>NC_137831.1:42744465-43219465 GCF_963921795.1 Nannobrachium achirus | reverse complement strand
GTGGGGTGGCTCAAAGTAGCTGACAGAGTACAGCATCTTGCAATGGGCCTGGTGTATAAGATACACTACACCTCCAAGATACCCATGTACCTGACAAACTACTTCTTAAAGGTCAAGGATGTTCATGTTCACGATCACAGCACCAGAGGCAGCTCCACTAATCATCATCAACGTAGATTTAACACTAAAAAAAGGCTCTAACTCGTTCTCCTGCTATACCATCACCATGTGGAACGCCCTTCCACAAGCCTTAAAGGAGAGCAAATCCCTAGTCTCCTTCAAAATTGGTATGAAAAGTCACCTTCAGACAGCTGCTACCCATGACTTGTAAATAGACTAAGCCCCCCCCTTTTTCTTTTTTTTCTGCCTTTGTATTTGATGTTATGCTTTTGAAACTGATATTATCCTAGATAAAGTACTATGTTCTATCCGTCTGTCTTTCAATGTTATATGAGATAGTGTGGTTCCTGTGGAAATAAGCCTCGGCTTTCTAGGATCTCCTTTTAGTTGACCTTGTACCACAGTACCAGTGATTTGTACTGTCATGAAACTGTACTTTTTTCTATTGCAAACTTCTAATAAATTCTTCAATCAATCAAAAAACCTAGTGGGAATGTGGGTGCAATGTTTCACGGAAAGCGCAAGCTGCGTTCATGATTAGAGGCATTTTGTTCCAAACGGACCAATCCTGCAAAGTTTGTAGGCCAATCTTAGCCAATCAGGATGGAATATTAAATATCAGATCGATTCGTCTTGATCCAACCTTGATCACATGACTGTAGAGATACTGTGTACTGATATGTGTGATTTTTGGATGAAATCTGAAGGAGTGATATCCAAAAATGTGTTTTACATAAGTTAGCCTTCTGGTGGCACTATAAAAGGCTGATATGAAAAATGCAGGGGAAAGGGTTTTCCTTGGCCTCTAGGGAGTGTGTGTACAACGTTTGACACTGATTGGTGGAGTTATAGGTAAAAACACGAATCGGCCTGTTATTGCTCCAACATGTGGCTCTTTTGAACATTTTGAAGTGGCATTTCTTCTTTGTGGCCTAGTGGGAATGTGCGCGCACAATTTCACGGAAATTGCACACTGCATTTGAGGCATTTTGTTAGACGAGTGGGCACTTAGGGGTGGAGACATCTGGGCACCTAAATTAGGATTGCCAACATGTTCTTAGAGCCCAGATGTCCCACCATTTCCTGCATTTGAGTTGGGAACATTTACCTTTTTTTTTTGGTTGAGCGGGGAACATAGAGGGTGGGTGGGGAACATAGAACCTTTTTGTGGGGAGGGTGGGTGCATGGGAACATAGAACCTGGGGAAAATAGGGAGGACCCCCACGGTTGCACCCTGTCAGTCTGTCCGTCCGCATGTCCGTGTGTGTGTCCTTCCACCCTTCCGTCTGTGAACCGATAATCTCCGCCACCGTTGGCACGATGGCAGCTAAACTGTGCAATGCACACTCCCTGGGAGTATTCCTCCAAGAAAGAAAAAATCACACCCGTGTGAAGTGAGCGGTGGTTGTGGTGTGTGTGTGTGTGTGTGTGTGTGTGTGTGTGTGTGTGTGTGTGTGTGTGTGTGTGTGTGCGTGTGCGTGTGTCCATGCTGTGGTGGTGGTGGTGCGTGTGTGTGTGTCTGTGAGTGAGTGAGAGGGTGTGTGTGTGTGTGTGTGTGTGTGTGTGTGTGTGTGTGTGTGACTGTGTGTGTGTGTGTGTGTGTGTGTGTGTGTGTGTGTGTGTGTGTGTGTGTGTGCGCGCGCGTGTGTGCGTGCTTGCATGCGTGCGTGCATGCGTGTGTGCGCGCGTGTGCGCGCGCGTGTGCGTGTGCAGGTGTGTGTGTATTGCAGTTAATGCTCCGGCTAGAGTCGACAGGCTAGACTCAACAGCACCCTCTTTGGTCACTCAGTGGAACTGAGGCTACATACAGGCTACAGACCCACACGGAGACACGGACGGAGACACGGAGACACACACGGCCATGCTAAGGAGCGTGGTCTAACCACCGCTCAAAAACACTGTGGAGGAAGCCTCCCCCCTCCACCCGTGTGCGTGCCTTCTCCCTCGCGGACACCTGGTGTTTTGACTCTAGGGCTGTAGCCTGTTCAAGGACGTCTCTATCGCATTGACACCAGCGGAAAGACATCGTGACCCGGGTTACTATCCGAAAGCCTCAACACAGGCCTGCTCTAATGTTGATAGGTGAGCAGACTGAACCACACTGGACACATACAGAATTGCTCTAGTATAGCACGTGAATAAATTATGGGGTTGGTTTTTAAGCTTGTTTTAAGCATGTTTTTAAGCCTGTTAAAATATCCCCTATAGGCTACAGCAGGTTACCAACAAAACATCGATAGGCAGTATCAAATGACCTCAAAACATAGCAACTTAAGCAGCCTAAGTTGCAGCCTGGCCGTCCCACATTGTCCCACACAAACAATACTTCTGTCCCTCAAATGAATAGTTTGGTCACCCTACATACAACCCCCCCCCACGCGACACACACACCCCCACCCGCACACACACCCGACTTTGCTCCTCCCTCCTCCATCTGTGACGGGGGAGCGTTTTTCTTATTTCCACATAACAACTTGATTGATTTGTTTATTTTTCGTGTAACGGAACACAGAGTTCCCAACCCATGGGTTTATAAGACACCATTTCAAGTTTACAATGTTTTTCTTACAATATAGTCGTACATTCATTTTTTTAATACATTTTCAGAATTATACAGAGTATTCTGTCTTCTCTCCCAAGCTTGACAAATAAAATCACAATAAACACTCCTTTGGCAAAACATAACTCAAGTTTTCCATAGTCGTCTAGGTCAAGGAAATCATCACAGATTGAAGACATCTTATTAACAAATACCTCTCTTATATCATCATATTTAGGACAATAAAACAAAAAGTGACTCAAAGGTACTCAAAGGTATATTAATTACTTACCGGTAGTTCAATATTGAAAATGGGTGTTTCTCCCCTTTAAGTAGCCTACTGCAAGGCAGAAGTCCTACATACACATTTAACAATATTAGGACAAATCTAGGGGTTTTTGTTATTGATTTGCACATTGAGTTATATATACATAATACTTCTTTCCTTGGAAAGATAACAGGAAATTGTTTGTGCTGGTGAGTAAGACACCCTAGGAATGCTTAGATGAGGACCTCAAGGAGGATAATTATATGAGAATAGATAGTTAGTATATTGAGGGTTGAAAATAGAAATGCAGACGGATCCATAGGATTACAACAATTACAGTATGTTATGTTATTATTAGGTTATGGATACTGCAATATAATCTTAGTGAGTAGACTAGATAAGGACATTCTGTTCATTTAACTTACCTTCGGAGCAGACGACCAGTTGAAAAAACAAAAGTATGTGACTGGAATGAGCCATTTCTATTTAATTACTTCAAATACAGTCGTTAATTTGATTAGAGACTAAAAGCTGAAATTCCCATTAACACAAAAAGTTCCAAAATAGTTCCAATTCCCTGGGAATTGTCATGAAGTTCCTCTCTCGTTGTTGCAACGTGGATCAGGAATGCTCACAGTCTGACATACTGTAACTACAGTGTAGTCGCCTAGTCGGCCTACCAAAGCTTTAATTAACCAAGCCACGCCCCAACTAAGCTTCAAACACATACTTACTGTATACCGCTTATGTTATGTGGTTGTATTTTCCCAAACACTCAAGTTCTAGACGTGAAGTTTACTAAATAAAAGAACAGCATCTTCATCATCATCATTAATGTTTAGAATTTGAGATCATAGGCTACTGTAGTCAAAGCGTTGCCCTGGCAAGTGTTGTGTTGCGTACGCCTTTCTTTTAGAGACTGGAAATATGCCCCCCACCCCAAACCCATCCACATTTTAGTGAGGTCACTTCCCAGTGTGATTTAATTTTATGGTTAGAACGATCAGGTGAAGCTATAGACGTAAAATGAATATCACATATCTACTGAAGCAACTTAAGGCCACATTCTCATAATATAATTCGGTTTAGTCGTGCGAATGGGAGGGGTGAAGTTGCCACATTCTTGCATATTTAATTGATACGTTTGCCCTCACACTGCACATTGTCATCTGAAACAAGGAATCACTGAGTCCACGTCTGTCCACGCCCACGGGACATGTATGTATCCAAGCTGCATAATAATGCCTCCTCCATCTCCCTGTGTTTATTCATTCTTCAAGTTCAACTCACAATGTAATGTAACCACAGACAGGACCCCAGCAAAATTGCGGCGCAGGCGTTAGCCTATTTATCTGCGGTCGACGGTCGCAAACGGGCGATCAAAAAATAAAACCAGCGGCGGCCGGAGGGACCAGACAACCAGACAGCAAATACTTTTAATAGCAAGATATGAATATCTACGAAGAGGAGGACGTCAACCTCCACCGGCTGTCCGTCAGTCACACGTCACACGTCACACTTTTGCCCTGCTCATATCTCCACAACCGTTGCCCCCATCCATGCCAAATTTTGCACACACACTCCTTACCTGCCAAACTACAACCTCCAAGGAGGAGGTTGTGAGCTGCAGTGGAGGACCCCCTCCACTGCAGCTCACATAAAATGCCGTAACTCGGGCTACGACACTGCTCCTACAATTTTTGCCCTAAAATCACGCAAATCGGTACACAGTATGTTTACCCTCATTTCATCAACTTGGATCTGTCCCATATTGCGCCACCTTCAGGCCGATTTTTAAAACACATTTTTGGCCACTGCTCCTACAGTTTTTGCCCTAAAATCACGCAAATCGCTACACAGTATGTCTACACTCATCCCATCAACATGAATCTGTCCCATATAGCGCCACCTTCAGACTGATTTTTAAAAACACATTTTTGGACACTGCTCCTACAGATTTTGCCCTAAAATCACGAAAATCACTACACAGTATGTCTACACTCATGTCATCAACATGGATCAGGAAGATTTTGGAAAAACACTTTTTTGCCCTATTTGTGGAGATATTCTCCCGATTAGGGAGTCTTACTGGTAATAGCAAGATATGAATATCTACGAAGAGGAGGACGTCAACGTCTCTCTCTCTCTCTCTGCCCCTCGTCTTGCCCTCCGCTGGCTCCCTCTCTGCGCTCTGCGCATAACAAGCGTCTCCATTTGGACATGATTTGGCACAGAGAGCGCGCGCGCGAGCAAGGGCGAGAGACCCACACATCGGCCGATATACAAGTGACTCCAGTGGCACTTTCCTTTTATCTAACTGTGAGCAACTCCTCACAAATAATACACTATGTGCGATCAAGGGAGCGGTGATCAGAAATTAAATCAATGAGGGGAGGGGGTGGCCAGAATGATCAGACATCTAATGAGAGCGGAGGTCTGGAGGGGGATTTAACCTTTTATATATAACTATGGATTTAACCCGCACATGGCTCTATATAGCCTACCACAATGTTTCATTGCCTGTATTTGAGACGGATGGATTCACACCAACAGTGAAGCGTTTGCTGTAGTGAATCGAAACCACCGTTTTTTTTGTGGATTTGCATTCGTTTCTTTGATTGAAACACATAGTGTATTATTTGTGAGGAGTTGCTCACAGTTAGATGAAAGGAAAGTGCCACTAGAGTCACTTGTATTGTATATCATATATAGGCGCCCTTGCTCGCGCGCGCGCTCTCTCTCTCGCTCTCTGTGCCAAATCACGTCCAAATGGAGACGCTTGTTATGCGCGGAGCGCAGAGGGAGCCAGCGGAGCTGCGGAGGGCAAGACGAGGGGCAGAGAGAGAGAGAGAGAGAGAGACGTTGACGTCCTCCTCCTCTTCGTAGATATTGCTATTAAAAGTATTTGCTGTCTGGTTTATTGCTTGTAGATTTTGCGAGTCCCTCCGGCCGCCGCTGGTTTTATTTTTTGATCGCCCGTTTACGACCGTCAACCGCAGATAAATAGGCTAACGCCTGCGCCGCAATTTTGCAGGGACCTGTGGTTACATTGCGAGTTGAACTTGAAGAATTAATAAACACAGGGAGATGGAGGAGGCATTATTATGCAGCTTGGATACATACATGTCCCGTGGACAGACGTGGACTCAGGCGGCATTCACACAGGCACGTTTTATGACGATTAAAATGAATCCTATAACGTATTGTCGGAAAATACACAACGGTTGGGCATGTGTGAAGACGCATCCGTATTCTTTTTCGAATAAAAGAAACAAATGCAAATCCACAAAAAACGGTGGTTTCGATGCGCTACCGCAAACGCTTCACTGTTGGTGTGAATCCATCCGTCAACTAAAAGGAGATCCTAGAAAGCAGAGGCTTATTTCCACAGGAACCACACTTTAAGTATCTCATATAACATTGAAAGACAGACGGATAGAACATAGTACTTTATCTAGGATAATATCAGTTTCAAGAGCATAACATCAAATACAAAGGCAAAAATGGGGGTGGGGGGCATGGGGGCTTAGTCTATTTACAAGTCACTGGTAGCAGCTGTCTGAAGGTGACTTTTCATACCAATTTTGAAGGAGGCTAGGGATTTGCTCTCCTTTAAGGCTTGTGGAAGGGCGTTCCACATGTTGATGGTATAGCAGGAGAACGAGTTAGAGCCTTGTTTAGTGTTAAATCTACGTTGATGATGATTAGTGGAGCTGCCTCTGGTGTTGTGGAGGTGTAGTGTATCTTGTACACCAGGCCCATTGCAAGATGCTGTACTCTGTCAGCTACTTTTAGTTTGTTCTGGGCTGTTTGGAGCTTTAACTTTAAGGCAGCTGAGGCATCGCGATACCAGACAAGGACTCCGTAATCAATGAGGGGCCCAATAAGAGCACCTCCTAGTGTCTTTCGAGATTTAATATTGATCAGCGGGGCAACCCTTTGCAAGAAACAAATTTGTTGGTTGACTTTATTGATTACCTTCAACTGTTCTCCGCCAGGTGTTCTTTGGCCGCCCAGGCTTAAGTTTTCCCGGTGGTGTCCATCTTAACGCTGCCTTTGGTATCCTCTCGTTGTCCATTCTTAGAACATGGCCTAGCCATCGGAGTCGCCAGAGTTTTATTTCAAGGACCACATCTCTGCATCCTGTTTTGGTGTACAGCTCCTTGTTTGTTATTTTGTTGGGCCAGAAGATTCGGCAGATCTTTCTAAGGCACCCATTGTGGAAGGCACTGATTTTATTCATGTCCCCTTTTATTGATGGTTTCATTGATGGTGATGATGATGATGAATCACAGTAGTAACAATGTTAATTGAGACACTTTGAGCCTGGCACCCCTATTTTGGGCATGTCATCATTTAAAAAATAGCTGATCCAAAAGCGTGTTAGATTTTGTATAATTAGGGGGCGCTCCAAGAAAGCAGGTTGGGGACCACTGCTAATGTATGATGGATCTAAAATGAATTATATGAGTTTCTACAGTCTCACCACAGCATGTATATGTTGTGATATTGTCATAAAGCTCCTGTATCCACGGCTTTCCAACGCCCCATTGTGCATTGCACAGACACTGTAGGCTACCGAGCTTCCGGCACCGCAGCCGAGTGTGATTTACAAGCTCACAACGGGTTGCATCTGCGACGCGACGTGAGCTTGTATGTCTGCTGTTAAACAGGAAGTGTGGTCCAAATAATCTCCAGTAAACTCCCGTGGAAAGAGGTGGATAGGAAAGACAATTCTTTCAGAGAGGGGCAGAGGTCCTCTTTGGCAACATTAAACAACATATAGGCCTACTGTACATTGTGTTCAGAAGAGTTCATAATATTGTTTCTATTCCTGTATTCTATCTTTTTTTTTTCTTTCTGGCAAACACACTGTGCCACTTGCTTGCTGTCCAGAGAGGGAGGCCAAAAGGTCATACATAAAGGTAGAGCGGTTAGTGTCAGAAATAAGGAGGAGGTATAACTAGGCCTTCGTACTAGAAAGTGAAACAAGCCAGTGGGGTTTAAACCTCAAAGCTTTATTGTTTTCAATTTGGACTTTTACAATACCAACCGTCTGGATGTTAAATTGCTTTTCCTTTATTTCCACTAATAAAAGGGGAACTAACTTCGGTCAGTTGTTTTCCCATTGCCTGACACATGTTATTAGTCAGGCACTGCAAATGTAAAAATATATTTCAATTAGAATTCTAACAAGTTGAACAAAAATAGGTATGAGTCTGTGTGGCGTTGGTGTTTGTTAAAAATCAGACAAACCTAGACATAGACAGTGGGCAGTCTGTCAGAACATTAATACAAAAATATTAATTAAATTATCAAAGTGAAATTTAAGTTCCAGAGAAAGTAAATCTCCATACTTTGGTGTTCTAATCTGTATTTTATATATAAAAAATATGGAATGTACTTTAGTCTAACAAATTCAAAACGAACATGATAATGTGATCATTGGAAGGCTTTGTTTGTTTAGAAATGTCAGAATATACTCACTTTACGAGTAAATCTCAGTGGTTTATAATGGCATTATGATTATATAATATGTAATCACAAGACATACACTACATTATAGATAGATACCTTTATTATCCCAAGGAGGAAAATCAGTTGCCCAGAGGCAGCACAGCAGTATAAGGTTATTTACAAAGTTACAGAGAAGTATGAAAAAGATAAAAGAAAAAACAAGAACAGAGTACAGTAAGAGCAAGGTACAACAAGAAAGGGAACAAATAATACATATAAATATATACATAAAGTGTCCTAAAGCACAACTATAACTAAAGGCTCAAACAAGTCAAACTGCACGGTTTTTTATATATTTTAAAACAAACAATCAAATCTAATAAACAAACAAAATAATAAAATAAATGATCTACAAGCTCGCAATGTGGCGAGAAGCGATGTGTTGTGCTCATATAGATCTGCTACTTTCACTAGTTTGGGTTCCGGGCAAACGTCTAGTCTCTCTCTTGGTTCACGACCTGAAAAGTTTGGGAACCACTGGGTCTTGCCAGTTACAATGATATAATTTTTTTTACATTCTAAGTGGTAAAAAATAGCAGTAGGATGGCGCAGTAAAAATAGCAACAGATGTAATGATAGATACTGTATGTACATAAGGTGCATGGTTTAGGAAAAAGCTATAAAATTAGGCAATTAAAGTAGCTGATTATAACAATTACAATTTACAATTTAGGCATTTGGCAGGTGCGACTTACAATAAGCAAGGTAAACACATACATCAAATCTAGGATCATAAACCAAGAAACTTGCATAAGTCTAAACAATATAATATCATAAAAAACAAATAACAACTGAGTCATATTATAGCCATGCATACAGAGACAGTCTTGTCTTGTCAGGACAGCTTGGAGACACGGTTTGGAAATCTGGCGGTAAGAGATTTTAGAAACAATTTTAATCCAGCAAGACTTGTGAATGTGGTCACTGGAAGAGAAGTGAGTGCTTGCTCAAGACACATCAGCAAGGCATTTAACCGTTTCAATGCAAAGTTGCAAACATGAAACTCACAAGCTTTGGGCTACTACAAAATAGTTCTTGAGTTTTGCTAATTTTAAGGTATTTAAACAGGTCAGTATCATATATATAAGAACCTTAATGGTCTATGCCCACCTCCCCTAAAGGAATTCATAAAAAGGAAGCCTGATAGAGGACTCAATACTAGGGCAATCACTAGAGGGGACTGCGAAGTACGGTACCGGGTAACCGCTTTTGGAAAAAACACCCTTTCAGTTCAGGGCTGTTCAATCTGGAATGACCTACCGGTACCTCTAACAATAAGAGATTGTTTGTCATTTCCATCCTTCAAGTACAATCTAAAAAAATGGTTAGTTGACAATCAAACCCGTGACCATGTATAGTCTTAATAGTATAGCTCATGTACTGGTATGTATATACCGGTATATATTTTTTTTTCTAATGTAGGTTACTGTTTTAATATGTGTTGTTTTTTGTTTACAGGAGGAATAGTATTTGTATGTATGTTTTTAAATGCCCTCTCCTAATGTAGGGTTACTGTTTGGTGGTATGTGTTGTTTTGTCTACGGTCTACGGACTACGGAAGAAATTTATCATTCTTGATAATTCCGGTGTATTTACATTGCATTTATGTAGTGTTCATTAATATGCATTGTCCCGTCTAAATAAACAAATAAAGTAAAAAGTAATGAACTGAAAGAAATATACTGAACATTTAGTAGCTAAGTACTGTAGCATTGTCCAGGCTTTCTTCTAGTCTACATCAGGGGTTTTCAAAGTGGGTGACGGGGCACCCTGAGGTGCCGCGACGGCAGTCCAGGGGTGCCGCAAGATAATTTGATAATATTTGGAATTTATTTGGACACTTGAAAAAATACTTTGTATCATTTTAAACTTGAAGTACAAAGTTATTTTCAGTCAGTTCTACCCAAAATTTGTGGCGGAAAGAATTACCTCTGGGAACTCAGATTGACCCAAAATAGCTATTATCTCAACGTTTTCCTCGCAACATAATCACTAAAATATCGTCACTGTCGGGCAGAAACCTCATATCTCCGAGTTTCAAATGTGTACATCTTTTGGTAAAGACTGTCGCACAAAACTAGTGAAAACAGCCGATCTACAAGCACACAACGCCTCGAGATGCGAGGCGTTGTGTGCTTGTAGATCTGCTGTTTTCACTAGTTTAGTACATTTTATAGATGATAAATACAAAACGAACGGTTTTGGACATACAAGGTTTCCACCCGACAACGACGATATGCTATAAATATAAGGTGCTGGGAGTGAAAATTATAATGTAGGGGTGCCTCGGATTAAAACAAATATTTATGGGGTGCCCTGAGACAAAAAAGTTTGGGAACCCCTAGTCTACATTATCATGGAGGACCAGACATTTCAGCATAGTTTGTCTCTCCAAGTCTCCATTGCCTTTGCCAAAGTGAAGCTCAGTCAGACGTTGAGGGTCACTCTCAGCTTCGCTGGGTGTCTCATACCATACCGGACACCTAGTTTTCCTGAAGTAACTCTCTGTAGACAGTGGTTTCTGATGTTACCTATCTGTTTTACTCTTGAATTGTTGTTTGTGGCGTCTGTTTCATCTGAGGGACATTGTTGGACCTAAAGGAGAAGTTAGAAAAACCAACAGTCAACTTTGGCCAGAAGAGTCATTCATTTGTGTTCAGGGTAGGGCCTTTTCGGGAGCATTTTGGGAGTTGGAAACCAATATTTGAAAGCTCAAATTGCCATTCTCATTTATTTTTTCTTCCAATAAATGTATTGAGTAATGACGCTAACAAATGTTGTCCTCATTTCTCACACTGCCATTTGTGTGTATGGGATTGGTGGGGAGAAAAAAATAGATTAATATTTGTATGAATACTTTTGCAATTTGAAAAATCAATAAACATATGTTAAAAAAAAGTTGTCCTCGCTTTTGTCAAGCAGCATGTGAAAGCAAATAGTTTTGTGAGCCAGATTGCATCACATGCAATCTGGCTAAACATTCATGCACTGCACTTGCATTAGTTAAGTTCAGAAATGTAGACGGGTGGTATGGAGATGTTCTACACTCTGTTCTACACAGAGTGAGACTCCACTACCCAATAACCAACAGCAACTCATTGACATCTAGACTCGGTTCCAGCCCGACTCAACTCCACCCCCTGGTGGTGGTGGAGAAGTGTGTGAAAGAGACTGGCAACGCCAGGCAAGAACACATCTACATTTAAGCAGAGAGGGTTTTCTCCCGGCTGGGATTATAGTAAATAAAAAAATGGTCTGCACTTATTAGTATTATAAACATTACTTCAGGGTGGAGTGCAATATAACATAACTTGCGCTCATTAAAATACAATGGGCAATGAATCCATTCAACATGGTTGATTTTGTACTGTCACACCTAACTTTGATTCTGCCTATGTGGCCATCTTTTTGTAGTGGTTTTCAATGGGACCGGAGCATTTTGTTGCAGAATTCCACCCAGCATTACATTTTATTTTTTATTTTTAATATAATCAAATTTGATTAATAAAGGATTCTAATGGGATTATAGGGGATGGTTGACAGACCTAGTTCAGATACATCTCAGGTTCAGCTGAGATGCAAGTTTCAAGTTTCAATAATATTCCACCTACGTATCAGAAACAGGCGTCTTCATTGGAGTGTGTGAACGTTGTCTGATCTGGTTTGGTGGCGTTTGGGGTATCTGTTGAATTTCAGGGTCATTGTACGACCTAAGGAGAAGTTAGAAAAACCAAGAGTCAGCTTTGACCTGAGAGAGTCATCCATCACAGACCATGTCAGTTGCAGCATATTGTCATTGTCGGGTGGAAACCGACAATGACAAAACCGTTTGTTTTTATCATTAAAAGAAATGAACTAAACTAGTGAAAACAGCCGATCTACAAGCACACAAGGCCTCGCACCGCGAGGCGTTGTGTGCTTGTAGATCTGCTGTTTTTACCACTTTTGTGCGACGGCCTTGTATGATGAAGCAGGGCTTTACTTCGTGAAAAAACATACAAATGTGAAACTTGGAGATACAAGGTTTCTGCCCGACAGTGACCATATGCAAGACCTTTATTAAAGGTTGTATGCATAACTGTAGTCGTACCGGTAGGTTTCGTTTAGTAGTCATACACCGAACATGTTTCCTGTTCCGGTTCATTTTCCCATAGCTTTGTTTGGTTGACTTGGCGGCAGATTTGAGCCGGAAAGTCAAACAATGCAATGGAAAACTGAACCAGAACCAGGGATGTCACTTTCTGCCTCCCTGGAACTACAGCTATGTACAAAGGCCTTTATTGACCTACTTTACCTATCTATAATGTGGGGATCAGGCTTGGTCTTCACCGGAGTGTATTGCAGTAAGGTCACCTTTGTCCTAAAAAAAAAAGAAAAAAGACAAACTGTCAATTTAAGTTAATGTACACCAATGGTGTCAGTTAATATGTTATGGGGGACAAAGCTGTTAAGAATACTTTTTCATCCATCCAGGGGGGTCCCCAAATTATTTTGGGGGGTCCCCAGATGATTAACTTAATGTGCAATGTTGTTTTCGCCCGCAAATGTAAACAGGCATACAGTTTAAGTGTATAGAGGGTATCTGAGCATTTCTAAAGTGACAACTCAAGGACTTTTTAAGACCTCTAAAATGACAAATTAAACATTGGTCATACTGTCAAATATTAAAGGCAGAAATTGTGAAAATAGCAGATCTACATGCTCACAATGCCTCGCAACGCAAGGCGTTGTGAGCATGTAGATCTGCTATTTTGATTGTAACAGTAAGCCAACAGAGTTTATCCATGACTCTCATATTGACATCTTGTAGCGGGTTATATCATTGGTCCAGTTTCTATTGTTAATGTGATGAATTTACCAGTTGCAAACACCTGTTAAATAAGACTGGTCATGCAATATGTTTTGGACATTAAAAGTTGACAAGGACCAAATGAATGCACCATAAAGCAAAGTGGAGAGTCTAACTTTAAAGGTTGACCAATTGACAGATAGATAAACAGACAGTGGTTTTTGATGTCAAGAATCTGTCTTACTCGTGAACTGCTGTTTGTAGCATCTGTTTAATTCCAGAGTCATTGTTGCTGCACCTGAAGGAGAAATTAGAAAAAGCAACAGTCAGTCATCTATGTTTAGAAACCATCACAGGTTCATCTCAGCTGGGCTGAAACTCAAAGACCTTTATTACAGAATGTTACCTTGTTGGTTTTTGTTGATGTTTGAAGATGATTACAGCAACACAAATGGCAGCAACAACAAAAACAGCCGGGATAACTAAGAAAAGATAATGTCCTACAATGAAAACAGTAGAGAAAGAATTTATGGTGCACGGCTCAATATTAACATGAGACAAAGAAGAAGTCGCCAGCACGCAATTCTCTGTCCACAGAGTTAAATGTGAAAAGGATTTCCTTGTGTGCTGGCAACTTCTTCTTTGTCTACAATGAAAACACTCCAAACAAGCACAGTGATGAACTTACTGAAAACACTTTGATCTTCAGCTTCAGATTTACCAAACACATCTGGGAAGGGGAAAAGAAAGTATCATAAAGTAATTAGTAACATCATCCCAAAATACATCCACCTACAGCAGTGTTTCTCAACCTTTCTTCTGCATGGGCACACTTTTCATGTCCCAAGAATCCATGGGCACACCAACATAATACGGGGGTGTAAATATTGTCACTGTCGGGAAGAAACCTTGTATCTCCAAGTTTCAAATTTCTACGTTTCTTCGCAAAGCAAAGCCCTGCTTCATCATACAAGGCTGACGCACAACAGTTGTGAAAACAGGTGCGAGGCGTTGTGTGCTTGTAGATCGGCTGTTTTCACTAGTTTAAATCATTTTTAACATGATAAATACAATACTGGCTTTCAAGCAGTTTCAAGGGGCACACTTGGCACTTCTCAGGGGCACACCAAAGGTCCCCATGCACAGTGGTTGAGAAACACTGACCTAGAGTATATAAACCATATCCATGATGTCATTATGTCCATATTATGTCCATATCCATTATGTTTTCTTAAACCTTTCAGTATACTTGAGGAGTCCGCTGGCTGAGCAGTCCAGGTGCATAGTACCAAATAGGCTCAAAGCCTGACAGCTGTCGCGGGTTTACATCAAACATCTTCGACCAAAAATAGCAAATCCACAAGTTCACAACATTCATTTCGATGCATTGTGAGCTCGTAGATCTGCTATTTTCACAGTATATTCACCCTAGAATCCCAGCAAGCACGGTCAGGACCTGGACCAATGAGTGACGTCTTGATTGGGGCCAGATCAAGTCAAACCATGACTAGCCAGATCTGGCCTAGAATATCACCTGATTTCAACCAACATAAATCCTGCCCACGAAAACGGACGGGAGAGTGTTTTCTGCTGGTGTTTCAGTCCGAGTGTATCAAAGGGTGCGTTCGGAAATGCGCACCGGGTGTGGTTAGGGTTAGGGGTTAGGCCGTTAGGGTTAGGTTTAGGCATAGTTTTACTGAGGTTAAGGTTAGGGTTAGGGTTGAGTTTAGGCATAGTTTTACTGAGGTTAGGGTTAGGATTAGGGTTGGGTTTAGGCACTCACTACACTGAGCACACACCCGGTGCGCATTTCCGAACGCACCCTTTGATACACTCGGACTGAAACACAAAACACTCTCCCGAAAAGGGACATCCTGGATTAATCAGAGAGGGTCCGATCGAGGCCAGATAAATATCATAACTAGATATGTCCCAGAATATAACCTTATATGCTCATATTTCAACTAAAATTACAAACAATAACAATAATCCTGTCAAACAAAAAAAGTCCATATGACGTCCTGGTAATGACGTCAAGATCATCCCCATAGGCTGTGATCTGGCCTAGTTCTGAACATCACCGGAGGACGTTAACATAACGTCATTTGGCTTGCAGGGATAGGGCTGCTCTGATTCATGTGGTTAAATCAATATACAGGAAATAAAACCATTTCTCACCACAAACTCGTTGATCAGAATAAACGACCCTAGGCACCTTCACCCCGGAGTGGAGACGCACCACACAGCGGACCTGGACCTGTGTGCTGTTGCTACAGAACCTTTCCAATGTGACAGTACTGTTCACTGTGATGGTACCATCAGCGTTGGCTTTATGGACAGTGGTGTAGTTTGAAGATCCTTCATGTCTGGGGACCTCCAGAGTTACTGTCAGGGCAGTCCGGGACACAGCTGAGCAGGACACAACCGTCTGCTCTGTGCCGTTGGGGTTTGTGATGTCTAATATAGGCTCAGGATTTTCTGAAAAACGATCAATAATTTAAGAAAATGGGTTTCCTAATTTGGACAACTTGTCTTATATTTGTGATAATTATTCCATAGGCTCCTGTCGCCAACAACCCTAACACCCTTTGCATTAAGGACATGTACATAAAGGCTGAAAAACAAGGTATATCAGTTGATCAGTTTGATGGTTTTCAAGTTACATCAACTATAGACGTGCGGCCACATACGCAGCGACATATGCAGAGATTTAGCGCATTTATAGTAGGATTACGATTAGTATCTTTCTGTCATGAAATATTGTGTAATAGCACAGTCTTTGTGGAACATGATGTCCACCATTCATTTTGCTGCTTGTACATGTATGAATGAAAACCCCCTCTAAATTCTTACCATAAACTTTAAGGCAGGTTTCTCTATAGATGGCTCCTTCAGGATACGCATTAAACCTACAACTGTAACAGCCCTCATCTGCTTTGGTCACATTCCTGATGACTATGGTACTATTCTGCAGTCCTGGGTCTTTAAACTCCACTTTACCCTGAAAGGGAGGATTGATCTTGGTGCCAAAGCGTTTATTGTAGGTGGCAACGTCCTCTGTTCCCCCTGGTATTATTTTCTGCCAGGTAACTTGAAGGACGTTCTTGGATTGTGTGAGTTGGCAGGTGAAAGAGGCCTCCTCTCCCACCATGGCTACAGTATCCTGTGTCTGGATCATCTCTGATAGACCTAGAATAGGAGGAGGAGGTGACAGTTATACTCTAAGTCAGGGGTCCTCAGAGTTACTACAGGGGGGGCCCCCAAATCTTTGTGTGACAGGATAATTATTTCAAAGGAACAACTTGAACCCCCGCATCCCTATTCTGAGGAGAGCTTTGGACAAAAATAGCAGATCTACAAGCTCTCAACGTCTCGCACTGCGAGGCGTTGAGAGCTTGTAGATCGGCTATTTTTGGCAAATAGGTTTGGTGTAGAGGTAAAAAAAGAGCAGACCAAGTACAGAGTGAAAGGTCAAATTTACCAAGTGTCGATGATATACAGGTAAGTGGTTAAATATCTGAAAACAAGTCAATACAAATCTGTAACACAATTTTATACAATATGTTGTGGGGGTCCCTGCTTTATCTCCCTCTCAGCTAAAGGGTCCTTGGCCTGAAAACGTTGAAGACCCCTGCTCTAATGACGGCACTCAACATATTCTCGCTCTCGCGTCATATAGCGACGAGTTGGGGCAAAAGCACCCGTTGTGTCACACATTAAGAGCGAGGACTCCCCTGTCGTATCATTTTTCAACCTTCAGTGTAATCTGAGCTACTGGAATGCAGAACTACTGCTAGTTTTTTTCATTCTATGTGAAGGTCATGATAACGTTAAGCTGTGCCTGGCCAGTATATAGCCGTAACCCATTCAGAACGGGCACACAGTATTGTGTATCATTATTTTATGCTTTAACTATTGAAAAATAGCAGATATACAAGCTCACAGCGCGGCACACTGTGCCGCGCTGCGAGCTTGTAGATCTGCTATTTTTTTGAAAAGTCGTGAAAATTAGAATTTTGACCCGATTCTATAAGTGTCTCTTTTGAATCCTTCTAAGATTTTTTGAAAAATCTATGTTTCTATGTCAGCAATCTGGCCAGCCATCCTCAAAGAAAAGGTCCTTTTCACTTAACTGGAGCTCAGTTAGTCTGTTCTTGAGAGACTACTATGTCAGTGGTTCTCAAACTTTTTCATGTGAAGGACCCCCAAAATGATATTTATTTGGCCACGGACCCCCATCTCAAAATATTTAGTTCCAGGGACCACCCAGAAGCAAAATTTGAGTTACAAATGTTCGCTTTGAAAATACATATATTCAAAGATTTGCACACATTTTCATGACTTTTAAAAAAAATAGCAGATCTACAAGCTCGCAGCGCGGCACTCGGTGCCGCGCTGTGAGCTTGTATATCTGCTATTCTTCACTGGTTAAAGCATTCAATAATTCTAGGCCTGCCTTAATGGTGTGAGGTTTCTTTCGAGGCGCTGTGAAGAGAATGCTGTAAGGATCTCAAGAAATGCAACCAAGTAACTGATAAAAACTTTAACATATAGGCTTACATACGTCAGATCATTTAACATACCTGCTGTGAATTTCAGAAGAAAAATCACAAGTGTGTGAGTGAGATGAGTATTTCTGTTCAGTAGGCTGAACATGGTGCCATGGAATTATAGCCAAATGCTACAGTACAATGTAATTTGTAAAGTAATGGTATAAGGTTACATTGCCTAGGTTACTGTACATAAGGGAAGCTACAAGGAACTTGAGAGGGTAGCCAGATAAGTCGCCCTCTTTCAAAGTCGCCCCCAAACTCGTTTCCCAACGGGTCTGTGGCCTTAAGCTAGATGCAGAATAGACAAAAATCAAATATTTGCTTCTGGGGGTCCCTGGAACAAAATATTTTGTGATGGGGGTCCGTAGCCAAATACATATCATTCTGGGGGTCCTTCACATGACAAAGTTTGAGAAACACTGATGGCAACATAAGTTTTTTTCAGAAAATTGTTATGATTTAGAAGACATTTGTAGAATGTGCCCATCAGTGGTTAAGGACCCCCAAAATGTGTTTTTGGCCGTGGAACCCCATCTCAAAATATTTTGTTCCACGGATGGACCCCTATTGCAAACTTTTTTGTTCCAGGGACCCCCAGAAGCACAGAAGAAGAAGATTAGACTGATTTTAGTCTAATTTGCATCTAGCTTAAGGCCACAGAGACATTGGGAAACGAGTCTGGGGCGACTTTGAAAGAGGGCGACTTTTCTGGCATTCCTTGAGAGAACCGGGCACTAAAAGGAAGTGGGCACTTGTGAGCTGAGCACCAAAACGAAGTGGGCACTGGGCTGTCTTAAGCATTAAGCTCATTGTGTAATAATATCACAATAAGCATAATGCTTAAGACTTGAAGTGCCCAAGTTTAATTGTATCTATGACTGCATTTTTTAACAGTTTGTATCATGAGACCATTTGCACAGTAGACAAATGTACAAGTCATTCACTAGTACAGACCACGCCTTCAAACCAAACACTGTTAAACATTCTTTATTTAGAAAAGAAGGAGATGGAACCTGTCAGGATGATAATTGGTTATGCATGGATGGGGGGGGGGGGGCGGGGGGGGGGGGAGAATGAGGATGTCGCCGAGTAGCGGATGGGAAGGGAAGGATAGGGAGTGGGGTATGAAGGTGAGGTTGAGTGGGCCGTGATGTGAGGACGGGGAAGGTGAGGAAGGGGGAGTGAAGATAGGGGGGAGATGATAAGGGGCACGGATGGCGACAGTGAAGGGGGGAGGTGAGGATGTAGGGAGTGAGGTCGGGGAGTGAGAATGAAGGGGAGATGAAGAGGATGTGAGTGAATGCTGAAGGGAGTGAGGGATGGGAGGTGATGATGTTGGCGAGGTAGGTAAGTGCGAATGGGGCGCGAATGAGTGAGGGGCGTGTGGCCGAAGGCCTGTAGGGCATAGCCCTGATGGGGGAGGGGTGTGGCCTAAGGCCTGTAGGGCGGAGCCTGGTGGGGGAGGGGTGTGGCCGAAGGCCTGTAGGGCGGAGCCCTGATGGGGGATGATAGGGGTGGGGACGCGGCCGGAGGCCGGTGGGCTGCAGCCCGATGGATGCATGACCATAGGTTCCAGGGGGGTGAAGACCCTGAGTATTTGGCTTGGGATCTGAGAACGATGGCGTTCATATCAGCAGTCGTCCGTGGACTGGCCATCAATCCGAGACCCCCATCTGGAACCTGAAACTGGAAAAGTATGTTAGTACGGTAAGATGGGAGGGAGGGTGGGATGCGAAGTACTAAGCACGAGAGACAGGAAGGACTGGCAGGTTTAAATACACCTCCTTATTGGCAATGGGTGGAGCATGAATCAGTTACCATGGCAGCTGTGCCACTGTGGATGGCAAGGGTGGAGCTATGATCAGTTACCATGGCATATGATTTGAGGGAGGAGTCGACTCAGTTACTGTGGTGATAGATAAGTTTGTCACTGGGTGGTAGGGAATAGGGATGAGTAGAAGAGAGAATGTAATAACATCTAATTTATTTGAAGGCATAGTCTTCCTCCTGAACATACATTGTACCAACTCCATATAAAGTGATATTATTTGTATCATTAGTATTCAGAACGTGGTCAATTACAGTATGAATGAGGCATCAACTAAATAATACATGTTTATGCAAAATACTCGTCAGAGATATGTTTAAAGATCTTTGGTGTAAATAAAAAATAAAAAATATAAATTATAAAATATATAATCACACCTGGTGCATCGGTAGCTGCTGGTCCGATACACCGATCACGTCACAACATGGACATGGGGGTCTGTTCCATTCCAGTGTTTGACCTAGAACAAAAGTCAACTTTGATCAGGACAGTTATCCATCGTATGTTCAGAAACCATCTCAGGCTCGTCTGAACTACAACTCAAAGATATTTATTACATGACGTTACCTTGTTTGTTTTTGTCGAAGTCTGAAGACTAATCCAACTGCTATGATGAGACCAACAACACCCATAGCAGCAGCACAACTAACCGCGATAACTGTGAGGAAAAGATGAGATAATACTCATGTATGTTCTGCAGTAAAATGAAAACACTTAACCAGGATCAAACAGGCACATTGATGAACAAGAACTTACTGAAACCACTGTGATCTGCTTCAGAGTTCTCACACACATCTAGGAAAAGAATGGAGTAATAATAAGTAACATCATGCATCTATCACCCAACAATCCATCCTCCTATGCTGCACATCCATGAATGTCATTAGCTTTTAGCCTATGTTTGTGGGGGGTCCTCCCTATGTTCCCCAGGTTCTATGTTCCCCACCTACAAACCCTCCCCACAAAAAGGTTCTATGTTCCCCGCTCAACCCAACTCAAATGCAGTAAATGGTGGGACATCTGCCCAGATGTCTCCACGCCTAAGTGCCCACTTGTCTAGGTGCCCACTCGTCCAAATGCCCACATGTCCCTTATGCCCAGATGTCCAGGTGCCCACTCGTTCAGATGCCCAGTCATAACAAAAGTATGGTGTCTAGATGTCTCTAGTGCCCCGTCCCACTAGTATTCGTAATTTCTCCCCATTATTGCGTGTTTTGAGTTGTTATTAATAATTAGAAATGAATGTTTACCTGCATTTTTGGGGAACATAGAACCTTTTATAATTGAGCGGGGAACATAGAACCTTTTTTGTGGGGGTAAATGGGGAACATAGAACCTGGGGAACATAGAACCTTTTTTTGTGGGGGTAAATGGGGAACATAGAACCTGGGGAACATAGAACCTTTTTTGTGGGGGTAAGTGGGGAACATAGAACCTGGGGAACATAGAACCTTTTTTTGTGGGGGTAAGTGGGGAACATAGAACCTGGGGAACATAGAACCTTTTTGTGGGGGTAAATGGGGAACATAGAACCTGGGGAACATAGAACCTTTTTGTGGGGGTAAATGGGGAACATAGAACCTGGGGAACATATAACCTTTTTTGTGGGGGTAAATGGGGAACATAGAACCTGGGGAACATAGAACCTTTTTTGTGGGGGTAAATGGGGAACATAAAACCTGGGGAACATAGAACCTTTTTTGTGGGGGTAAATGGGGAACATAAAACCTGGGGAACATGGAACCTGGGGAACATAGGTACGGTCCCGTTTGTGGCCCTGAACCTTACATTGTAATTGAAAACATCTCTCACCTTGTTTGTCAGAATAGATGACCCTGGACACCTTCTTGACAACCCCAGAATGGGAACGCACCTCACAGTGGACCTGAGTGCTGTTTCTACAGAACCTTTCCAGTGTGAGCAATTCTTAAACTTGAATTTCTCCTGAAAGGGACGATTGATCTCCTGGTATTATTTTCTGCCAGGTAACTTGAAGGATGTTCTTGGGTTGTGTGAGCTGACAGGTGAAACAGGCCTCCTCTCCCACCATGGCTACAGTGTCCTGTGTTTGGATCATCTCTGGTAGTCCTATAGGTGGAAGAGGTGACAGTTATGAGAGAATACCTTTAATTTGTATAAATACATATGTACAGTACATGAGACAGTACCAATATCAACTGCTTCGAATTTGATTTTTTTTATGTTGAGATGAGTTAAAGGTTATTGAAAACCACCAACGAGAGTCATTGCAACAATATTAAATCTGTTGTTTTTTTTTGTTATTGATTTGCACATTGATTCATATATATATACATAATATTCTTCTTTCGTACATTCATTTTTTGGTTATACATTTTCAGAACAGTATTTTGTCTTCTCTCCCAAGCTTGACAAATAAAATCACAATAAACACTCCTTTGGCAAAACATAACTCAAGTTTTCCATAGTCGTCTACAGTAGGTCAAGGAAATCATCACAGATTGAAGACATCTTATTAACAAATACCTCTCTTATATCATCATATTTAGGACAATAAAACAAAAAGTGACTCAAAGGTATATTAATTATATACCGGTAGTTCTATATTGAAAATGGGTGGTTCTCCCCTTTCAGGTTCAGGTTCAGGTTTATTAGTCAAATGCATATCCATACAGGTATAGACATACAATGAAATGCCTGTGCCAAGAGCACTCTTCGCCTTATTACACACAAAAAAACAAGACAACAACAGGTCACCCAGGACAACCCAAAAACAACAAAACAACCATACAGTGTAACAGTGTACAGTTTAAAAACTGCGTATATTGCACTTGACTACCTACGTCTCGCTTCCATCTCTTCGTTAAGCATCCTGATTGCTTGAGCATAAAAACTATTACTGAAACGGGTGGTGTGAGATTTGATGCTCTGGTAACGTTTTTTGGATGGGAGGAGATAGAACAGGGAATGGGCGGGGTGACAGCTGTCCTTTAAGATGTTCTCTGTCTTTTTCTTACAGCGTGTGTTATAGATTGTGTGTAGCTGTGGTAATTCTGTGCCAATGATTTTGGCAGCTCTCTTCACAATTCTCTGTAACTGTGTACTTTAAGTAGCCTACTGCAAGGCAGAAGTCCTACATACACATTTAACGAGAGTTATTGTAACAATATTAAATCTGTTTTTTTTTGTTATTGATTTGCACATTGATTCATATATATATACATAATATACTTCTTTCCTTGGAAAGATAACAGGAAATTGTTGTGCTTGTGAGTAAGAAACACTATAGGATGGCTAATATGAGGACCTCAAGGAGGATAATTATATGATGATAAATAATTAGTATATTGAGGGTTGAAAATAGAAATGGAGACGGATCCATAGGATTACAATTATGTTATGTTATTATTAGGTTATGGATACTGCAATATAATAGTACCGTAGACTAGATAAGGACATTCAGTTCATTTAACTTACCTTCTGAGCAGACGACCAGTAGAAAAAACAAAAGCATGAGAGTAGAATGAGCCATTTCTATTTAATTACTTCAAATACTGTCGTTAATATAATCAGAGACTAAAAGCTGAAATTCCCATTATCACAAAAAGTTCAAAAATAGTGTCATGAATTTCCTCTCTCGCCTTGTTGCAACCCGGACCAGGAGTGTCTCACAGACATAAAAGTGTACCCTAACTAGGGCTGTGAAAATGTGCCAAAAATAGCATTCGAATATTCGCCCGAAAATCCCCCGTATATTCGAATAAATTCGAATATTCGAAAATAACGAATAATTCGAAGCATTCGCAATTCGAAGCTGTTTATTCTAGACAGTCGCTTCTATCGCTTTTTTTTTACTGTGTGCAGGTCCGCGTTGGTCAGGGACGTGCAAAGAATGTTAAGAGAGGCAGGGGCTGACATTTCTAAAAGGGCCTTTTGGTGGACAATTCTCTGTTAAAAGGGCAGGGGCTCAAGCCCCGTTTGATGTGTGTGCACGTGCCTGCGTTAGAGCAGAATCGGATCGTCTTGCAAAGCGTGCCTCACTCACAGCAGCTGTGATTGAGTTGAGTTGGAACAGCCACGACATGAAATGAGCAATTATAATCACACCAATGGATTATGTTTTGGTTTACAAGAGCAGTGTGAGTGACGGAGGAAGTTTTACCGTTACCGCGTGGCTGCGTGCGGGGAGATTGACTCGGTGAGAGAAGAAATCCATGCTTTTTTATAGTGTTTTCGGTGGAGAAGTCTCGTTGTTGTATGCCTTCCCGTCACTACTAAATGAGTCGCCCGTTTCAGCTCGACTCGTTAATCATTCTGAATCAACGTGAGCCAGTTTAAAAGCACTGTGTGTGCACTGCACTGTGCACTGTCTGCGAGGCGGACGAGTGCATCTCTCCACTCCGACATGTGACGGCCAGTGACAGTGTGAAGGGAAAGTGAAGCAGCTGGAGGTTTATTCTTCGCTGTATGACGGTGTCGCTAAATAGGCACCCTTAATGTACAAGCTCACAACGTAATGAACGTATTGGATCAGCGACGTATTGTGGACTTGTAGATCAACCCACTTTTGCAGCAGCGAATGGAGACTTCTGCCTTGCGAGACCAGCCACCTTTTAACGTTCCATGCGCCCAGAATCTTGCGAGAAGTGCGGTAGATTTGTTTTAATTAAATATAAATTAATTCGAAGCTCCATTTTTTACGTTCGAATATTCTTTTATTGTTAACATTCGAACGAATCTTCGAATATAGAATATTCTTTCACACCCCTAACCCTAAAATCAACTATCTATTTACAGCCACGCCTCTTAAAACACCCACTTACTAATGTAGCCTACTAATGGTTACTTAGTGTTATGTGGTTGTGTTTCAACTCCCCCGCTTCCTACCTGTACACACACACACACACACACACACACACACACACACACACACACACACACACACACACACACACACACACACACACACATATACACACACACACACACACACACACACACACACACACACACACACACACACACACACACACACACACACACACACACACACACACAATATCTGTCCAACAAGACAGACTTCAATAGCTGGATAACATGTTTTAGATGTGCAGTTTACTAAATTAAAGAACAGCATCTTCATCATCATGTTTAGAATTTCAGATCATACAGTATTCAAAAGTGTTGCCCTGACAAGTGCTGTGTTGCGTACGCCTTTCTTAGTGACTGGAAA
Source organism: Nannobrachium achirus (assembly GCF_963921795.1). Lineage (NCBI taxonomy): Eukaryota > Metazoa > Chordata > Actinopteri > Myctophiformes > Myctophidae > Nannobrachium > Nannobrachium achirus. The sequence continues at coordinate 43,194,639 of NC_137831.1, read as the reverse complement.
TATTCCCCCCACCCCAAACCTATCCACATTTTTATTGAGGTCACTTCCCAGTATGATTTTATTTTATGGTCAGAACAATCAGGTGAAGCAATAGACGTAAAAGCAATAGACGTAAAATGAAAGCAACTTCGGAGGGATAAAAAGCCTCAAATATGGCCTGCACTAGGACCACGTGGACGCTGGAAGAGAGTGATTTTTCACAAGGGGTCCTATTGCTATTTGAAAATGTTTAATTTCTTCTTCTACTTGTCTTAACTGAAAATGTCTTAACATGGTTAACATTGAGTATAAATTCATTCCAATACTTAATATATTTTGATGTTGCTGAGTGCTCAAGTACATCAAGTAGGCTTATGTGTGTCATTGATGAACGTCTAGCTGCTGCTACTGTGCTGCTGTGTTGTTGCTATTAAGTTCCATTAATACAAACAACTTAAATCCAACACATTTATAGTGGCGTTTCCATAAACTTAAGCACATTAGGGAAGCGAATTATCAGAAATACGCATTAAGACAAAGCGAATTTAGCCCGTTTCCATTAAACTGGTGAAATGCGATTCTTGGGAGATCCTGCCTGGGTACGTCTAACCAACGTGCTGTAAACACTTCCCGCGGGCTTGCACACAGTGCACAGAGCTGGGATGGGATCATGAGGCTGATTGTTTCAGACCGAGAGACGTGAGGGCACTGCTGTGACTCGCTGCACACGCATCCCGACCCAGAGCCGGTCGCGACGCACCGCCGCGGAGAAAGTGCGGCCGGCGGGAGCACAGAGCAAGCGACCCCGGCCGGGGCGCCCCGATCGAGGCGTCCCCGAGCCGAGGCGGCCGCCCCGCAGCCCGGTTGACTCAACCGGGCAGACTGCATCCTGCAGCATCGCGGCGCGGAGACGTGGATGCAAGGCAAGCTGCTGTGAACTTGTAGATTGGGCACTTCAGGCACGCAACACCGTGTGATGAGGAAGGGTTCGCCACCGATGGCTTGACTCCGGGAGGTGAAAACGGGAGGAATTTACACGGTCCGTGTCACTCCGTGTGTAACAAACAACCGGTTTGTTTTGTGGGCTAATACCATGGACGTAAAGCGGCAGGGGAAATGGACCTAGAACGTCATAATCTATTCGCATTTATTGTCTGGCCCGTTTCCATTCACTTATGCGCATTTAGTTTATTCGATAAAGGCTCAAAATCCTCCTCCTCCAAGCGGATAACTTTTTTTGCGGATAATGAAAGTTTATTCGCATTTCTAAGTGTTTCCATAAAAACATTTTGCGAATAAGCCGTTAATGCGCAAAAAGTGGCTTTATGGAAACGCCACTACTGTTGGTGATATAGAACACATTTTTGTTCAACTAACAAGTTGAACAAAAATAGGTATGAGTCTGTGTGGCGTTGGCGTTTGTTAAAAATCAGACAAACCTAGACATAAGTGGCGTTTCCATAAACTTATTCGAATTAGGGAAGCGAATTATCAGAAATACGCATTAAGACAAAGCGAATTTAGCATGTTTCCATTTGCGGGTGTCATTCCAATTAGAGACGGTCGCAAGAGTTGATCGGGCTGATTTTTTTCAGACCGAACCTGAGCACTGCACCGTCTGCACGTCTGACTGCTGTGACTCGGTCGCTGTCTAGTAGTGGGAAGAAGGGATTATCAGTCATCATCATGGCCCCAAATAACTTTTAAATATATTACAATTGGCGACGAGTCTCTTACGAAATTGGCAAGAGTTCCTCTCAATACATAAAGCTACCGGTTCACCGGGAAAACCGCGGTCGCGTCGCTGCACAGTGCAAGTTTCAGCGTCCTCTGGAAGGTCAGGTGGCCGATCTGCAAGCTCACAACGCGGCGCGGAGACGTGGATGCGAGCTGCTGTGCCTGTGAGCTTGTAGATTGGGCACTTCAGGCACGCAACACCGTGGGATGAGGAAGGGTTCGCTCGCCAGTCGCCACCGATGGCTTGAGGTGAAAACGGGAGGAATTTACACATGGTCCGTGTCACTCCGTGTGTAACAAACAACAGGTTTGTTTTGTGGGCTAACGCTATACCATGGACAAAGCGGCAGGGGAAATGGACCTAGAACGTCATAATCTATTCGCATTTATTGTCTGACCCGTTTCCATTCACTTAAGCGCATTTAGTTTATTCGATAAAGGCTCAAAATCCTCCTCCTCCAAGCGGATAACTTTTTTTGCGGATAATGAAAGTTTATTCGCATTTTGAAGTGTTTCCATAAAAACAATTTGCGAATAAGCCGTTAATGTGCAAAAAGTGGCTTTATGGAAACGCCACTATAGACAGTGGGCAGTCTGTCAGAACATTAATACAAACATATTAATGAAACTATGAAAGTGAAATTTAAGTCCCATAGAAAATAAATCTCCATACATTGGTGTTCTAATCTATATTTCATATTTTCAAAAATATGAAACACACTTTAGCCTAACAAATTCGAAACGAACATGATAATGTGATGACGTTCTGGCGCCCCATTGGAAGGGTCAGGCCGAAATGGTTATAAACACTATGCACAGGAATACTACGCACACCAGGTCATTGTGGTGGTGCAGGCTCACGGCAATGAAATCTCAGAAGATGTCTATAAAAGACAAAAGAGTGGCCGCACACACCTTATAGCCAAGTGCCAAAACGTTTATTAGGACAGAGATAAACCGACGTTTCGGCAGTACAACTGCCTTCTTCAGGGTATATAGAACACAATATACCTCATGAGTAAGCTTGGTTTGATTGATTGATTGAAGACTTTATTAGAAGTTTGCATAGGAAAAGGTACAGTTTCATGACGGTACAGTTCACTGGTACAAGGTCTACTAAAAGGAGATCCATGAAAAGACTAAGCTTATTTCCACTGGAAACCATTGAAGTATCTCATATAACATTGAATGACAGACAAATAGAACACAGTACTATGCAGTAGATATGTAAAGAAAAAGAAAAAAGAAAACAGTAAGTCTAAACAAACAGTATACAAAGAAGGGGCAGGGGAGGGTAGGGTTGGGCTAGGTTAGTTTTTTACCAGTTGCGAACGGCTGCTGCCTGTAAGTGATTTTTCAGGGCAATTTTAAAGGATGCTAGTGATCCACACTCCTTTATGACCTTCGGTAAGGCTTTCCACATTTTGGTGGTATAGCAGAAAAAAGAGTTTGACCCTTTGTTGGTTTTGACTCTGGGTTGAAAGTGATCTGTGGCGCTGCCTCTGGTGTTGTAATTATGGACATCCTTAATGTTTATAAAGTATTGTGACAGGTACTTGGGTATCATAGTGGTGTAGTGTATCTTGTACACCAGGCCCATTGCAAGTTGCTGTACTCTGTCATCTACTCTGAGCCACCACACTCTTAACTGGTGAGTAGCGGTGAGGTGAGTCTGATAGGGAAGGTGAAGTAGGACCCTAATTAGTTTATTTTGGGCTGTTTGGAGTTTAGTTTTCAGGGCTTGTGGGGCGTCACGATACCATACGTGGACTCCGTAGTCAAAGAGGGGCTGGATTATTGCACCAGCTATTTGTTTATTTGTTTATTTGTTTATTTAAACGCTATGGTCTTCAGTGTGTTGAAATTGACCATTGGGGCGATCCTCTGTAGGAAACAAGTTCGTTGGTTGATTTTATTTATTACTTTAGAAGTCATCTTTTCACGATTAGCTTCAAGGATACATCCTAAGTAAGAGATTTCGTTTTTTCGTGGTGAGAGAGAAAATCTGGAAACTTAATTCCTTGTCATCATGACAACTATACAAATACATACAATAGGCCTACAATACCATTCAGAGAAAAAAACACTGCAAAAATACTTGAATACAATTATACAAAATACAATAGAGATAAAATACCGATCAATGCTATAGCTATAGAAATAAACTTTTAATGTCCTGAATTTAACTCTGTTCTCCTGAATAATCTGAGAATGCGCCTCAGAGGTAGATAGGCAGCCTGCGAATCAGAGAGGGGAAAAAATGTAGGATTAGACGGTTAGTTTAAAATAAATTACAAAAATATTTCTTTAATGTAAAAAAGGTTTAAGATCAAAATCTATATTTAGGCCAAACGGAGTTAAGGTTTTTAGAGACTGAATCCAAAACGCCTCACGTTTTAGCCGTAACTTACCCATCTCTCTCCCTCTGCTAGGTAAAGATACTTTTTCTGAGTCAATGTACTGCAATGACGGTTATAAACAATACATTGCCTGGAAAGGCTCAAACAAGTCAAACTGCACATGTAATGGCAGTGATTTGTACTGTCATGAAACTGTACTTTTTTCTATTGCAATCTTCTAATAAATTCTTGAATCAATCAATCCAACTTTTGCTGCTCATTACGTCACAGGTAGCATGGGAGTGATCCTACGCAATAGACAACAGTGAGAGATATAAACAGATGAATGTCCAGTCCATAATTCCAGTTTTGGGGTGTATTTATTGTTATTTGCAGCTTGAAATGAACATACCATGGAATACAGCAGTGTGGATTCTGAAGTGGTTTTCTGTCCTGTATTTCTGTGTCTGGCTGGTAAGAACGGTATGGCTCCTGCTACCTGTGTCCTCCTGTCCTGTGATCTGATCTGAATCTCCTGAATACCACACCTGTGACCATTAAGTAAACTACCCAGTGCTCAGAATTCTAAAGCCCACCACCAAATGTCCAATAACTAAAACTACAACCTACAAATAATATGCCAACCTCAGAATGGCTCCTACAGCACGTTTTGGCTGGAGGTCAAATTCCCATTCTAGACTTCAGGCCCATTTGTGGGTCACGGACCAATTTCTATGGGTCGAGACCATAAAATGATATATTTAAAAAGATTTTTTTTTTAAAATAATGTGAACAAACAAACAAATATAAAAATAAATCCATAAATACAAAATAATAATAAAATAGCCGATCTACAAGCTCACAACGTGGGATGAAGCGACGTGTTGTGCGTGTGTAGTTCTGCTATTTTCACTAGTTTGGGTTCCGGGCAAACAACTCTCTTTTGTGGGTCTCGACCTGAAAAGTTTTGGAACCATTGGACTAGTGGGTCTTGCCAGTTAAAATGATGTGGTAAAAAATATAAGTAGGATGGCGCAGTAAAAATAGCAACAGATGTAATTATAGATACTGTATGAACATAAGGTGCATGGTTTAGAAAGAAATCTTACAAATTTGGCAATTAAAGTGGTGATTATAACAATTACAATGCAGGCATTTAGCAGGTGCAACTTACAATAAGCAAGGTAGACACATAATTCAAATCTAGAATCATAAACCAAGAAACTTGCATAAGTCTAAACAATATAATATAATAAAAAAAAAACTAAAAACAACTGAGTCATATTATAGTGCATTACTTTCACGCATTCACACACACACATTCATACACCGGTGGCGGAGGAAACCATGCAAGGCACCAACTAGCTCACCGGGAGCAACTAGGGATTCAGTGTCTTGCCCAAGGACTCTTCGACATACCTGCTCTACCTCCTGAGCTACAGCCGCCCGAGGAATAATAAGGGAATTTAGCACTAATTTTAATCCAGCGAGACTTGTGAATGAGGTCATTGGTAGGGAAGTGAGTGGTTGCTCAAAGACACTTCAGCAAGACATTTAACTGTTTCAATGCAAACATGTTAAATGTTAGCTTCGGGCTACAGTTTCCAATATGAAGCTCATTACAATATAGCCTGGGTAAAAAGGAATGAGCTGAAGGAAATATAATGTACATTATGTTGTCTGTCTCTCCATTGCCTTTGCCAATGTGAAGCTCAGCCAAATGTTGAGGGTCACTCTCAGCTTCGCTTTTCCAGATTATTCTTTTATCTTCGTAAGTATTAGCTCATAATTTAATGCAATAGTTTTGTCCAAATCTGAGGTAAGTTTAATTCCCAGGTATTTCAGGAACCCATCTGAAACCGAATCGAGTCATCATATGTGAATGACATGATCTGGATATTGGCATAGCCTCAGATTTATTCAAATTAATCTTATACCCAGACAAATCAGAGTATGTCTGAATAGTATCCATCAGGGGAGGCAGGGAGTTAACAGGATCCCGTATCAGTAATAATGTATTGTCTGCAAACAGCATCAGTTTATGCTCTTTCCCCCCTCCCTCCACCCCTTTTATCGCTGCATTTGGCTCTAAACATGGCTGCCAGAGGTTTGAGAATTGTTTGTGGCGTCGGTTTCATCTTCGACCTAAAGGAGAATTTAGAAAAAACAACAATCAGCTTTGACCAGAAACATCATCATCTGTGTTCAGAGTAAGGAAGTTTTGGGAGAATTTCGGGAGTTGGAAAAAATAATGCAAGCCGTGTCACACACTGACAGTAGATCTACAAGCTGGCTGGGATTACAGTAAATAAAATAAAAAAACCTTGATACAATGCATGGTAATAGCCTGTTATACTGTAAGTATTGTAGACGCTACTTCTGAGTTCAGTGCACTAGGTAGATACTGTACCTATTAACGTGCGCTCAAACCATGTCAGTTGCAACACAAACACTTTTATTACAGGTTTTATGCATAACTGTAGTTTTTCAATTAGGTGTTATACCCGTTTCCTGTTCCGGTTCTTTTCCCCGTAGCTTTGTTTGGTTGACTTGACGACAGATTTTAGCCGGAAACACATGTATTATGGAGGGTTCATGTGTTTCCAGTTCAAATCGACTGCTGAGACAATCAAACAATTAAAGCTATGGAAAACTGAACCAGAACCAGAGTTGTCAATTTCTGCTAACCTGAGCTGGGATTACAGCTATGTACAAGAGCCTTTATTGACCTACCGGTCTACAATGTGGGGAACAGGCTTGGTCTTCACCGGAGCTGCAATTTAATAAATTCACCATTGTCCTATAAAAGAAGACAAAAAAAAAGTCAATTTAAGTTACACTGCCTCATCCATTTCCATGAGAAGTTCTGACATATCACTACATATAATGACAAGTAAACTTGGTAAATGTTTCCATATAACTTGCAGTAGGTGATATCATTGATCCAGCTTCGATTGTTCATCTGATGAATTTAGCAGTCGCTTATGACCATCCGAACACAAACACCTGTTAAATAAGACTGGGGCATGCAATATGTTTAGGATATTACAAGGATACAAGGACCAAACGAATGCACCATAAAGCAAAGTGGAGTGTGTCTAACTGTAACTTGACAGATAGACAGAGATGTCAAGAATCTGTCTTACTCGTGAAATGCTGTTTGTAGCGTCTGTTTAAAGAATCATTGCTCCAGCAAAAGGAGAAATTACAAGCAACAGTCAGTCATCTATGTTCAGAAACCATCACAGGTTCAGCTGAGCTGAAACTCAAAGACTTTATTACAGAATGATACCTTGTTGCTTTTTGTTGATGTCTGCAGACCAATTGAACTGCAATGAATACACCAACACAAATGGCAACAGCAACCAAAACAACCAGGATAACTATGGAGAAAAGATGAGAAATTTTCATTTACACTGTATGTCCTACAATGAAAACACTCAGGACCAAATAAGCACAGTGATGAACTTACTGAAAAGAATGTTATCTTCAGCTTCAGATTTACCAAACACATCTGGGAAGGGGAAAAGAAAGTAATTAGTAACATCATCCAAAAATTAGGGCTGGGATGCGATTAAAATGTTTAATCTAATTAATTACAGGCTCTGTGATTAATTAATTTCAATTAATCGCATTTTAATCGCACATCGATATTTGACCTGAAAAGCATTTTTTTTCAAGTAAAACTCATTTTGTTTTGTACGAGTGAATCAACAAGTGAGTTTTTTTAATCAAAATGTTGCATCCTGGGCCAAGGAAAGCGCTCTGATCAGCTACTTCTCCCTTTGCGTTTGTTGTGTCTTCTTGGTTGCTATGATCGGTATGCCTGAAACTGAAGGTTCTGTGGTGCAAAAACTAAGTGCGATTAAAATGCGTTAATTTTTTTAATCGCGTTAATTTTCTGTAATTAATTAATCGCAATTAATCAGTTAAAGTCCCAGCCCTACCAAAAATACATCCACATATATCTCCGTGAAGGTCACTAACCATCAGCTTATGTTTTTGACCTTTAACCTTAACCACTTAAACCTTTCAGTACACTTTGTTGACCGGAGTCCCCCAGGGGTCAATGTTAGTCCTCGTCCCTTTCTCATTTACATACAATCTCTTCGACAAAAATAGCAGATCTACAAGTTCACAACATATTGCGTTGCGATGCACTGTGAGCTCGGATATCTGATATTTTCACAGAATATTCACCCTGGAATAGAGATGCTCTGATTCATGTGGTTAAATGAAACACAGGAAATAAAACCATCTCTCACCACAAGCTTGTTTGTCAGAATAGATGACCCTGGACACCTCCAACCCGGAGTGGAGACGCACCACACAGCGGACCTGTGCCCCGTTGCTACAGAACCTTTCCAGTGTGACAGTACTGTTCACTGTGATGGTACCATCAGCGTTGGCTTTATGGACAGTGGTGTAGTTTGAAGATCCTTCATGTCTGGGGACCTCCAGAGTTACTGTTGGAGCAGTATGGAACACAGCTGACTGAGCTGAACAGGACACAACCATCTGTTCTGTGCCGCTGGGTTTTGTGACGTGTAATATGGGCTTAGGTTGTTCTGAAAAACAAACAATAATTTAAGCAATTGGGTTTCCTCCCCACTTGATCATTTGGACAACTTTTCTTATATTTGTGAGATTTATTCCATAGGCCTCTTGTCACCAACAACCCTAACACCCTTTGCATTCAGGACATAGAATGTACATAAAGGCTGAAAAACAGGGGGGGTTCTGGACAACTAGATGTCCATATGCCTAGTCAGTTGACCAGTTTTGTGGTTTTCAAGTTACATAAACTACAGATGTGTATGATTTAGCACATTTATAGCAGGATTATAATTAGCATTTTTCAGTTCTTTGTGGAACATGATGTCCAACCAACATTTTGTGTTTGTACCTGTATGAATGAAACAAACAAACCCCTCTAAATTCTTACCATAAACTGTCAGGCAGGTTTCTCTATAGATGGCTCCTTCAGGTTTGGCACTAAATAAACATCTGTAACAGCCCTCGTCTGCTTTGGTTACATTCCTGATGACAATGGCAGTATTCTGCAGTCCTGGGTCTTTAAACTTGAATTTCTCCTGAAAGGGAGAATTGATCTTGGTGCCAAAGCGTTTGTTACTGGTGGCAATGACCTCTGTTCCTCCTTCTGGTATCATTTTCTGCCAGGTAACTTGAAGGACGTTCTTGGGTTGTGTGAGCTGGCAGGTGAAACAGGCCTCCCCTCCCACCATGGCTACAGCATCCTGTGTCTGGATCATCTCTGATGGATGTTGTAGACCTATAGGTGGAAGAAGTGACATACATTTAATTTGTATAAATACATACATGAGACAGTAGGCCTACCAATATCAACTGCATCGAATTAGATGTTTTATGTTGAGATGAGTTAAAGGTTATTGAAGACCACTATGATTGATGATAGATTAACGATTCTAGAACACACAGAATGTATAGATCTAGAACACATAATTTATAGATCTGGAATAGAGCTGGGATACCCAACCGAAAACCTGTGGGGCCGGACTGACCCGATGGGCTCGGGGCGAAAGTATTTTCATAATTAATTGTAGGACATCGATTCGGGTTTCCAACACCTTTATGCCGTCGTTGTTTTGGTGAGTAACAAACCATATTTTTTTATGTTTTACTACAGAAGAGTGTGCGCAGCCTTTCCTGCCTCGCAAGGGCTCATCGGTGACATAGCGTAAAGGAGAACTCATTCTAACACTATGGGCACAGTTTTCTCACAGTGACGTCACGTCGTCATTCTCTGGTCGTTCTGCTTTACGGCAGCACGGCTAGTGGGTCTTAAAGGGATCCCTGGCTAATATAGTCAGGTTTATTATGTATTTTTGTTGGATTTTAGGGGGATTAGTAAAACTATACATTTTTTTAATCTTCAGAGCATGGGGAATCCAAAAATCTTTGTTGCCATTTGCTCAGACACCTGCAAAGTCGCCATTTTGGCCGTTCAAAATGGCCGACATAAAATACATAATGTGTGCCATCTGGCTTCTAGATAGGGTTGCCACCCGTTCCGTATAATACGGAATCGTTCCGTATTGGACAATTAAAAGATGCGTTCCGTATTGAACCAATATGGAACGCGGTTTGTTCCGTATTTAACCAAATGCCCCATAAAGGTCTGTCACACAAACCTCAACACAGAATTTAACAATAATGAATGAAATAAAACACAGGAAAAGACAGCAAAAGGAGGGAGAGGCACGAAGGACCTTCTGTGAGGCGGCTCGCAGTCGCTGCGGCTGTGGTGCGCTCTATACGCTCTGCCTATTGGGGTTCCGTGTACATGTAATTTTTTCATTTTAAATTTGTGTTAAAATTTATTTTTCACTTCCAATTTGTAGATTATGATCTAAAGAACAATTTTGGTTCGAGTGTCAAGACAGTAGATTGTAGACAGTAGACACTTTATAAAATAGGCTATGCTCAGGTTTAGGCTAGTGAAGCCTATTCAGCCTAAAGTAAAAATGTTCAATGTTCATAAAATAGGCTATGCTCAGGTTTAGGCTAGTGAAGCCTATTCAGCCTAAAGTAAAAATGTTCAATGTTCATTGCTAATAAAGCACTTTAAACTAGGCTATGCTCAGGTTCAGGCTAGTGAAGCCTATTCAGCCTAAAGTAAAAAATGTTTAATCTTCGTTGCTAATAAAGCACTTTAAACTTTAAGTATATGACTTAATGGTTTCTTGACTACCTTCTCTTTACTGACCACCAAGTGACCCAAGAGCCAGGTTCAAATCATTCATACATTGCTTTATTTCATACAAAATTAACTTATTCATATTTTAGAAACAATTGGCCACTTCAAACTGCACTATTCTATGCATTTCATGGGTTTGGGACTGCATTTTTTCGCCGGCCGGCGGCTGTGCCACGCGCACGGAACGCACGCACCGCGTGCCCGGAAGAGGTGTTCCTTATTTCAATTTCTGAAAGGTGGCAACCCTACTTCTAGACAACCTAGAAACATAATTAAACATGCCAATCCTATGTTTTCTGGGTCAAGGAATATAATGGGTAAATGATGGGTGTAAAATATTCCGGACCCCCACCCCCTTTCTGGGGGTTATCTATATTGGGACCTCCCAGAACAGTATGCCAGCCAGTTAATGTCTGATTTTCATAATGTTAGAGTTGTTTTCTACGTTTTAAAACATCCTGAGTTCATTTATTACACTTACAAGCAGCCAGAATAACCCCTCTGACTTTTGGTTGGGGTCTTTCCTCACCTGGGACCCCCCAGACAGACCTCTGAGCCTATCTCAGTAAGATAGATAGGCTCCTGCTCCAGAACAATGTTAAATTAGATCATAATTGAAGCATATAAGTTGTTATAGCAGGGCTCTGAAAATAAAAATGTATATTAGCAAATACCAGGGGTCTTCCACGGGGGGGTCCGGGCCCCCTGGGGGGTCCTCAGAATTACTACAGGGGGCCCGCCATAATGGGATCCTTTTTTTTTTGCATGTTACTGTCAAGCAGAAGCCTCTTATCTCCAGTAAGAGTAGCAAAAATATTAGATCTACAAGCTCAAAAAGTGTTGTGTGTGACACGTTTTGAGCTTGTAGATCTGATATTTTTGCTAATGAGTTTAATTGGAATCCTGAATTGTCTTTTATTATTGTTTAATGGGAATCCTGAAACGTAAGATTTTGATTTAGCTTAAATGCATTTAGTTATACTTATGTTAACTTTATGAACTTAAATACAAATACATTGGACATGAAAAAGAGAATTAAAGCGGGTCATGTTTGCATGTTTGAAATTGTAACAGCTGAAATCAATAATATATCAGTATTCCGATATTAACCTGCGGGCCACATTAAGTAAAGGTGGGGGCCGCCAGTTTCCCATGAATGATGTGGGACATGGTGCTCATGACAATGATGAAACAGTGAGGAGCATGATTGCCTGGACGCATGCTTGGTTTTTGAATTCTTCGGATTACCGAGTCAGAGTGAAAGCAGTGTTGTTGCATCATGGGGAACTTATGAAGGTAGAAGTGGAATTGAGAGTTTGGTTTCTACCAGCTTATTGTGGAGCAACACGTTCACCCCGACGCCCTCTCAGGATATGTATGTGTATTATATTATGTAGGATATAGGTAACACAACTGCCAGTGTTGCGTAAAGAGGGACATTTTAACAGAGGGCTGTGCAATGAATGAATCAAACTGATCGCAAATCATTTCTTTGAATAGACTCTCATCTTATATAAACAGAATTGACACAAGGAACTCCACACACTATCACTTCTGCTGATTATATAGGTATTCTAGGTATTATTATTAACTGAATGAGTGGTTGGTTTGATTTTATTGTCTCCACCAGCCGAAGGCTGAGGGAGAGTATGTTTTCCCCTCCGTCCGTGTGTCCGTCCGTGCGTGCGTGCGTCCGTGCGTGCGTCCGTCCGTGCGTCCTCGCAATTTGTGAGCACCTAATCTCAGTCGCCGTTGGCCCGGTTGCTGCCAAAGTGAGCACACACATTCCCTGGATGCCAATCTAGAACCTCTGCCCTAAATTTTTCAAATGGGCCTTTTCTAGCGCCACCTAGTGGCCGATGTTCGCAAAACACATTTCTGTGCACTACTCTTACAGATTTTGTAATGCAATTGAAGGCAAAAACAAGCATTAATGAATGATTTAATCACGCAAAGAAACCCGACCCAAATCGCACAAGAAACCCGGTCTGCCCCGAAAAACCTGTACATTTTTTCAGGTCACAGCGGGGTCAGAAAACATCTGTGCCCACCCACATTGTGCCAGGCCTACCCAGTTGTTAAATCCTGGCTACGCCACTGATTTGAGCTCATCAAATGTGGATGCAAAGCAGGTTGCAAGGAACGGTGCAGGTGCTCAATAACCTGCCTTGCACTCCTCCCTGCAAATGCAATGGTGGAGACTGTCAACACTATTCATGTTTGTTATGGTTTCGAACCCTTCACCTCCACCTTCTACCTCTGGAGTGCGCCAGTGCACTATCCTCACACTGCCACCTAGACACTCAGGCTCAACTCAGTGTTTTTCCACTCCGGTGATGAGCAGGCTGGGTGTGGACAGCACACCTGCTCCCATTCTCCAATCAACACCAGAGTCTTCAAGAACCCTAGCTTCACCGCCACTCCTCGCCAGAACTTCCCAAAGAATTACCTGGCAAGTATTAGCTGAAGCTACATTGTTGCTATTCGTACTCTGTAGAGCTTTCCTGCCTTTTTGCTACAAGCACCTAATAGCTTTTCTCTCTCTCCAGACCTGGATACCTGCAGTGCCATAACCTGCCGTCACCATTGTTCTGGACCGTTTGTTTGGCTACCGACCCACACGCCTGGACTCAGACCAATCTCTTGGATCTCCCTTATATTAGGTATAGTCTTATATTATATAATATCTATATATATACTAATACATCTTGTGCCACTATTGTATATGTATATAGATTTATATATTATATCTATACGTTTTTGTGCCTGCTTTGAACATTAAAATGCCCTGCGAGGCCTTAACTCCTTCTTGACTCCTGAGTGGTTGGTTCAAACTCAACCAAGTCATAACAATGTTAGTCTGCGCGCCCAAAGTGAGAAGTTGCAATACCTTAATTCTTGCAATCCCTGCAGTAACAGCTGTCAACCATAACTGTCTAACACAAACATTTTATAAATAATACTAAGAATACTATAAACCATCAACGTATACAATAAACCCAAGACACATAAAAACATTAAAAGTTTCAAATGTACAAAAAAAAACGAAAGAAACGATCCCATCAAGATTTGGCGGGCCCCCTGTAGTAATTCTGAGGATCCCCCCACGGGGGGCTCTTGTTTTCAGAGCCCAGCTACAACAACTTTGCTTCAATTATGATCTAATTTAACATTGTTCTCGAGCAGGAGCACAGCGATTACTTAGGCTCCCTGGGGGGTCACAGGTGAGGAAAAACCCCAACCAAAAGTCAGAAAGGTTATTCTGGCTGTTTTAAAAGTGTAATAAATGAACTCAGGATGTTTTAAAACCTACAAAACAACTCTAACATTATGAAAATCGGACATTAACTGGCTGGCGTACTGTTCTGGGAGGTCCCAATATAGATAGCCCCCAGATTAGCTATTTTTTATTTCTAGGAGAAATAAAATATTTAAGGTGTTTTTAATTTTACATTGTAGTTATAGATGACAATTATAATGTATTAAGGCATATTTGTCATATTAGCCAGGGATCCTTTTAACTTAACGTTTAGGCATAGATATGGCCATGGGTTTAGTAAACACGCTTTGGTGGATTTCGGACGCAGCGAGTTATCCCCACTAGCCGCGTGCTGCCGTAAAGCAGAACGATGAAGTGACGTCATGTGAGAAGCCGAGTTTCTTGTACATTGAGACTAAATGCACAGGTGACTGTATCATGTAATCAATTCCCACCAATCCCCAAACCTGTTGTTTTGGGGAGCGCTGATTTCATTCGCTAATTTTGGTACCGACCTGCGCACGCATCTAGTTCTTATCAGTGTAACGTGGACCAGAAACCTGTCCATAGCAGTGGGTCTTTGACACATCATATGGGTTATGGTTATCATGCAAAAAGGGTGAAATCCTCCCCAAAAAGGAGAACAATAGGAGAAATGCTGACTCTTGCTGAGTTGCTGACGCAGGAGAAATGGTGGAAAAAACAGGAGACATGATAGACATCTTCCAAATCCAGCATGCTTTAGTTTAGTAGACAATAAAACGTTGATTAGTTTAACCTACTGTCTGACGAGGCCATCAGTAGAAAAAACACAATGCGATCGAAATGAGCCATTTCTGTTTGAACTGCCAAAAGCCGCTGTTTAAGGTTTCATACGCGAGGCGAAAACACACTCGACCACTGCTACTCTCTCTCTTCCGGGTTGGTTAATGGTTAAAGCCTTAAAAGCAGTGGTGTGATATGGGTTTTAGAAGTGGTGCCCTAGTCTGGGATCACTTCGCTTTTCGAGGTTTGATCCGGTCGGGAGAGGAAACCACTTTATGTCATGTTGTAGTACTCAAAGGACTACAATTTGCCAGAACTATCAAACCGGATTCAGTTTTAACCTAATCTCGTGTAGCCAGACAACTATTCCACAATCTCTTAATGCTATATAGAATGTATGCTGGGAGCATTTGCCGAAATCGCGGAGGCAACAGTCTTGGCCACGCAAGACTAGTTTTAACCCAAAATATTCCCCTGCGCTCAAGGACATACTTTTAGGGCCTACTTAATAAACTCCTTGATGTGGAGTAGTCAAAATGTGTTTGGTATATGCATCTTTTAGTCCAACTGTTAGCGACTGGCAAGACTACACTAGGCTACTCGAGCATTTTAATAGGGATTGGGGAAACAAACGGAGGGAACCAAATCAAAGCGACGTCGCTTCTTCTAGTGGTTTCCGCGCTTTAGGCGGAAACCAAGCGGCCTGTTGTGAATAACGAACACCGAGAGAAAGCCTGGTGGGGTTAAAGCCTTTAAAAGGTAAATAAAAAGGTACGGACAAATACCCCGCCTCCCCGTTTCTCTCTCTGTCTCAACACTTGCTGGCAGGAGAACGATTTCGTCTATTTTCTTCAAAGATAGATATACTGGCGAATATTAGAGACAAGCTGGATCACTTCTCCACAAGTCCCTCCCTAACAGTTTTTATTGACGAAATTGTCAATATATTTATTTTATTTTTTTTATCTACTGCATAGTACGTGTTCTATCCACCTGTCATTCAATGTTATGAGATGCTTAAGTGGTTTCTTGTGTAAATAAGCCAAGTGCTTTCTAGGATATCCTTTTAGTTGACCTTGTACCAGTGAACTGTACCGTCATGAAACTGATACCTTTTTCTATGCAAACTTCTAATAAAGTCTTCAATCAATCAAAGTCATCGTAGCATATTCTTGGTACTTAACCTCATGGAAGTGTTGCCACTCCGACAATAAGAAGTCAATGTCGGAGTGGCGATATGTCAGAATGGAGAGCAGTCACCCATATTAGTTTTAATTTAGTTTTCGTCAGTGACAAAGGTAGTCAAAAGTAGCTGGGGATCAAGTGGTTAAAGATGCACTCCTAGCTCTCGCTGCTTGGGTCTTTGAATTGAAGACACTTTAGTTTTGCTGTCACATTTTGTTGTAGCTTTGAGGCCTGGCCACAAGGTGGCATTTCTGCTATATGAAATATTTCAACTGATGTTTTGCTACTTGATGGCTACAATTAGAAGACAACTTAGTAAGAATTATGGGTTATCCCAATTGAATAGCACTGTGAAAAACATTAACTAATAGTTTACACATAATGTTTGCATTAGCCAATGATTTCTCCTTTTTCTCAATACATTTATTTGAAGCTAGTACCATTATAAATCATCATGGTTACATCAATCAGAATGTGAAGAAGAGGTGGAGTTCCAGTTTTATGTAAGTTATGGTTTTATTTCTAAAAGACAAAGGGTTGGGGGGGGGGGGGGGGTGTTGTTGGGACATGGCCCATCACCACACCACTCCACACCGCCCACTTGTGCCAGGTTTTCTACTACAAGGGGTAGAGTGGTGTGAAAGTGGTACTAAAACGTAGTACTAAAAAGTATCTAATCCAGAGTAGGTCAACCTGAGCTAGGCCAAACGGGGCCAAATACTTCATAATGACTGATCACTCACTGACTTTTCATTTAGACCTGATACATGATAATAGATTATATTGTGTTATAACCACTATTATAATCTATAGTGTATTATAGTTATCTTAGTAATACATGAATATGTTATAATGTATTATAATCACAGTTAAAAGGGTCAATTTGTTTCTTACCAATAGGGGTACAGTGTAGTGTCGTGTATTGTGGTGCTAAAGCTGCAGTCGAAAAGGGGCTTTAGTGTTCTATTTGTTAAGTTGATAGATTTAATTTGGAACACAGGAAGTGGAACCTGCAGTCTGTTATGCACAATACAAATCTGAATCAGTTAATCTATATATGATTTTTTAAATTATTTTACTAATGATTTGCTCCTTTTTAAGAATAAAGAATGTGTGTATGTAGGGTTCATTATAGTTCCACAGTATGTCAATATGTAATGTATGTCTGTCTAGAGCCAAGTGTTGTATCGTGCAATGGTGTCCTTGTAATAGATAATGTACAATCACTAATTCTTCTTCTATTTTCTATGTGGGGCTTTCTTCCCTTATTGGATAGTAGAGTGAAGTATGACAGGAAACAGAGAGAGAGAGACAGAGCCTATAGAGCCTATGTGGTATGTATGTACCTTAACCACTATGCCATCGGCGCATAACTCATTCTTCCGTCATAGTTAACCCATAACTCCTCTTCACCGTCCTGTTTTCTGTATCATTACACCCTCTGTCAAAATGAAGCAAACAAAACAGGTTCTAATAGTAGCAATGTGGCTTCCCTGTGCGATCTGTATGGATGTTATTAAGATAATAACAAAAGAACAACTAAATGAACTAGAACATTTATATTTACAGTATAAGCTAGGCGTTATGTTGGACTACTTAACAGAAAGAATGTTGTGGTCCCCCAGACCCCCACCCCCAACCCCTACACTGTCATAACACTTCCTAGTGACATTTTATTTGATGATCAGAACAAACCTGTTGAAGTAATCTCCCTAACGGCTAGTTATCATGACTGGAAACTGTTTTAAACTTATGCTAATGTTTGTTTTTCTGATTATGATTGAAGATAAAGTACACGCCACTGAAGGTAGGACTGTAAAGTCTGTTTTCTAACAAATTACATGTTAATGTTGATAGGCCACTGCAACATCAACTTTCTCATGTAGAAGTAACAGTGTCAGTAACTGTTGAGCTGCAACTGTCTTTCTACAGACAATATTTTAGTCTTATGTTTGTTTCAAAAACTTAAACATCACTGATGTGGTTATTATATAGGTTAATTTTATCAACATTGATAAAGCAAATGTGAAATTCATTTTGTATTACCGGTACGTATGTGTGGTGAGTCATTGTGGCCCGTGTCACTCTCAGTGCCTTATTTATCAAGCCACAATGACTGATTTTATATTTAACAAAAATATATATACTGTATGTTTTAATTTCACACCTGCTAACAATGTTGTACTTGAAGTAAAGTTTTTACAACATGTTAATCAATCAATCAATCAATCTTTATTTGCGGACTCAGGTCCATAAAACAGGGTACAAGACATAAAACAGTGTACAGAACAATAAAGGAAACACGACAGGCGATAAAAATCAATAAGAGAATGTAAAATAAATAGTACATACAGTAACTTAGCCCACAGGAAAAACACACAAGCATTTTAGCCAGTGTACCCTTAGTCTGGATGTATAGCGTGAACTGCTCATAAGGGGGCTAGAAAGCGCCACAATGATGCAGTTAGTAGATACATCCAAACGTTTCATGAATTTGAACATTAAGTTTCTTAAAAGTGCTTTAAAAGTCCTCACTCCAGCAGTGACAAACATCAGACTGGCACGGCCCCCTCTGGGTTTTTTAAGGAGTATTCATTGCATCATTATATGCAACTTGCAGCTTATGCACACTAGATTTATTATAATATGACCATAGGTGAGCAGTATAGAGCGGTGTGCAATATGTCTTAAACAATGACACTTTCACTTTAGTAGAACATTGACTGAAGTTACGAGCAATAGTGTTTGATTGAGCATACAATTTGTTAAGTAATGTTATTTGAATTATTAAAACCCACTAAAATATATTTTCTAATGCAGTGTCTCTTGTGAAAACCATTGGTGGAGAACCAGATGTCACTCCAATATGTGCCAATCAAACAACTGACGTCATCTTGATGATTGAATGTATTATCAAAACAGCAAGGACTGGAGGAAAGGGATGTCAACTACTGTATAGCTTTGATAATGGTGCTGAAAGTTCTTGTGACTCCAGGATCACCCTAAAACAGAATGAGACAATGTTTTTGCAACTCAACAAATTAACACCAGCAGATAGTGGAAGCTATAACTGTGAGTGTGCATTCAATGGAGGAATACATATTGTCCATCTCAACGTTACTGTGAACAGTAAGTAGCCTACCTTTGGTTTGATTTAATTTGGTTGGAGAA
Source organism: Nannobrachium achirus (assembly GCF_963921795.1). Lineage (NCBI taxonomy): Eukaryota > Metazoa > Chordata > Actinopteri > Myctophiformes > Myctophidae > Nannobrachium > Nannobrachium achirus. The sequence goes on along the minus strand of NC_137831.1, from coordinate 43,175,465 downwards.
ACTGAGTTAGTCCAACTCAACATTAGTGTGAATGCCAACAGTATTTTTGTTTTGTTTTGTATTTTCCTGACCCAAGTTGGAGTGGTATCATTTGTGTTGTATGATTAACAGCCTTTTTAACAATGTAATATAATGTAACCGTTTAAATGTTCATCCGTGAGCATTGCCATTAAATAAGTGTGAAAAATGGTTTTGTCCATCAATGATTCACCAGTTTATAGGTATTTAATTCATAAATATTGGTGTTTCAGACCCCATGCAGTCTGATAACAGCATTTACTGATTAAACTATTGACATGTTCACTGAACTGAACACTTGATGGTCTGTAATGATCCTAGCTCATGTACTACATGAACATTGAAAAAGATCAATGTTGCATATTCTACAGATAATGGTTTATAATTAGGGCTGTCCAAATTAACTCATTTAATCGCAGTTAACTCACCGTTATGTTAATCGCGATTAATTATTTTAATCGCAATTAATCGCATATTTATTTATTTTAGCCATTTGGCCTAACCGCGGTTTAGGACAGTGGTTTTCAACATTATTGTTATTACAGCAATTATTTTTGGGGAGGGGGAGGTCCCCATATGATCAGCTTAATGATCTGCACATTTTTTAAGTGACAATTTATTGAATTTTAATTATTTTATTAATACCTCTAAAATGTTTTTCTTTTCATTTTTTTTTCATTGTGACAAAACTAATCAACAAACTACTACAGAACTCATATTACTAAGTACATTTAGATTAAGTAAATGAAGCAGATCCTTATACCCATCTGCTGCCGCCTGTTTAATGCAGTACCATTATGATTTATTTGGGGTTTTAATTGATTTCCAATAAAGGATTAACATAATTTTGCATAAAGCCAGCATATTTTTCCACTCCCATGTTAATAGGGGTATACAAGACTTGAGAAATATCCCTCTTAGGTACATTGTGAACCGATAAAAACGTATGACTTATGTGCGATTAATCGCACGATTAACTAGATAAATCATGCGATTAATCGCGATTAAAATATTTAATCGTTGGACAGCACTATTTATAATGTATTTTCCTTCACAAGAAGAGCTGATTACAGAAGAGCATGCAGCGGACGATACGTCCCCCACCATCATGTACATTGTCATAGCAGTGATAAGCATCACTGTCATCATCATTGGGATTGCAGTGACCTTGGCTGTCATGCGGCAAAACATCCATCGGTGAGTTTTATATTCCAGCAAGAATGTTGGAAAGTGAATTATGTATTATACAGTAAATGTATGTTCTCTATATGTTCTGTAGGCTAATGTTACTATATTGCAGCTTTTATTTCAGTTTTGCATCTTTACATTTTAGGAGATTAAAACATCTGCACATTGGTTTTAAAGCTCCCAAACAATATGTTTCACATCTTTACTATAATCTATAAAACCTTTTACAAAAGGACCATTATGTGATGTACATAATCATCATCATTAATTAAAAACAGAAGATAACCAAGATCAGTTATGCTGTTTAGTACTTTCATACTGTAGCAGTAACTCTAACATATTTCTATGAAACAGAAGAGCAAACCCAGATGTCTCGGTCTCATTCAGCGCAGCAGAAACTCTTCCCTCTCCAGTGAATAATGTATGAAGGTTTATTCTGTACTTTTCAACTACATTAAGCTAGTCTGTGCCATCAACTTATCATCCACATCGAATTAATTTAACCTTTTCTGAATATAGGACCAAGACGACACATACACTGCTCTGCAGGACCCAGACAGAGACAGTCTCTACCAAGACCTTTACACTGTGGTTCTTCCTGCCAATAGAACCAATGTTCATCCACCCAGTGGAACAAGTGGCACAACATATGGAAATCTCTGAAGACAATGATAGGATATTGTAATGTGTGAATATTTTACTATTACTTTTATACTCTTCTTTTGTGTCGAGTCGACTGAAGGTCTACTGTATATTGGCTTTAACTTAGACTCTAAACATAAAGCAGTGTTTAGTCATCCCGTGCATCACCTACAGTATGGGGTCAAAAGTTAGATCGCCAGGACACCTAAACATCAGGACTGTGCTGACGGCTCAAGCTTAAGCAACAGCTAGCCCCTGACTAAACTGCAAGTCACACATGAACCAGTTGGAGGAGGCAGCTGCATGTGTCACCTTTTGTTTTGAGTCTGTCGAGGACAGTCTGGTGGGAGGTTCTGGCTGTGTAAACACAACAGACTAGTGAGTCCTTGACTAATGATGGTCCCGGTTCCAGAACAAGGTTTGGGAGTCAAATGGTGTTTTGACTTTGTTCAGTCTATTCTCCAGTTTGTCATAGATAGTTTGCTCAGTTTTACAAGTTTTGTTCTTCTTGGTGGGCGTGCTACAGTAGTTTTGTTTTTTGATTCTGGGATTTATCCCTGTCGCTCTCTCCCTCCCACCCTCTATCCTTCTCTGCAGGTACTTCCAGTCACCATCACCTCATTATCTGCTGTCAATCAACCATTACTTTGGCTGGTCCCCATCCCATTTGTTGATCCTGCATCTGTCAGTTTGTAGCCATGTGTTTGTAACCTTGTGCTTTGGCTATCAGAGCACCTTAGAATCATTAGTATTTGTTTATATGCCCTGCCTTGGTACAGGTAAAACAGAGGCCTCAGGCCTCTATAAGGTAAAGGGTGGTTGCCACATTTGTATTTCTGAACCTTGGTTAGACTAATTAGGTATAGGCAGGCTTTTGGTTTCATATCTAGTCACTCGATCTGTCTTTGTTTTCCCTACCATGTTATTTTTGCATCATCCATGTCCCGAGCTGCTTGTGGCTTGTTTTTTATTATGCCCTCTGCATTTTGTCAATATCTGGTGCATTGTAAATATTGTACATCCATAGCAGATGGATCACTAAACCGTACATTCTTGCTCTTTAAAACCTATGTGTGGTCTCCTTTATTTCCATCTCATGTTCAGTTCAACAGCCCGGTACATTTATTTAACCTTTACATTTTTATGTTACAAACTCTCCCCCAGACAGACCTAAAGGGTAATAACCACTTAATAAGCACATTTAGTGAAAATAGTCAATCTACAAGCTCACAATCAGTTTTTTTGTTTAGTACTCCCTTAGGTGGCTAATTTGTAACCAGGAGCATGATTGCCAACTAGAGAAGTGCGCAGCTCGAAGCACAGATCCCAGCCGGATTGCCTAACCAGAGCTGTGCAGTCATGATGCAGCCATCAGGACCTAACGCCTTTTTTATGCCCGTTTGTGGTATGTGCATCATAGTTTGAGAACATGTGAGCTATAGTAATTGTCTAATACATGGATTAGAGATGAGCAGTCACAATAAGCAAGTACAACAAGGTGCTCACTAAAACTTTTGTGTTCCACGTCAATACTGTACATTTGCGTGCAATGACACAAATTAGGTTGTAGCATAGGATAATTAGTACAAGTTTACCTTATTTTTTTCCTTTATTTATATACAAATTCATTCACAACGGCAGAAGTCCTACTGTACATACACATTTAGCCAGTCTTTGTAACAATATTAAACCTGGGTTGTTTTGGTTGGTTTTGTTTTGCACAACATTGAGTCTTACAGTATATATGTAGCAGAGTAACTCACTGCCTCAGCCTGATGGCACTTGATGTGCAGGTACTCCCCCTTGACATGGCTTTTATATCGCAGGGACTTCCCAATGTCCCCCATCCCCGACCTCCCAATATCAGGGCAGACACAAAGCACAACTTAGGCCACTAAGCTGGTCGAAGCCCAGTAGTTGAACCTGGCATCCCTATTCCGGCCATGTCACTATATTGACATTTAAGTTTAAATAATAGCAGATCCACAAGCTAACAACACATTGTGACTAATTTTGCTATTTGCCATCAATGCCGTGTCTCAAAAACACACGTGTGCGTGCACATACGTGTGTTTTACAGTCACTCACCAGTGTGTATGTGTTGTCAAAGCGAAGTGACAAAGCGCCTGTATCCACATGTTTCCCAACAAGCTTACTGGGGAAAGGGGGGGGGGGTGTAAATGTGGGCTTCACTTCCTCCACACAGCTGATTCAAATCACTTAACAAGCACCACATAATCAGACAGAATGTAGTCTCAGTCTCACACCAGACAACTATTCCACAATCTCTGAATGCTATATAGTCTGGAACTACACCTCCCGAAAATGTTATTTCTGCTAAGCAGCAAGCTAAACATGCTTAGATACTTTTTATTTATATTACTGTAAGGTAAATGTGTGTGATGTTAAAAATGAAACGGAAGTGGGGAGGAGGCTTCACTTCCGCTTTAACCGGTTACTCATCATAAGACCTTCGTCAACCCCAGATGCAGATGGCAGATCCTCATTGGCAACATTAAACAACATACTGTATACTGTGTGATGCAAGCAAATGGGTTTAAACCTCAGAGCTTTGTTGTTTTTAAAGTTGATTTGGACTTTTACAATACCAACCGTCTGGATTCAACAAGTCGCCTACGCTTGTTAAATTGCTTTTCATTATTTGTACTAATAAAAGGGGAACTAACTTCTGACAGTTTTTTGGCACCCCTCACATTCAAAGGCTGAACCAACCCTACAACACCTCCCACACACTCAGATCAGCTAACACACGGAAGCTGTCTGATTTGTACCTAAATCACCCCTGATTTAGGTACAGTTATTTGGACTGGTAACATGATGATCTTTCGAAATGAACATGACAATGTTTACATTCTGGCGCCTCATTGGAAGGCTCTGGCTGACGCGGTTATAAATGTCATCATGTTCGTTTAGAAATGTCAGAATATATGTGGTTTATAATGGCATAATATGATGGTACAGTTAATTGTGTTTCACAAGACATACTTAATACTACATAAAACGCATTGGCCGGAAAGGCTCCACAACATTTACGTTTATTTTCAAGCTACACGGATTTGGACAAATTCTAGACTTCAGGCTGACTAGAGAATTGTTTCCCAAACAGTGGGTCAGGACAAATTTGTGGGTCACATACCAATTTTTGTTTTAATACTTTTTAAAACAAACAATTCTAATAAATTCCATAAATACAGAATAATAATAATTAAAAAGTAGTGAAAAACAGCCGATCTACAAGCTTGCAATGCAGCCCAACACGACACATGTAGATCTGCTATTTTCACTAGTTTGGGTTCCGGGCAAACGTCTAATCTCTTGGGTCGGCATACCTCAGGGGTAGAGAAACCGTTATTAGAGCACGAAGGGTTCCCAGTTCGAATCCGGGCTCCCCCTGAGTTAATGTCGAAGGGTCCTTGGGCAAGACTCTGAACCCCTAGTTGCTCCCGGTGAGCAGGTTGGTGCCTTGCATGGTTTCCTCTGCCATCGGCGTATGAATGTGTGTGTGAATGGGTGTCAATCTCTGTAAAGCGCTTTGGATAAAAGCGCTATATAAATGCACCATTTACCATTTTGGGTCACGACCTGAAAAGTTTGGGAACCACTGGGTCTTGCCAGTTAAAATTAAATGTCTTTATTTTTACATTCACCATAACATATACATAAGGTGTGTGGTAAAAAATAATAATAGTAAGAAAGTAATAAGAAATAGTAGGATGATGTCGTAAAAATAGCAGCAGATGCATGGTTTAGGAACAATCTATAACATTTAGCAATTAAAGTAGCTGATTATAACAATTACAATTTAGAAGTTGTGACAATAAGCAAGGTAAACACATACTACATCAAATCTAGGATCATAAACCAAGAACCTTGCAAAACAGTCAAAACAATATAATACAACTAGTAGTAAGACATCCTAAAGGGCGAGGTCGCGCACATGGGCGCGTGCAGTTCACGCATCCGACTGGGTGGTGACAGACAGCTGGGCGAGCACTGGCGCTTTGGCATGGGATCATGGCTTATTGGTTGTTTAAGTTGGCCAAAATGTGTCCATATTGTCCTAAATATGGAGATGACTGACCTGTGACATCATAGACCACATGAGACTGACACAATATGTCCATATATGGGCATGGGCATTCGCCATAGATCACATGAGACTGACACATTATGTTCATTCCCAGATGATTCCGTTATGGCAACCACACTATACAATCCCTTGTATGATATATGGAGATCCCTGATGTCATCAAACTTAAGCCTCATGTGGTCTATGACGTCAGAGATCTGTGATGTCAGATGCCCATATGTGGACATGTGGTCTTTGAGACGTCAGTCTTCTGTGGTCTATGACGTCAGAGCATGAGGTGTAACACAAGAAAGACAGACAGACGGACATGTACTAAATACTGTAGCAACATAGTGTACGGTCGCAATAAAAAACAGTCATATAGTCATGTATACACAGACAAAAATCCTGATGGTCTGTCTTGTCAGGACAGCCTGGTGACAGGCGGGGTGGACTCAGTGCTTGATCAACATTTTGAGAAAATGGTGGCAATGGATTTTAGCAACAATTTTAACCCAGCGAGACTTGTGAATGAGGTCAATGGTAGAGAATTGAATGCTTGCTCACACGTCAGCAAGGCATTTAACCATTGCAAAGTTGCAAACATGAAACTCATAAGCTTTAGGCAACTACAATATAGCCTGGGTAAAAAGGAATGAACTGAAAGAAATATATACTGTACATTAATAGCTAAGTACTGTAGCATTGTCCAGGCCTTCCTCTAGTAAACATTATCATGGAGGACCAGACATTTCAGTAGTATTGTCTGTCTCTCCATGGCCTTTGTCAAAGTGAAGCTCAATCAAATGTTGAGGGTCTCACAGGGCCGTCGAGAGTATTTTTGGCAAGGGGGTCAATATCAAAGAGCTGGCCGGGGCCCCCCTCCACGCGGGCCCCCCTCCACGCGTGCCCGTATTCGTGTTTTGGCCCGCGCGCAGCGCGGGCCGAAATAACGTGTATTTCACAGGAAATTACTCATTTTCAAAGTAAAAAAATGGTTAAAAGTGGTTCTACATGGCGGCATACCGTTCAGAGATTGTGCTAGGGTTTTAAACTGGGTTTTAAACTGTTGATCACTGTAACTGGCATGGTTAAAATTTACCGGACATCTGATAAAAATATCGGTCATAGATATTTGTATGCATTAATGACAAGCAGGTCTGTGTAATGTGCCAATGTGAACCAGAGACATCGGTACATGTTGGATTGTACTGTTTGAACATAAGTATGTACACAAATGTTAGGGCCATCTTGCACAAATACATTAATTAACCATGTTACCATTTGCGCATCGGCGTGCGTAAATGGTTGCTCAATAACCTGAACATTGCATTACTTTGAGAACACATTTCCTTCATAATAAGAAACAAAGCATATAGCCTGCTGCACATAAATATGTATTTCAGATTAATCCTTCAAAATATGGCTCAGCTTTCAGCTGACATAAGGTAATAAAGTATATAGGCTTAGGCTACTCACAAGCTACTGTAATAGATAAAGGCGTCCCTGCATCTGGTTTAGGACAGCTGTTTGGGACAATTCAGTTGATAAGCATTTGTGCCTCCTCGGATATATTCCACTCAAGCCACGGTGACATTTTAACGTGTCCTCTGTCCACATGATAACGTGTTTCATCTTTCTGGATGGAACAGCCCAGTCCATTTTTTTCCATCTTCAAATAGGTGTGCAGTGGCTGGACAACTTAGCCAACTTTACTCACACAAGTGCCCTCTTGTTTCAAAGTGTCTGTAACATACTCTAACTAATAATACAGATTTGACTGTCCATCGTCCACGTGCAACTTAAACTGTGCCCTATTTCAAAGCCTTATTTTAGCTTATTTTACTCAGGTTAATATTAAAAGGAAATATGTACTGTATAACTTATTTTGTGCAACTTCGCTTCGCTTGCGTCTCTCTGGGAGGGAGAGAGAGAGAGAGAGAGAGTGAGAAAGAGAGAGAGAGAGATGTCGCTGAACTGCCGCTCCAAACATGTACAATTATGCAATATATAAGGTGCTCACCGCATTGTTGAAACTCTTTCTACCGACCCGCAAACTCCTCGTCCTCGCCATGTGTTAATCCATATGTTTCCAATAAATTAATGTTCACTCAAACTTGTCTCGGAGTCGGCAGTCGGCACTGTAGCTTCTTCCGCAAACAAAGCATGTCCTAGTATGAGAGCGAATAGCGAAGGAGATAAATGTCATGTGGGCCATCTTGACCCAATGAGATTCCAAGATTCCTGCCTACCGTAACTGACAGTGTAAGTGCGCCCTCCAAAGGCCCGGGCCGGAGGGAGGGGGCCCGGGCCTAGTATACCTGATTGCAGACCGGAGCACGGGGCGGAGTGAACGCGGCAAGGGGAGTGAACGCGGCAAGGGGAGTGAACGCGGCAAGGGGCGGAGTGAACGCGGCAAGGGGCGGAGTGAACGCTACCGTAAGTGAACTGCAGCCATACACTCTTGGAGGCGTTTGATTATTGTCCACGACATTGCAAGCGGCGCGAAGGCCAGCGGACCTTGGTCCTGCTCTTCGCCCCCGAGCGCCGCAGGCGCGAGTGGCCGCGAAGAGCGGGCCAGGGCCGCGCGGCCGGCGGAGCGCCGCGCGAGTTACGAAGCCGTGGTGAATGCAATCGTTATATTTATGCCCAGGCCGTAAGGCCTGGGCAAGCCCACGATAAACATCAGCATTGATGGCTGAATGGATAGCGTCGCCGACTTGAGTGCCAGAGATCACTAGTTCGAATCTCACCGTCGCCCCACTGCACACGTCACCGAAGCCCACGATAACCGCCGCGTTCACTCCGCCCCTTGCCGCGGTCACTCCGCCCCGTGCCGTGGCCTGCAATCAGGTAAGACTCGCCCGGGCCGGAGGGAGGGGGCCCGGGCCGGGGCCCCCCACCCACGCGGCCCCCCCACTCCCGGAACGGGGTAAAGAGTACCCTTTACCCCCCCCTATCGACGGGCCTCTCAGCTTTGCTGGGTGTCTCATACCATACTGAACGCCTAGTTTTCCTGAAGAAACTCTCTGTAGACAGTGGTTTCTGATGTTACCTATCTGTTTTACTCTTGAATTGTTGTTTGTGGTGTCTGATTCATCTGAGGGAGATTGTTCGACCTAAAGGAGAAATAAGAAAAAACAACTGTCAACTTTGGCCAGAAGAGTCATTTGTGTTGGGCCTTTTCGGGAGTTGGAAAAGAATATTTGAAAGCTCAAATTGCCATTCACATTTATTTTTTCTTCCAATAAATGTATTGAGTAATGACGTTAACAAATGTTGTCCTCATTTCTCACACTGCCATTTGTGTGTATGGGATTGGTGGGGAGAAAAAATAGATTAATATTAGTATGAATACTTTTGCAGTTTGAAAAATCAATAAACATATGTTAAAAAAAATTGTCCTTGCTTTTGTCAAGCAGCATGTGAAAGCAAATAGTTTTGTGAGCCAGATCGCATCACATGCAATCTGGCTAAACATTCATGCACTGCACTTGCATTAGTTAAGTTCAGAAATATAGACGGGTGGTATGGAGATGTTCTACACTCTGTTCTACACAGAGTGAGACTCCACTACCCAATAACCAACAGCAACTCATTGACATCTAGCCTGGGTTCCAGCCCGACTCAACTCCACCCCCTGGTGGTGGTAGTGAAGTGTGTGAAAGAGACTGGCAACACCAGGCAAGAACACATCTACATTTAAGCAGAGAGGGTTTTCTCCACGGCTGGGATTATAGTAAATAAAATGGTCTGCACTTATTAGTATTATAAACATTACTTCAGGGTGGAGTGCAATATATAACATAACATGCGCTCATTAAAATACAATGGGCAATGAATCCATTCAACATGGTTGATTTTGTACTGTCACACCTAACTTTGATTCTGCCTATGTGGCCATCTTTTTGCAGTGGTTTTCAATGGGACCGGAGCATTTGCCATCCAGCATTACATTTTCTTTTTTAATATAATCAAATTTGTTTAATAAAGGATTCTAATGGGATTATAGGGGATGGTTGACAGACCTAGTTCAGATGCATCTCAGGTTCAGCTGAGATGCAAGTTTCAAGTTTCAATAATATTCCACCTACCTATCAAAGATTGGGCGGTTAACAGGCTTCTACAAGCACACAACGCCTCGCACCACGAGGCGTTGTGTGCTTGTAGATCTGCTGTTTTCACTACTTTTGCAATCTCGGAACCACAACATCAAAGCAAGTGCGACGCCCACTCGGCCTGTAGCGACTCTGAGGCTGTCTCGAAGATTACTACTTTTGTGTGACGGCCTTGTCTGATGAAGCAGGGTTTTGCATCGCGAAAAAACGTACAAATTTGAAACTTTGAAACACAGGGTTTCTGCCGGACAGTGACGATATGCAACTCAAACTTTCAAAGACCTTTATTAAAGGTTGTATGCATAACTGTAGTCATAGGTTTCATTTAGTAGTCATACACCGAACACGTTTCCTTCCGGTTCATTTTCCCATAGCTTTGTTTAGTTGACTTGGCGTCAGATTTGAGCCGGAAAGTCAAACAATGCAATGGAAAACTGAATCAGAACCAGGGATGTCACTTTCTGCTAACCTAGGACTACAGCTACATTATGTACAAGAGCCTTTATTGACCTACAGTACATTACCTATCTATAATGTCGGGACCAGGCTTGGTCTTCACCAGAGTGCAATGTTGTAATAAAGTCACCTTTGTCCTAAAAAAAAGAAATAACAAACAAACAACAACAGTCAATTTAAGTTCATTTACACAGCAGTAACATATATGTGGATATGCACAGAATCTACCAATGGTGTCAGTTCATGTGTTAATTGTGTTATGGGGGACAAAGCTGTTCATGCATCCAAGATTAGATTAGAAATAGCTCAAAATCAGCCATAGTAGACTGTATAATTAGGCAAATCAGAATACCGCTTTTAATTATTCAGTTTTATGGACAAAACATTTTTAACAGTTCTTATAATCTGTCAATCACAGGCATAACCCCACCCCTCCCACCACCTACTGTAGCTTTAGACCAGGGTCTTCAACGTTTCCCCTTAGTTGAGAGAGAGATGAAGCAGGGACCCCCACAACCTTTTCATAGATTCCATATTGTTTCATCGTTTGACAGCACAATCATCAGTGTATTTTGGATTCATGTCAATTTGTGTTTTCAGATATTTAAATGTTATATAAGACTGGGTCATGCAATATGCTTCGGACATTACAAGTTGACAATGAAGGACCAAATGAATGCAACATAAAGCAAAGTGGAGTGTCTAATTTTAAAGGTCGACCATTGACAGATAGACAGAGAGTTTCTGATGTTAAGAATCTTACTCATGACATGCTGTTTGTAGCGTCTGTTTAATTCCAGAGTCATTGTCGCTGCACCTAAAGGAGAAAAACAACAGTCAGCCATCTATGTTCCGAAATCATCTCAGGTTCAGCTGAGCTGAAACTCAAAGACGTTTATTACAGAATATTACCTTGTTGCTATTTGTTGAACTGCGATGATTACACCAACACCAAGGACAGCAACAACCAAAATAACTAGGATAACTGTGAAGAAAAGATGAGACATTTTCATTTACGTCATAAAATGAAAACACTCTGGAGTCAGCAGGGCAAATGCACAGTGATGAACTTACTGTAAACACTCTGATTATCTTCAGCTTTACATTTCTCAAACACATCTGGGAATGGGAAAAGAAAGTATCATAAAGTAATTAGTATCCAAAAATACATCCACATATATTCCATGAAGGTCACTAACCATCAGCCTATGTTGACCTTTAACCTTAACCACTTAAACCTTTCAGTACACTTTGTTGACCGGAGTCCCCCAGGGGTCAATGTTAGTCCTCCTCCCTTTCTCATTTACAAACAATCTCTTCGACAAAAATAACAGATCTACAAGTTCGCAACATCTTGCGTTGCGATGCACTGTGAGCTCGGATATCCGATATTTTCACAGAATATTCACCCTGGAATAGAGATGCTCTGATTCATGTGGTTAAATCAATATATAGGAAATAAAACCATCTCTCACCACAATCTCGTTTATCAGAATAAATGACCCTGGACAACTCCACCCCGGAGTAGAGACGCACCACACAGCGGACATGGACCTGTGCCCCGTTGCTACAGAACCTTTCCAGTGTGACAGTACTGGTCACTGTGATGGTACCATCAGCATTGGCTACATAGACGGTGGTGTAGTTTGAAGATCCTTCAAGTCTGGGGACCTCCAGAGTTACTGTTGGAGCAGGAACGGACACAGCTGAACAGGACACAACCATCTGCTCTGTGACGTTGGGGTTTGTGACGTGTAATATGGGTTCAGGTTGTTCTGAAAAACAAACAATAATTTAAGCAATTGGGTTTCCTCCCCACTTGATAATTTGGACAACTTTTCTTATATTTGTGAGATTTATTCCATAGGCCTCTTGTCACCAACAACCCTAACACCCTTTGCATTCAGGACATAGAATGTACATCAAGGCTGAAAAACAGGGGGGGTTCTGGACAACTGGATGTCCATATATGCCTAGTCAGTTGATCAGTTTGGTGGTTTTCAAGTTACATAAACTACAGATGTGCGCCCAGTGCCGCCCACATACTGTACACAGCGACATACACATAAGCAGAGGTTTTGCGCATTTATAGCAGGATTATAATTAGCATTTTTCAGTTATGAAATGTTGTGTTATAGCACAGTCTTTGTGGAACATGATGTCCCACCAACTTTTTGCTGCTTGTACCTGTATGAATGAAACAAACAAACCCCTCTTGATTCTTACCATTAACTGTGAGGCAGGTCTTCCTATAGATGGCTCCTTCAGGATAGGCACTAAACCTACATATGTAACAGGCCTCGTCTGCTTTGGTTACATTCCTGACCACTATGGTAGTATTCTGCAGTCCTGGGTCTTTAAACATGAATTTCTCCTGAAAGGGAGGATTGATCTTGGTGCCAAAGCGTTTGTTACTGGTAGCAACATCCTCCTCTGATCCTCCTGGTATCATTTTCTGCCAGGTAACTTGAAGGACATTCTTGGGTTGTGTGAGTTGACAGGTGAAACAGGCCTCCTCTCCCACCATGGCTACAGTATCCTGTGTTTGGATCATCTCTGATATAGTCCTATAGGTGGAAGAGGTGACAGTTATGAGAGCATACCTTTAATTTGTATAAATACATATGTACAGTACATGAGACCAGTACCAATATCAACTGCTTCGAATTTGATTTTTTTTATGTTGAGATGAGTTAAGGTTATTGAAAACCACCAACGAGAGTCATTGCAACAATATTAAATCTGGGTTTTTTTGTTATTGATTTGCACATTGATTCATATATACATAATATACTTCTTTCCTTGGAAAGATAACAGGAAATTGTTGTGCTTGTGAGTAAGAACCGCTATAGGATGACTTATATGAGGACCTCAAGGAGGATAATTATATGATGATAAATAGTTAGTATATTGAGGGTTGAAAATAGAAATGGAGACGGATCCATAGGATTACAATTATGTTATGTTATTATTAGGTTATGGATACTGCAATATAATAGTAGCCTACCGTAAGTAGACTAGATAAGGACATTCAGTTCATTTAACTTACCTTCTGAGCAGACGACCAGTAGAAAAAACAAAAGCATGTGACTGGAATGAGCCATTTCTATTTAATTGCTTCAAATACAGTCGTTAATTTGATCAGAGACTAAAAGCTGATATTCCCATTAACACAAAAAGTTCCAAAATAGTTCCAATTGACTGGGAAGTCTCATGAATTTCCTCTCTCTCCTTGTTGCAACCAGGACCAGGAGTGTCTCACAGAACTGTGTAGTCAGCCTACCAAGGCTCTAAAATCTATCTATTCACAGCCACGCCTCTTAAAACACCTACTGTACTTATACTGGTGAAGTACCATGCATAGTAATACATAAGGACTGCAGGAATACACAAGCAACGGAGGGTGAGAGAGATTTGGTCCGGTTGATCCGGTCCTGACTCCCAGTACGTAGTACTCTGGATGATTTAGGTCCGTATACGGACCCTTACGTACAGCACCCAACTGTCGTTACACAACCACTTGAAGAGGACGCCTCGACTCCTCACACACACACACACACACACACACACACACACTCACACCGCATCAACACAGTCATCAGCACAGATAGCGAAGTCACAAGAAGAGATGATTTAGCTCAGCCGCTCATTTATTACTTGGGAATTATGTTCAATATAGAGCGGGTGTGTACGTGTGTTTTGTTATAATTACTCCGGGTCCGCATCCATGTGGTTAAATTTGTACCCTCGCGGAGTTGCATTTACCGTGATAACGTTGCGACAGACAGCTGAACCAGTCCAGACTGTTACCACGTAATCGTGTTATACCAAACATCACGGCAGGTCAAAATAATCTGTGGTCCGTTCTATTGCTTCGGTTTTTACACGTGTGTGCAGATTCAGAACTACCTCCATGTGGCGCGCGGCCCCAACGGGAGCAGAATTGGAGCGGGGAGCGGGTCGGCACGTAAATAACGTAGAGGAACTATGCATGTAGACGGATTTACCGTACGTATTCTCTCACCCAAAATGTACACACAATCAAGCATACGTAACTATAAATGGCCCTTTACTGGTTACTGGTTTGTGTTATGTGGTTGCCCCACCAACTCCCCCGCTTTCTACCCATCCTGTATACGCACACACACACACACACACACACACACACACGCACACACACACACACGCACACGCACACACACACACACACACACACACACACACACACACACACACACACACACACACACACACACACACACACACACACACACACACAATATCTGTCCAACAAGACAGACTTCAATAGCTGGATAACATGTTTTAGATGTGCAGTTTACTAAATTAAAGAACAGCATCTTCATCATCATGTTTAGAATTTGAAATCATACTGTATTCAAAAGTGTTGCCCTGACAAGTGCTGTGTTGCGTACGCCTTTCTGTGACTGGAAATATTCCCCCCACCCCAAACCTATCCACATTTTTATTGAGGTCTCTTCCCAGTATGATTTTATTTTATGGTCAGAATAATCAGGTGAAGCAATAGACGTAAAAGCAATAGACGTAAAATGACAGCAACTTCGGAGGGATAAAAAGCCTCAAATATGGCCTGCACTAGGACCACACGGACGCTGGAAGAGAGTGCTTTTTCACAAGGGGTCCTTTTGCTATTTGAACATTTTGAATTTCTTCTTCTACTTGTCTTAACTGAAAATGTCTTAACATGGTTAACATTGAGTATAAATTCATCCCAATACTTGGTATATTTTGATGTTGCCTGAGTGCTCAAGTACATCAAGTAGGCCTATGCGTGTCATTGAACGTCTAGCTGCTGCTACTATGCTGCTGTGTTGTTGCTATTAAGTTCCAATAGGCTCTATGCATATACGCCATTTTGTTCCACTTCCGGGTGTCTTTCGACTTCCTTCACAGGTGTTACCGATGATACTAATGAAGGGTCTGTTCCATTCTGGTCTCATACTATAAAAGGCCCATGTGAAAAATGTGGGGCAGAGGTTCTGAATTGGCATCCAGGGAGTGTGTGTGCACAGTTTGGCCGAGACCAGGCCAACGGCGCCGGAGATTAGCTGGTAACAGACCAGGGGCGAAAACATAGTCTACCCTTGCCTGGCGTTGCTCATACTAATTCCTCACCATCCCCCGGCACGGCAGAGGGTGATATCTGTCTCCCCATGCCTTCTGCCTGGTGGAGACAACAAGAAAGGTGCACCCATCAAAGCACAGATAACTGCCAGGCCTGGATAGCCTTACCAGAGCTGCCTAAGTCATGGGCTGCAGCCGTCAGGACCTCATGCATTTTTGTCTCCACCAGGCCGAAAGGCGTGGGGAGACTGTTTTTCACATTTGGGGACTGTTCCCCAGGTTCTATGTTCCCCACTTACCCCACAAAAAAAGGGTTTATCCCGCACAACCTAAAAAAAGTTCCATGTTCCCTTCTCATCCAAAAATGCAGGAAACATTCATTTCTAATTATTAATAACAACTCAAAACACACAATAATGGGGAGAAATTACGAATGCTAGTGGGACAGGGGGCACTAGGGACATCTGGACACCATACTTTTGTTATGAGCATCTGGACGAGTGGGCACCTGGACATCTGGGCAATAGGGACATGTGGGCATTTGGACGAGTGGGCACCTACGGTATAGACAAGTGGGCAACTGATCACCTAAATTAGGATTGCCCACATGTTCTTAGTGCCCAGATGTCCCACCATTTCATGCATTTGAGTTGGCAACATATACTTATTTTTTTTTGGTGGGGAACATACAGTAGATCTTTTTTTTTTTTGAGCAGGGAACATAGAACCTTTTTGTGGGGAGGGTGGGTGGGGAACATAGAACCTTTTTGTGGGGAGGGAGGGTGGGGAACATAGAACCTGGGGAACATATAACCTTTTTTGGGGGGAAGTGGGGAAAATAGAACCTGGGGAGCATAGGGAGGACCCCCACGGTTGCACCCTGTCCGTCCGTCCGCGTGTCCGTGTGTGTGTCCTTCCACCCTTCCGTCTGTGAACCGCTAATCTCCGCCACCGTTGGCACGATGTCAGCTAAACTGTGCAATGCATTGCACACTCCCTGGGAGTATTCCTCCAAGAAAGAAAAAACACTGTGGAGGAAGCCTCCCCCCTCCACCCGCGTGCGTGCCTTCTCCCTCACGGACACCTGGTGTTTTGACTCTAGGGCTGTAGCCTGTTCAAGGACGTCTCTATCGCATTGACACCAGCGGAAAGACATTGTGACCCGGGTTACTATCCGAAAGCCTCTACACAGGCCTAGTACTCTAACATAAACACATGGATTCTCTCATGACGTTCAGACATACACATACTGTACACTAGGGCATTCAGGAATAGTCATTTTTAGTATTTGAATTATTCGAATATTTGGTGAATGATAGGCAGTATCAAATGACCTCAAAACATAGCAACTTAAGCAGCCTAAGTTGCTAACCACCTGCCCCGCCTGACTGTCCCACACAAACAATAGAGCGTCGCAGCGGAAGTGGATTCCTGGGGTCACACATATTCCCCATTCATTTTCGCCATAGACTTTTACAAATATATTAACAATTATGTTAAGCCTCGAACTGAGCCATCCAGGATGGAGGTGAATCATGATCATATAACCTTTGATCCTATGTGAAAACATATTTTAATATTACATTATTTGATATACTACATTTAATAACTACCCTTTGTTTAGCGATTTTCAAAATGTTCTTTTCATAGAAAAAAAGGTTATATGGTCATGATTCACCTCCATCCTGGATGGCTTGGTTCGAGGCTTAACATAATTGTTATAAATATTTTTGTAAAAGTCTATGGCGAAAATGAATGGGGAATATTAAGTGACCCCAGGAATCCACTTCCGCTGCGATGCTCTATACTTCTGTCCCTCAAATGAATAGTTTGGATCTGGTCACCCTACATACATCCGCCTTTGCTCCCCCCGCCTCCATCTGTGACAGGGGAGTTTTTTTCTTATTTCCACATAACTTGATTGATTCGTTTATTTTTCGTGTCCTGCACACAGAGTGCCCAACCCTCATGGGTTTATAAGACACCATTTCAAGTTTACAATGTTTTACAACATAGTCGTACTGACTCGTACATTAATTTTTTGGTTATACATTTTCAGAATTATACAGAGTATTTTGTCTTCTCTCCCAAGCTTGACAAATAAAATCACAATAAACACTCCTTTGGCAAAACATAACTCAAGTTTTCCATAGTCGTCTAGGTCAAGGAAATCATCACAGATTGAAGACATCAAATTAACAAATACCTCTCTTATATCATCATATTTAGGACAATAAAACAAAAAGTTACTCATAGGTATATTAATTACATACCGGTAGTTCAATATTGAAAATGGGTGGTTCTCCCCTTTAAGTAGCCTACTGCAAGGCAGAAGTCCTACATACATATTTAACAAGAGTCATTGTAACAATATTAAATCTGTTTTTTTTTGTTATTTATTTGCACATCGAGTTATATATACATAATACTTATTTCCTTGGAAAGATAACAGGAAAGTGTTGTGCTTGTGAGTAAGAACCGCTGACTTATATGAGGACCTCAAGGAGGATAATTATATGACGATAAATAGTTAGTATATTGAGGGTTGAAAATAGAAATGGAGACGGATCCATAGGATTTCAATTATGTTATGTTATTATTAGGTTATGGATACTGCAATATAATAGTAGCCTACCGTAAGTAGACTAGATAAGGACATTCAGTTCATTTAACTTACCTTCTGAGCAGACGACCAGTAGAAAAAACAGAAGCATGTGACTGGAATGAGCCATTTCTATTTAATTGCTTCAAATACAGTCGTTAATTTGATCAGAGACTAAAAGCTGATATTCCCATTAACACAAAAAGTTCCAAAATATTTCCAATTGACTGGGAAGTCTCATTAATTTCCTTTCTCTCCTTGTCCCAGACCAGGAGTGTCTCACAGACATAAACTGTACAGTGTAGTCAGCCTACCCAGGCTCTATCGATGTACAGCCACGCCTCTTAAAACACCTACTTATTGTTATGTGGTTGTGTTTGCCCCATCAACTCCCCCCCTTATACCCATCCTGTACACACACACACACACACACACACACACACACACACACACACACACACACACACACACACACACACACACACACACACACACACACACACACACACACACACACACACACAATCTGTCCAACAAGACAGACTTCAATAGCTGGATAACATGTTATTAATGGATTAAAGTAAAATTAAAGAACAGCATCATCATCATCATCAAACATATAATTTTCCGAATGTCTGTCTGAGTGAGTGTCTGTCTGTCTGTCTGAGTGAGTGTCTGTCACAGGGTTTCTCCTCAGTGGCTGGAGCAATTGATCTGAAATCGCATCACCATTAGCATATGAACACATCTGACATAACTGTGAAGCCCGTTTGTCACTTTCACAAATCATATGCTGTATATTAGCATTTTTATGGTGTATCTATATCTTTTCTGCATCTAGCATGAGGCAACATGCTCTGTGTGTGTGTGTGTGTGTGTGTGTGTGTGTGTGTGTGTGTGTGTGTGTGTGTGTGTGTGTGTGTGTGTGTGGGCGGCCGGGCGGGGGGTGGGGGGGTGTCTGGCCCTGTTACAGATTTTGTCCAAAAATCATGCAGATCGGTACACAGTATCTCTATAGCCATTAAACGAAACGAGTATTTCTTACATTGATGCTCCTACATATTATCATGCAAGCACCAGTTAAAGTTACTTTCCATCCCTCATATACTGTGTGCACAGTGCACATCCCATAACCCACACACTGCACATCATTTCGGAGCTCATATCTTTGAACGGGTAAGGGCTAGTGTTTAGAATTTGAGATCATAGGCTACTGTATTCAAAGTGTTGCCCTAACAAGTGCTGTGTTGCGTACGCCTTTCTTAGTGACTGGAAATATGCCCCCCACCCCAAACCTATCCACATTTTAGTGAGGTCACTTCCCAGTAGGATTTTATTTTATTTTATGGTCAGAACAATCAGGTGAAGCAATAGACGTAAAAGCAATAGACGTAAACTGACAGCAACTTCGGAGGGATAAAAGCGGGATAAAAGCCTCAAATATGGCCTGCACTAGGACCACACGGAAACTGGAAGAGAGGGCTTTTTCATAAGGGGTCCTATTGCTATTTGAAAATGTTTAATTTCTTCTTCTACTTGTCTTAACTGAAAATGTCTTAACATGGTTAACATTGAGTATAAATTCATCCCAATACTTGGTATATTTTGATGTTGCTGAGTGCTCAAGTGACATTTTATTTAAAAATGTAGTCATTGAACGTCTAGCTGCTGCTACTGTGCTGCTGTGTTGCTGCTATTAAGTTCCAATACAAACAACTTAAATCCAACACACACTGTTGGTGATATAGAACACATTTTTTGTTCAACTAACAAGTTGAACAAAAATAGGTATGAGTCTGTGTGGCGTTGGTGTTTTTCTTAAAAATCAGACAAACCTAGACATAGACAGTGGGCAGTCTGTCATTAATACAAAAATATTAATGAAACTATAAAAGTGAAATTTAAGTCCCAGAGAAAATAAATCTCCATTTTCAAAAATATGAAACATACTTTAGCCTAACAAATTCGAAACGAACATGATAATGTGATGAAGTTCTGGCGCCTCATTGGAAGGCTCTGGCCGACACGGTTATAAACACTATGCACAGGAATACTACGCACACCAGGTCATTGTGGTGGTGCAGGCTCACGGCAATGAAATCTCAGAAGATGTCTATAAAAGACAAAAGACCTTATAGCCAAGTGCCAAAACGTTTATTAGGACACAGAGATAAACCGACGTTTCGGCAGTACAACTGCCTTCTTCAGGGTATATCTACTATTACATTTTTCTTAGAGCCGCATCCCACTTCCAAGCCCAGACACGCCCCCTTTACATCCACTCCAACTCATAGCTAGCTCAGATGTAGGTAGAATGCACGGCACAGCCGTCCGCTGATTGGCCCCCCTATCAGTGCAGAAGCGCGTAGAGAGAGAGAGAGAGAGAGAGAGAGAGAGAGAGAGAGAGAGAGAGGCACGTGCGAGAGAGAGAGAAACGAGAGAGAGACAGAAACAGAGTGTATATTTCCTCTCTCTGTGTGAATCACCTAAAAAAGAGCAATTTTCGCGGCCCATGTCCTTTTTTGGAGGCAAATCGCTATTTCATTGTTTTATTTGTTGAAAGGTTTGAATAGAGGTCTCATTAAATTCTCTCCCCCCCCCCCCCCAAATGAGAGCCCGAGTGGGAATGTTTCTGTCTGCAAATACACTCCATGTATTGAAGTGATTATAGAGATTTGTTGAAAGGTGTGAATAGAGGTCTCATTAAATTCTCTCCTCCCCCCCCCCCCCCCAAATGAGAGACTTTCCTCTGTCTGTCGTTTGTCTTTTTGCTGATATTGCCAGAAACACTGCTACTTTAAAACAGTTCTGTGTCTTCAATGACTATGATCAAATGTGAGCGCCCGTCAGGGCGCGATTTCTAGATATGAGCGGCCGCATCAGCGGCCGCGAATTTCTAGTAAAACACAATATAGGCTACCTCATGAGTAAGCATGGTGAGAGAGAAAATCTGGAAACTTAAAGGGATATTACACTTTCAAAAAAACTTTTAGGTCTAATCAGGCTTGTATGAACACCCTGAACAGTTTTTAATTTGCTTCATTCAGTATTTAGATATTTGATGTAAATGTTACCAGCTCCAACACGCCCAGGCCCTCTCCACATACACACCCATTGTAACTTCAAACTCCATTTTAACCATGATAGATTCATTAAAAACACACATTATTTTTTCTGGTGACTCATAATACCCTCCTAATACGTGAGCAGACCGTGTTTTTTCAATAACTCTTTTCATTTATTTTCAATAAAATATTATTGTATTTAATGTTTTCCATTTTCCCAAAGAATTATTAAAAATAAAAGAAAAAGGTTATTGAAAAAACACGGTCTGCTCACGTATTAGGAAGGTATTATGAGTCACCAGAAAAAATAATGTGTGTTTTTAATGAATCTATCATGGTTAAAATGGAGTTTGAAGTTACAATGGGTGTGTATGTGGAGAGGGCCTGGGCGTGTTGGAGCTGGTAACATTTAAATCAAATATCTAAATACTGAATGAAGCAAATTAAAAACTGTTCAGGGTGTTCATACAAGCCTGATTAGACCTAAAAGTTTTTTTGAAAGTGTAATATCCCTTTAATTCCTTGTCATCATCTATAAAACTATAAAAATACATACAATACAATACCATTCAGAGAAAAGAACACTGTAAAAATATTTGAATACAATACAAAATACAATAGAGATGAAATACCGATCAATGCTATAGCTATAGAAATAAACCTTTAATGTGAATTTAACTCTGCTCCCCTGAATAAGCTGAGAATGCGCCTCAGAGGTAGATAGGCAGCCTGCGAATCAGAGAGGGGAAAAATGTAGGATTAGACAGTTATAAATATTTCTTTAATGTAAAAAAAGGTTTAAGATCAAAATCTATATTTAGGCCAAACGGAGATAAGGTTTTTAGAGACTGAATCCAAAACGCCTCATGTTTTAGCAGTAACTTATCCATCTCTCCCCCTCTTCTAGGTACAGATACTTTTTCTGTGCCAATAATGACGGTTATAAACAAGTCAAACTGCACGTTTTGGCTGGAGGTCAAATTCCCATTCTAGACTTCAGGCTGACTAGAGCACACTGTCGGTCGGGACCTATTTGTGGGTCACAGAACAATTTCTATGGGTCAAGACCATAAAATTATATATTTAAAAAGATTTTTTTTAAATAATGTGAATAAACAAACAAATATAAATAAAATCCATAAATACAAAATAATAATAAAATAGCCGATCTACAAGCTCGCAACGTAGCATGAAGCGACGTGTTGTGCGTGTGTAGCTCTGCTATTTTCACTAGTTTGGGTTCCGGGCAAACGTCTTTTGGGTCTCGACCTGAAACGTTTTGGAACCATTGGACTAGTGGGTCTTGCCAGTTAAAATGATATGTGGTAAAAAAATATCAGTAGGATGGCGCAGTAAAAATAGCAACAGATGTAATGATAGATACTGTATGTACATAAGGTGCATGGTTTAGAAAACAATCTTACAAATTTGGCAATTAAAGTGGTGATTATAACAATTACAATGCAGGCATTTAGCAGGTGCAACTTGCAATAAGCAAGGTAAACACATAATTCAAATCTAGAATCATAAACCAAGAAACTTGCACAAGTCTAAACAATATAATATAATAAAAAAAAAAAACTAAAAACAACTGAGTCATATTATAGTGCATTACTTTCACCCATTCACACACACAGTCATACACCGGTGGCGGTGGAAACCATGCAAGGCACCAACTAGCTCACCGGGAGCAACTAGGGATTCAGTGTCTTGCCCAAGGACTCTTCGTCATACCTGCTCTACCTCCTGAGCTACAGCCGCCCGGGGAATAATAAGGGAATTTAGCACTAATTTTAATCCAGCGAGACTTGTGAATGAGGTCATTGGTAGGGAAGTGAGTGGTTGCTCAAAGACACTTCAGCAAGACATTTAACTGTTTCAATGCAAACAGCTTCGGGCTACAGTTTCCAATATGAAGCTCATTATATTACAATATAGCCTTGGTAAAAAGGAATGAGCTGAAGGAAATATAATGTACATTATGTTGTCTGTCTCTCCATTGCCTTTGCCCATGTGAAGCTCAGCCAAATGTTGAGGGTCACTCTCAGCTTCGCTTTTCCAGATTATTCTTTTATCTTCGTAAGTATTAGCTCATAATTTAATGCAATAGTTTTGTCCAGAAGTTTAATTCCCAGGTATTTCAGGAACCCATCTGAAACCGAATCGAGTCATCATATGTGAATGACATGATCTGGATATTGGCATAGCCTCAGATTTATTCAAATTAATCTTATACCCAGACAAATCAGAGTATGTCTGAATAGTATCCATCAGGGGAGGCAGGGAGTTAACAGGATCCTGTATCAGTAATAATATATTGTCCGCAAACAGCATCAGTTTATGCTCTTTCCCCCTCCCTCCACCCCTTTTATTGCTGCATTGGCTCTAATCATGGCTGCCAGAGGTTTGAGAATTGTTGTTTGTGGCGTCGGTTTCATCTGGGGGACATTGTTCGACCTAAAGGAGAAAAACCAACAATCAGCTTTGACCAAAAACATCATCATATGTGTTCAGAGTAGGGCAGTTTGGGGAGAATTCTGGGAGTTGGAAAAAAGAATGCAAGCCGTGTCACACACTGACAGTAGATCTACAAGCTCACAACGAGCAGAGAGGGTTTTCTCAATGGCTGGGATTACAGTAAATAAAAAAAGAAAACCTTGATACAATGGTAATAGCCTGTTTTAAGTATTGTAGACACTACTTCTGAGTTCAGTGCACTAGGTAGATACTGTACCTATTAACGTGCGCTCAAACCATGTCAGTTGCAACACAAACACTTTTATTACAGGTTGTATGCATAACTGTAGTTTTTCAATTAGGTGTCATACCCGTTTCCTGTTCCGGTTCTTTTCCCCATAGCTTTGTTTGGTTGACTTGTCGGCAGATTTTAGCCGGAAACACATGTGTTATGGAGGATTCATGTGTTTCCAGTTCAAATCGACTGCTGAGACAATCAAACAATTAAAGCTATGGAAAACTGAACCAGAATCGGAGTTGTCAATTTCTGCTAACCTGAGCTGGGACTACAGCTATGTACAAGAGTCTTTATTGACCTACCGGTCTATAAGGTGGGGAACAGGCTTGGTCTTCACCGGAGCTGCAATTTAATGAATTCACCTTTGTCCTATAAAAGAAGACAAAAAAAAGTAAATTTAAGTTACACTGCCTCATCCATTTCCATGAGAAGTTGTGACATATCACTACATATAATGACAAGTAAACTTGGTAAATGTTTCCATATAACTTCCATTCTTCCATTCTATCACCAGTAAGACTCCCTAATCGTGAGATAAGCGACCGTAGGTCACATGTATACACAAAGAGTAGGGAGCAGTGTCCCCAAAAAATGTGGAGGGATCCATGTTGATGACATGAGTGTAGACATACTGTGTAGCGAGTTTCGTGATAATAGGGGAAAAATTGGAGGAGCAGTGTCCAAAAATGTGCTTTCAAAAATCGGCCTGAAGGTGGCGTTATATGGGACAGATCCATGTTGATGACATGAGTGTAGACATACTGTGTACCGATTTGAGTGATTTTAGGGGCAAAATTGTAGGAGCAGTGTCCAAAAATGTGTTTTGCAAGAATCGGCCTCATGGTGGCGCTAGAAGAGGGCCATGTGAGAAATGAGGGGTGGGGCCTCCGTGCCGCCGAGGCGGACGAATAGGTACCGGCCCCGGCTCTCCCGGTCGCTCCTAGCCCAAGTTACGGCATTTTATGTGCGCTGCAGTGGCAGGGGGTCCTCCACTGGGGGCGCCACCACTTTTGCATCCGTTCTGGAGCACCAGGAGTCGGTGGTCCCCGGGAATTCCCCGTGAGCAGCCCCGTTGGGGTGGTCATTTTTGCACATTTGGTCATTTTTTACACCTGGGGGTCCCCCAGGGACCTGGGGGTCCCTGGAGCTCCGGGGGTCCTTGGAGGTTGTAGTTTGGCAGGCAAGGAGTGTGTGTGCAAAATCTGGCATGGATCGGGGCAACGGTTGCGGAGATATGAGCAGGGCAAAAGTGTGACGTGTGACTGACGCACGGACAGCCGGTGGAGCTTTTGATAGTAAATGCGACCTACGGTCGCAATAATGCATGTATGATTTTAACAATTTATCCCTGACTTCGATCATTTACATCTTGCAGTAGGTGATATCATTGATCCAGCTTCGATTGTTCATCTGAATTTAGCAGTCGCTTATGACCATCCGAACACAAACACCTGTTAAATAAGACTGGGGCATGCAATATGTTTAGGATATTACAAGGATACAAGGACCAAACGAATGCACCATAAAGCAAAGTGGAGTGTGTCTAACTTTAAAGGTTGACCCATTGACAGATAGACAGAGTTTCTGATGTCAAGAATCGGTCTTACTCGTGAAATGCTGTTTGTAGCGTCTGTTTAAAGAATCATTGCTCCACCAAAAGGATAAATTACAATAACCAACCATCTATGTTCAGAAACCATCACAGGTTCAGCTGAGCTGAAACTCAAAGACTTTATTACAGTGTTACCTGCAGACCAACTGAACTGCGATGATGATTACACCAACACAAATGGCAACAGCAACCAAAACAACCAGGATAACTATGGAGAAAAGAAGAGAAATTTTCATTTACACTGTATGTCCTACAATGAAAACACTCAGGACCAAATAAGCACAGTGATGAACTTACTGAAAAGAATTTTATCTTCAGCTTCAGATTTACCAAACACATCTGGGAAGGGGAAAAGAAAGTAATTAGTAACATCATCCAAAAATACATCCACATATATCTCCTTGAAGGCCACTAACCATCAGCCTATGTTTTTGACCTTTAACCTTAACAACTTAAACCTTTCGGGATAGTGTTTTCTGCAGGTCAAAGGGTGCGTTCGGAAATGCGCACCATGTCTGGCTAGGGTTGGGGTTAGTTTTAGGCATAGTTTTACTGAGGTTAGGGTTGGGTTTAGGCATAGTTTTACTGAGGTTAGGGTTAGGATTAGGGTTGGGTTTAGGCACTCACTACACTGAGCACACACCCGGTGCGCATTTCCGAACGCACCCTTTGATACACTCGGACTGAAACACCAGCAGAAAACACTCTCCCTAACCCTTTCAGTACACTTTGTTGACCGGAGTCCCCCAGGGGTCAATGTTAGTCCTCCTCCCTTTCTCATTAGTGTGCTCGCCTGTAAGGCGAGCACACTTTAGATATTGTCATTATTGTGGTTTAGATATTGTCATTATTAGTGGGCTCGCCTGAAAGGCGAGCACACTCTAGATATTGTCATTGTGGGCTCGCCTGTAAGGCGAGCACACTTTAGATATTGGCTGCGTCTCCCAAAGCGCTGGTCGTGCGAGGGCCTTCGCTCGGCTGCGGTCCTAACGATTATGGCGTTTCTCAAACGCGCTTGTAAGCGCCCCTCGCAAAACAGCCTTCGCACGCCAGTAGACTGGCCAGAGCCTTGTATTAGAGAGTTCTGCCAACTCTGGCCCTTTGTGAACGGAGATGATGTAACTCTCCCTGAAACTCTCCTTGAATGGCTCTGGGCTTCGGTTGATAGGACGTCAGCATGCAGCTGCGCTCCGAAATGAATTTCAGCGGCTTGTGTGATTGTATCGGCCCATAAATAGAACATACAAAACTGAAAATTAACACACTTTTTAGCTGTTGGTAGGCTAACTGACCGCACAAACCCCTTGTTTTAATTTGAAACATGCAAAGCTGCAAAGCGCTGTTGCCTGTAGGTAGGCTTATAACTGACTGCACAAATGGATTTAACTGCCCGTCTTAAAAATATATATTTTTTTATTTTATAGGCTAGGCCTACAGTATTGTAGACTAGAGTATTGGTTCTCAAAATGAACTCTGTATCGTTTATATCGATCTGCTGAAGCGGGAGTCGAACCCGAGGCTCTCAATCATTAGTCCAACTCACAACTCGTCATGCTATTAAGCCTGCTGTGTTCAGTTTCAAAGGCTGATGTCAGCCCCGTCTTGGCTGAAATAATTTTAGGGCTACAATTATTTATATGAACCAATGGACCCTCATCATCCTAGCCTGATTTCAGCAGTGGGCTGAGCCAGGCGATCATCATCCTACACTCTCAACTTGTGAGTAAAATTTTGGAACCATTAGGTTCCTAACTCCAAACGTCCAAACTAAAATATAACAGCCCTGTCTTTTGACCTCAGTGTTGTGTTGGCACGACGCACAAGGGGCTAAAGAGGCGCAGGGCTGTTATATTTTAGTTTGGAAGTTTGCAAGTTAGGAACCCAATGGTTCAAAAATGTATAGGCTAACTCTCAGAGTGTAGGATGATGAGTGCAGCACACTGTGCGAGCGCAGCGAACTGCCTCTCGCTGAGAAGTGTTGGCACAAGGGTTTGTGTGTTGGACTACCGACTGGATGGTCCGAGTTCTCTCACCGCTTTCACGCATCACTGCATGCCTTTTAGCTGGGGAGAGGGGACCCCCACTGGTCCACGGACCCACTTAACAAATGAGGCAGCATAATATAAGCTTGTTCTTTTTTATGTAAATGTGTGTGTTGTGGTGCGCTATTTCTCAGTAGCCTATAGACCTATATCAAAGCAAGCGACACGCATAACATAAAACATAGTTCACGTTTGTATGTTTTATTTATTTATTATATAAATATAGGTCTAAATATATAGTTCACTTGTTTATTTTGTATAGCATGTATGTAGAATAGCCTACTCTACCATCCACAAGACTTAGATAGCTTTTTTAAATAAACTTTCGTAGTTATACTTAGTTATATAGTGCTCAGTTTTCTATGAAGGGTGCTTACGGGCGCCCCGGCGCACCCTTAAAAAAAACATCGTACAGACACGTCTGCAGCACCCGTGGGACACTTGCGGGAGAGGTGTTTGCTTCTAAAATTCTCCTTACGATGGCCATTCGTATGAGGTGTGCGTTCAACCGTCATCACCGCTATTTGATTCCATTGTACGAGACGACCGGTTTCCTGAAAGCCCTCATTGCTCTTGATTGACAGGTGCCTGCGCTGGCTGCGAAGGACGATTTTGGTCTCTACGACCATACCTGAGCTTACGAGCACTCAAAATCGCTTTGGGAAACGCAGCCATTGTCATTGTGGGCTCGCCTGTAAGGCGAGCACGCTTTAGATGTTGTCATTATTTCTATATTTATTTATTAGTGTGGTTGCCCTAACAGGGCAACACACTATAGTTCTAGGGAGACTTTATTAGTGTGGTTGCCCTTTCTATATTTATTTATTAGTGTGGTTGCCCTAACAGGGCAACACACTATAGTTCTAGGGAAACTTTATTTATTTATTCTAGATAAAACTTTTTTCGGCGCGTTTCACCGCCCACAGTTTTTACGCCACACACTCGCGCCATATGTCAAATCGACCGGCTTCATCGGGAATCGAGTGCTATTATTCTGCTAAGAGAAAAGTTGTATCGTTTAATTGATATTAATTTATTAGTGAATAAATTTTCCCCATTGACTTATAATGGGAATCGCAAAAACTCACATTCAATTATTTTCTTTCTCGCAAACCATAGGGGCTAAAGTTTCAAAACTTGGAGAGGAGATTTATAATGATATCAAGGATTAAATAAAAAATAATTTCGTCAGTTGGCCTCATGGTGGCGCTATAACAGTCCACTTTACGTTTCGGCCTGTAACTCTTGAACCGTAGGTCGGAAAATTAAAACTTTTTCCCTGGATTCCTTGGGTCATGACGCATCTCCTGATATAGGCCACGCCCATTTGCGTCAGGATAGATTTTCCGCCATTTTGAATTTTCTTCAAAACACACTTTTTGCTCCTTTTCCTACATATTTTCTCCAAATGTCACAAAAATCGATAGACATGATCTATGGACTCATGCGATAAACATACTCAAGCGATATTTCCATAGTCCATACCGTTCGTCCGGAACAGGCTTACGAAGTTAGCGAGAGGGGCCCGTTTCGCCAAAAATAGCCATAAATCACAAACGAAACATCCAGTCAACACCAAATTTTAACCACAAGTTGCGGGTGGGATATTCAACAAATCCCCAGAAGCATTTCCACTTTGACCCTTAGGGGGCGCCACAAACGCGCAAAACGTAACCGTTTCGTGCCAAAACGCGTTTTTCAGGGGGAACGACACTCTCAAAACGAAACACAAACGATCTCGGGAGCGACAGGACAACGTAAACGCTTGGCGAAACTCGTGGGAGGAGCCTATTTCTTAAAAACAAGAAACCATATCCTTACTTCGGGAACGCAGGATCCGACCGGCACCTTTTCTAATCGCGCGTCGCACGGCCCCCGCGCTATCCGTCCCGACGTCGTCTCCCTCGGACCCCCGCGTTTTGCTCAGGGTCCCGGTGGCGCATCCCCACGACTCGCGCCGGGGCAGGGCAGGCAACCACACTCGCAATTTCCCAAATTGCACATTTTCTAGTTTATCTATCAGTCATACAGTAGACGGGAACTTCGGTTCCTTTCTACTCCTACATATTTAGTGAGAAAATGAAAATAAAAACATCAATGTGTTCAGTTTACAGTGGCGAAGTGTGCTATTATTTTCTATAGCAATCGGCCAAATGGTGGCGCTGTAGGAAGCCTTCGAAAGTGCGAACTTTGAACAGGTATAGCTCATGCTGTGTTTGAGGTCCAGCCATGAAACCTGTATACACTTATGCGTCTCCTCATGCCGAACAACTTTTACCCTCTAACTTTTGACCTCTGACCTTTAGGTCTCCCACAATTCGGAATAATATGAAAAACAGTAAAAATCTATCTCCTCCTGGGATTGTCGTGTTACGCGCATGAAACTTTTTTCACATGAAATTTGAACCTATATCTTCACAGTCTATGTGGTGAGAAGTTTGTAAATAATGATTTTTTAATAATTCAATGTATATTGTGGTTTTATGCAAATTATTCTTCGGCCTCTAAATTATACATGCAAAGTTACACGTTCATGGCATTTGGCAAAGATGTAGAGGGTTAGTCAAAGTATCACTGAAACCAATTTTATTCCAATCGGCCAAAGGGGGGGCGCTATACGAAGCATTTGAAAATTCAAACTTCAAACGGGCATAAGTCATGACTCGTTTCGTTTGAAGACATGCAACTTGTTACACGCGTGCTTTGACTCAAGCAGAAGACATCTGTGTCGTTGTTAAGTAAGCTCCGCCCTTCGATTTTCCGCCATTTTGAGCAGTTTGTAAAACGCGTAAACCCACTTTTATTCTGGAATTGTCGCGTCACGTGCACAAAACTTTTTTTACGTGAACGTTGGACCGATATCTAAAGATCTGTCAGATCGGATTTCTTTAAAATTGAAACATGCTTTTTTAATAATTCAATCAATATTGCATTTTTATGCAAATTATTCTAAAACATACATGCAAAGTCACATTTTCATGACAAAATAGTGTAGAGGGTTAGTTCAAATATCACTGAAACCAATCTTACCCCAAATGGCCAAAGGGGGGCGCTATATAATTTTGAGCGTTTTGTAAAACGCTTAAACCCGTTTTTATTCTAGGATTTTTTTTGCAATTTGCATGAAACATTCTACACGCAATCTAAGGACCTTTATCTAACATGCCTATGAAGTGCACACAAAAAATAAAATAAAATAATAATAATAAATATAGCTGCAAGCAGCAATAAAGTGGCCAAAGCCAAAAACACCTCAAATCATGAACACAGCCTGGGATGTGCGTGAAATCTTGCAAGCACATTCCCAATATGTCAAGGAACAGATACCAACCTTCTCACATTGGCCTGTCATAGCGCCACCAGCGGGTCAACTTTTGCATAACACATTTTTGGAACAAAATGGACCAATCTTTGACGTCAGTAACGTCAAAGAGAGCACTGCCTGCGATCTTGACATTTTGTGCTTTTATAGCCATTGTTTTCTGGCTTGAAGCGAGCCCACAATTGTTTCGAAGGAACAATATTTTCTAGTTTACATATAATCTCTTCGACAAAAATAGCAGATCTACAAGTTCACAACATATTGCGTTGCGATGACCCGTAGGGGGCGTCACAAACGCGCAAAACGTAACCGTTTCGTGCCAAAACGCGTTTTTCAGGTGGAACGACCCTCTCAAAACTTAACACAGACGACTTGGCGGATGGTCTCACTGTCCAAACCGCAACACAAGGTCGCGCCTTTAGCGAGCTGCAGGCACACTTGTCAAAATTGACTCTGTCAATTCTAGTTTCTATACTAGGCAGGCAGTCAGTGCAAGTTCTCCTCAAAACTTCGGTTCCTTTCTCCTCCTACATACTTAGTGAGAAAATGAAAATAAAAACATCAATGTGTTCAGCCTACAGTGGCGACGTGTGCTATTATTTTATACAGCAATCGGCCAAATGGTGGCGCTGTAGGAAGCCTTCGAAAGTGAGAACTTTGAACAGGTATAGCTCATGCTGTGTTTAGGTACAGCCATGAAACCTGTACACGTATGCGTCTCCTCATGCCGAACAACTTTTACCCTCTGACTTTTGACCTCTGACCTTTAGATCCCCCAAAATTTGGAATTATATGAAAAACAGTAAAAATCTATCTCCTCCTGGGATTTTCACGTTACGCGCATGAAACTTTTTTCACATGAACTTTGAACCTATATCTACACAGGCTATGTGGTGAGAAGTTTGTCCGTTAAATAATGATTTTTTAATAATTCAATATATATTGCAGTTTTATGCAAATTATTCTTTTGCCTCTAAATCATACATGCAAAGTCACATGTTCATGGCATTTGGCAAAGATAAGAGGGTTGGTCAAAATATCACTGAAACCAATCTTATTCCAATTGGCCAAAGGGGGGCGCTAAACGAAGCGTTTGAAAATTCAAACTTCAAATGGGCATAAGTCATGACTCGTTTCGTTTGAAGACATGCAACTTGTTACACGCGTGCTTTGACTCAAGCGGAAGACATCTGTGTCGTTGTTAAGTAAGCTCCGCCCTTCGATTTTCCGCCATTTTGAGCAGTTTGTAAAACGCGTAAACCCGCTTTTATTCTGGAATTTTCGCGTCACGTGCACAAAACTTTTTTTACGTGAACTTTGGACCAATATCTAAAGATCTGCCAGATCCGATTTCTTTATAATTGAAACATGCTTTTTTTTAATAATTCAATGAATATTGCAGTTTTATGCAAATTATTCTTCTACCTCTAAATCATACATGCAAAGTAACATGTTCATGGCATTTGGCAAAGAGTGTTAGTCCAAATATCACTAAAACCAATCTTACCCCAATTGGCCAAAGGGGGGCGCTATATCATTTTGAGCAGTTTGTGAAACGCTTAAACCCGTTAGGATTTTTTTTTTGCAATTTGCATGAAACATTCTACACACAATCTAAGGACCTTTATCTAATATGCCTATGAAGTGCACACACACACAAAAAAATAAAATAATAATAATAAATATAGCTGCAAGCAGCGATAAAGTGGCCAAAGCCAAAAACACCTAAAATGATGAACACAGCCTGAGATGTGCGTGAAATCTTGCAAGCACATTCCCAATAGGTCAAGGAACAGATACCACCCTTCTCACATTGGCCTGTTATAGCGCCACCAGTGGGTCAACTTTTGCACAACACATTTTGGAACAAAATGGACCAATCTTTGACATCAGTAACGTCAAAGAGAGCACTGCCTGCGATCTTGACATTTTGTACTTTTATAGCCATTGTTTTCTGGCTTGAAGCGAGCCCACAATTGTTTCGAAGG
Source organism: Nannobrachium achirus (assembly GCF_963921795.1). Classification (NCBI taxonomy): domain Eukaryota; kingdom Metazoa; phylum Chordata; class Actinopteri; order Myctophiformes; family Myctophidae; genus Nannobrachium; species Nannobrachium achirus. The sequence goes on along the minus strand of NC_137831.1, from coordinate 43,142,464 downwards.
AACAATATTTTCTAGTTTATCTAGTAAGTTCTCCTCAATACTTTGGCACCTTTCTACTCCTACATACTTAGTGAGAAAATGAAAATAAAAACATCAATGTGTTCAGCCTACAGTGGCGACGTGTGCTATTATTTTATACAGCAATCGGCCAAATGGTGGCGCTGTAGGAAGCCTTCGAAAGTGCGAACTTTGAACAGGTATAGCTCATGCTGTGTTTGAGGTCCAGCCATGAAACCTGTATACGTATGCGTCTCCTCATGCCGAACAACTTTTACGCTCTGACTTTTGACCTCTGACCTTTAGATCCCCCAGAATTTTTAATTATATGAAAAACAGTAAACATCTATCTCCTCCTGGGATTTTTGCATTACGCGCACGAAACTTTTTTCACACGAACTTTGGACCAATACGGTCAAACTAGTCTGGTCGGATTTCTTTTAAAGTGAAATATAATTTTTTAATAATTCAATCAATATTGCGGTTTTATGCAAATTATTCTTCGGCCTCTAAATCATAGATGCAAAGTTACACGTTCATGGCATTTGGCAAAGATGTAGAGGGTTAGTCAAAGTATCACTGAAACCAATTTTATTCCAATCGGCAAAAGGGGGGCGCTATACGAAGCGTTTGAAAATTCAAACTTTAAACGGGCATAAGTCATGCCTCGTTTCGTTTGAAGACATGCAACTTGCTTACACGCGTGCTTTGACTCAAGCGGAAGACATCTGTGTCTTTGTTGAGTAAGCTTCGCCCTTAGATTTTCCGCCATTTTGAGCAGTTTGTAAAACGCTTAAACCCGCTTTTATTCTGGAATTTTCGAGTCACGTCCACAAAACTTTTTTTACATGAACTTTGGACCAATATCTAAAGATCTGTCAGATCGGATTTTTGAGCGGTGGTCACACCGTCTCCATAGCGTGGCCGTGTGTGTAGGTATGTTTGTTTGTTTGTGGGTTTGTATGTGGGTCTGTATGTAGCCTCAAGCCTGTGGTGTAGTACCTTTTCTGACCACACATGTTAACTTTTTCGCCGCCGTTGACGGTGAGGATTGTCATTGAAAGGGTTAATACCATGGCGCCGTTGACGGTGAGGACTGTGAATCTTACTGTATATACAGTAAAGATATTATTACTTACTTAATGTCGCTCCGGTCCCGCTCGCATCGGTAATGTCGGCGATTTGTTTACAACGCACGTTGGGCGTGCACGCGAAGTGAAGCTCCTCAATGTTAAGTCAATGGAGAGGCCCATAAAGAAACTTCATTTAAACAAAATAGCCATTTTGAGACATTTTGCAGCAGATCTAAATGTAAACAAGGGCCAAGGCAGGGCGCAGCCATCTTCCCTCTTCTTGTCCCACACTGTCATGTGACTAGATGACGTAATCGTTGCCGTCAAGTGATAATCCAAAAAAACAAAAACAACCCCCTTCCGGCCCTTCAAAATAATAGCGGCGGCCGACGGAGGAAACGACGTGGCGCCGAGGCACCAAGCAACCTTCAGATTAAGAGGCAGTAGATGTGTTAAGGGAGGGGCGCTGTTGTTCAGGCCAGGCCACACACACACACACACACACACACACACACACACACACACGCACACACACACGGGGGGGGGAAACCACCGCTCAGTTCACACGGGTGTGATTTTTGTTTTAAATTGAAACATGCTTTTTTAATAATTCAATGAATCTTGCAGTTTTATGCAAATTATTCTTCTGCCTCTAAATCATACATGCAAAGTAACATGTTCATGGCATTTGGCAAAGATGTAGAGTGTTAGTCCAAATATCACTAAAACCAATCTTATTCCAATTGGCCTATATCATTTTGAGCAGTTTGTGAAAAGCTTAAACCCGTTAGGATTTCTTTAGCAATTTGCATGAAACATTCTACACACCATCTAAGGACCTTTATCTAATATGCCTATGAAGTGCACACACACACAAAAATAAAAATTATAATAAATATAGCTGCAAGCAGCGATAAAGTGGCCAAAGCCAAAAACACCTCAAATCATGAACACAGCCTGCAATGTGCGTGAAATCTTGCAAGCACATTCCCAATAGGTCAAGGAACAGATACCACCCTTCTTACATTGGCCTGTTATAGCGCCACCAGCGGGTCAACTTTTGCACAACACATTTTTGGAACAAAATGGACCAATCTTTGACGTCAGTAACGTCAAAGAGAGCACTGCCTGCGATCTTGACATTTTGTACTTTTATAGCCATTGTTTTCTGGCTTGAAGCGAGCCCACAATTGTTTCGAAGGAACAATATTTTCTAGTTTACATATAATCTCTTCGACAAAAATAGCAGATCTACAAGTTCACAACATATTGCGTTGCGATGCACTGTGAGCTCGGATATCCGATATTTTCACAGAATATTCACCCTGAAATAGAGATGCTCTGATTCATGGGGTTAAATCAATATACAGGAAATAAAACCATCTCTCACCACAAACTTGTTTGTCAGAATAAACAACCCTGGACACCTCCAACCCGGAGAAGAGACGCACCACACAGCGGACCTGCGTGCCGTTGCTACAGAACCTTTCCAGTGTGACAGTACTGGTCACTGTGATGGTACCATCAGCGATGGCTTTATGGACAGTGGTGTAGTTTGAAGATCCTTCATGTCTGGGAACCTCCAGAGTTACTGTCAGAGCAGTATGGGACACAGCTGAACAGGACACAACAATCTGCTCTGTGCCGTTGGGTTTTGTGATGTGTAATATAGGTTCTGAAAAACAAAAAAATAATTAAAGCAATTGGGTTTCCTCCCCACTTGATAATTTTGACAACTTTTCTTATATTCGTGAGAATTATTCCATACTGTAGGCCTCTTGTCACCAACAACCCTAACACCCTTTGCATTCAGGACATAGAATGTACATAAAGGCTGAAAAACAGGGGGGGTTCTGGACAACTGGATTGTCCATATATTCCTAGTCAGTTGATCAGTTTGGTGGTTTTCAAGTTACAGTATGTGCGCCCAGTGCCGCCCCCCCCCATACGCAGCAACATACACATATGCAGAGATTTAGCGCATTTATAGCAGGATTATAATTAGCATTTTTCAGTTCTTTGTGGAACATGATGTCCCACCAACATTTTGTGTTTGTACCTGTACTAGAATTTCGGCCGCCTTCGGCGGCCTCATCCTAGTGTTACACGCACAGCTGCTCCAAGCCATGTTGCCCACAAAAAGCACTGTTTCTTCATGTATTTCGAGTGTGTGTGTGTGTGTGTGTGTGTGTGTGTGTGTGTGTGTGTGTGTGTGTCATTAATTAACAGTATTTATTATTATTATTATTATTATTGGCTAAAAGTAAGCCTACTGAAATTGATTTGATGACTGAAGCAATAAGAGTTATGTTTAATAATAAGCACTAATTACTTAAACGTGACTATCTCTTTATAAAAGAGAGAGAGAGAACACTATGACTTACACCTTTCAACAAAGAAAACACTCAAATACATGACACTGCAATAGCGATTTGCATATAAAAGAGGACATTAATGTGTATTTGCAGACAGAAACATTCCCACTCTGTCTCTCATTTGGGGGGGGGGGGGGAGAATTTAATGAGACCTCTATTCACACCTTTCAACAAATAAAACAATGAAATAGCGATTTGCATATAAAAAAGGACATGGGCCGTTGACACAGTTGATGTATCACGTTGGAGCGAATTATTAGATTTTATTATTGGGAAATGTACCTTATGTCACAATAATCTGACTCTAGTCTGTTCCTTTAAAATATTTAAGGGCAAAAATTACCTCATGACAATGTTGCTGCTATTGAATTGGCTTGTAAAACCTCTGTCAGGGACTTAAAATGTTACATTATACATTTCTGTTGCTTAGTGTACTTTGTGAAACTATCAGAGGAGACTATTAATGACCTTTAACGGGCTTCACCTGTGGACATTCATTAATCCAGCGTGTGGACAATTAAGTGAACAGACTTTTTCTTTTCAGCAACAGAGAAACTGGAGCTGATTTTCCTTTTAAACTGGCTAAAATAAAGGGACTAATGGCCTTTTCTGTAGCTTGCAAAAGCTTTTGCAATTTTGCAATTCTGTTGCATTCTGTTAAATTAAAGTGAAAGTAAACTCCTTCTGCATGGACCGTCTGGACTGTTAATTATGTGGGTAATGATTGGAGCAATGGTGGCGGCTGAATCTCTGAGAAATCTAGCTGGAATTTTATCAAGGCCAGTGGCCTTGTGTTGAGGTAGGGCACTCAGTTTGCAGTGCTGAGAATTTATGTCAATGGCCGCTGGTTACTGATGCGGCGGCCAATTGACCGGCCCATGAAAATACACACACACTCACGGCTCAGATGAGCGGGCGCACATAAATACACAGACACACTTCACGAAACAGAGAGCCACTGCACGGCGCGGCCGATCCAAGGCTTTCAAGACGCAGAAGTATGGTCGCTTGATGGTATTTTTGAGGGAGTCATCGATCCAAACATGCACGTTCCTCGTAAATGTCTGTGCGTGCGCGGCGCGGTACATTTGGAGTTGCAATGTTGCATGCATGCAGTAGTTGTGTTTATGGTCGTCATTGTCACTGGAGAAAAAAATAGGTGTTGATGCTCTTCTTGTTGTGGGACTCTGCTGTAACTTTCCTCTGTGCTGTGGAAGTGTAGCGGGATCCTAGCCAGTGGCGTCAGTTCAGAAAAAGCTAAGGTATGGCAACATGACTGGTGCGCGCATGCAAGACACCAGTCATGTTGACATACCTTACCAACAGGCATGATACATTTATTTTAAAAAGAAGTAGCTCCAGTCATGTTGCCATACCTTACCAACAGGCATGATACATTTATTATTTATATTTAGAACTAACTTTTATCTTCCCCCCTGGACCCCCTGGACCCAGAGACATTCATGGATTTATATTTCGAACTAACTTTTATCTTCCCCCCTGGACCCCCTGGACCCAGGGTATGGTATATAGCTGCATACCCCTGCCATACCCAAGTGACACCCCTGATCCTAGCGATTAGCGAATCGGCATAGAGGTGGGCGGTATTTTTCCGTACGTTCTACCTACCGTTGAGTTGAAGTTGAGTTGGAGTGGATGCAGAGTAGGCGTGAATGTGCTTGGAAGTGGGATGCGGCTGTATCAGTTGTATAATAAAGATGAATGAAACAAACAAACCCCTCTAAATTCTTACCATTAACTGTGAGGCAGGTTTTTGCATAGATGGCCCCTTCTGGATAGGCACTAAATACACATCTGTAACAGCCCTCATCTGCTTTGGTTACATTCCGGATGACTATGGTACTATTCTGCAGTCCTGTGTCTTTAAACTTGAATTTCTCCTGAAAGCGGTGATTGATCGTGGTGCCAAAGCGTTTGTTACTGGTAGCAAAATCCTCTGTTCCCCATGTTATTATTTTCTGCCAGGTAACTTGAAGGACGTTCTTGGATGGTATCAGTTGGCAGGTGAAACAGACCTCCTCTCCCACCATGGCTACAGTATCCTGTGTCTGGATCATCTCTGATGGACGTAGTAGACCTATAGGTGGAAGAAGTGACATACCTTTAATTTGTATAAATACATACAAGAGACCAATATCCACTGCAGTGGGGGGGAGAGGGGGGGGGGGGGGGGGGGTCGAAAAGGTGGGTTGTCGGAATGGGGGTACAGGTACACCCCCACCCAACTTAACAACTGCAGATACAGACAGCACCACGGGTTAAAAATTCAAGACTATACCACATTTAGCTTTATAACTTCCCTGTCCAATGTTCGCTGATGTGATCCGTTCTTGTGTCACTGGACTGGACGCTGCGTGAGATTATGATCCACATTCCACACCTGTTTGTTCTTGTCGAGTCTCTGAGATAATTGAGAAAGCTTCTGCTGCGCTTTATTGACGTATGAAGTACAACAACGTTGCTGGGTGTGCAGCTAGCGTTTAAAACAAAGTATTTATCACTGTTTCACAACTTTTGTACTGTTGCTGCAACACAACACACTACTGCTGCTGCAGTGCTGCTGTTCTCTGAATGCAATCACAACGTGACGTGAGCTTGTAGATAGATAGATAACTTTATTATCCCAAGGGGGAAATTCAGTTGTCCAGTTGTAGCATAGCAGTATACAGTTATTTACAAAGTAAAGGAGAAGTAAGAAAAAATATGTAGATCTGCTATTTATGTATTTATTCTTGTAGGTCTGCTATTTAAGCTCACAACGCGAGCTTGTAGGTCTGCTATTTAGGTGTGTGCAATGTATTTTTTTTTAGCCTATAGGCTTACTAGGCTATTATATAGAACTGTAACTTGCAGATTAACCTTTTCATAGACTTTTTTGACGGCACTATCATCAGTGTGTGACATTAATGAATTAATATTTTGTGTTTATTTGTTCACACATCTTTTCTATTAACACAATAACTGCCGGGCGCCGCTAGGTGCCGCTAGAGTGCCAGCCATTCTCCTGTAGGCATTCACTATCACATCCGGGTCGCCAGCCTGAACTGGCTTGGCTTTTCACTCGAATGAGTGCTATGCTAGCGAGCCGGAGGAAGTTAGCTTTCAGTTAGCAATCGGCTATGTAATTTTTTAGAAGACCGATCTAAAGTTATTCAGCCGCCAAAAAAACTTTTCTGCTGGCCTCGGAACACAATCCGGAGAAAATCCGCTGTAAAGATGTGTTTTTCTATTGGAGTGGGCGGCGTGGCGCGGCCTTTTTTTCCCATTACGGGCCGTGTAAACAGAATCGCGGCCTTGTGCTTGGATGGAAAATTCGACCGGGGCTTCCGTTGATGCCTCCGATTATTTAATTCATTTTACTAAAGGAACCGAAAAATGTCGGTTCTTGTAATCCTTAAAGGACCTACACCATGAAATTTCACTTTTTCTATTTTAAAACCTTTTTTTGGGGTCCCACTGGCACCTTCTATCCTCACAAAGTCCTATTTCTGACCATTGTGTCTTTCTCTGTTTTTGGGAAGGCAGAGTTGAAAAGCTTTCCACGGGTTCTCAGAACAGTGCTGTTCTGAGAGTTGATCCGTGTGACGTCACACGGATCCCCCCCCCCCCCCCGCCCTTCAGGTAAAAACCAGAGCTACTGTTGTAAACCCAGCCCCTCATTTGTTTCTAATTTGCTTAGCCTCCACCTCCATCTGCAGCTGGCTTACTGTTCTGGGGCTGCTCACTCAGTGCTCTCACTCTGCCTCCCTGTATAGTCATTTCCTTCTTTTATTCTATCAACATTTTTGCTATCAACTTGTCCAAGGAGAAGTCTTAACGTTCCTGGATTGCACTATATATGTGACGTTATAGACTGCGAGGACCCAAGCTTCGTCCCTTCTATCAAGGAAACAAAATACTATTTTTAATGGCGATGGTCCTGTCTGTGGCTGTGAAGAAAAGCCCAGATCAATCTTGGCTTTGCCTTTGCCACAAACCACAAACCAGCCCCGGCCCGCGCCGTTCCCCCGTTGCCCAGGTCTCTCTCCCCGGGCAGGGAGCAGACGGTGTCCCCGCCGCCCATGGAGCTTCCCTCCTCCCCGGCCGCTCCGAGTCGTAGCGCCGCTAAGCGGCCGCCGCTGGTCTCCTCCTCCTCCTGCTGCTCCCCGGCCCGCAGGGGGTCCATGCCGGTCGGACCCCCTTCCCGTCTCCTCCGTGTCCGTGATAGACCGCCTCTCCTATCGCTGTCCCACCCCAGGTTTTCCCCTCCCTGTCGCCGGCTTGAGAGAGCTTCACAGCCCGCCTCTCTGTCACTGTCCGCGGCTAGAGTGAGTAAAACACCCGGTCCTTATCCCCGGCTATATAACAGCCCATAAACCAGGCTATATTCTTTTCTTCACTGCATACTACGTATCTCTCACGGTAGAACAATGTTTTTTGGCGATAATGAACCATCTGCGCTGCAGATGAAAACGCTCCAACCAGGAGGAAGAGGAGCGGGTCGAGCGACCAGACCGAGCGTAGGTGCCCGACGACGGTGCACCTACGTCGGGCAACTACGCTCGGTCTGGTCGCTCGACCGGCTCCTCTTCCTCCTGGTTGGAGCGTTTTCATCTGCACCGCAGATGGTACATTATCGCCATTATAAATAAATAAATGGGCTGTTAAATTTCATACATTTTTATACATTATACATAAATACAATGCGGGTGGGGTTGATTGTCTAATGTAGATTAACGTTCTCTAATGTCTGGTCTAGCAACGGTCGCCCTGTGTCATTTGACAGTAGGCTTATATCATACAACATAGGCCTACAGTAGGCTATAATCAGAGCTGCAACATTATCCTATTTTTAATTGGCCCAATATATTTGTTGTCAACGTTGGAGAGGAGAGGAAAAAACCCCACTAGATGCGCCACTGAGCAAACAAAGGCCGTTTTGGTATTGCAGCTTGAGAGCCTAATAATAGCACAGCTAGTAGAAACAAAAGGAATGGTCAGAGTGTGTGTTTGAGGGTTAAGACCTGTCTAAGACTCAATTTTGAGCATATATTTATACAAAACATATAGTTTTAAAAGCATGGTGTAGGCCCTTTAATACGTCTTGCTGAAACAGCGTTTTTTGGGGGGGCTCTAAACTTTTTTCTAAACCATTTTCAATGGAATAAATCATCTGGACAAGTAGAATGGCTCGTTGGGAAGCGGTGGAGGAGCCAGAACCACCCACGTCGCTACTAGCAGCTCAGGGTAAGCGAAATAGATTAAAAAATTTGTATTGGAATGGAAAAAAGAACCGAGATTATTCGGTTTTCGCACAGAAAGAGTTAATATGATGGATTTATGTTAGTAATTATGATCCATTATTTAATCTCTTAACCCCTCAATACTTAATTAATGTAATGTTTTGGCTAATGTTCCCCTATAGGGTTGCTTCTTTTTCAATTGGTTACTGTAAAAACAAGGTTCCTATCACAAAAATATTTGTCAGCCTCCCATAACTCTGAGGACCCTATTAGTGGGGTGCCTGGACACTCAGTCATTTCAAATTTGTGTTAAAGTTTATTTTTCACTTCCAATTTGTAGATTATGGTCTATAGAACAATTTTGGTTCGAGTGTCAAGACAGTAGATTGAAGAAAAATATATTTTTTACCCTGCACAAAAGACCAACATCGGAATTAAGATTCTTTTACATGTCTTAATTTTCCCACAATTGCTTGTGCAATATATTTTTCTATTGCTATATCAAGTCAATACTGTGTGAGAAATCAACTGGAGTCAAATATTAGTTTTGAATATTCTGATATTTCACACAAATTAGACAATAACATGGTTATTACACTCAACATCAACAATACAGTTACATTTGTTTTAACTGTACCACAATATAGTACCATTGGCTTTAACAACTACTAGAACAATATTTTAACAAAGAATACACATTCTAATCTAATATAATGTACAGTCTGCTCTGGTCTAGCAAGTTCTCACAAGTACATTTGCATTTCAACATTTATTTCATGCAACTGCACCGAGTGCAGGTTGGCATACAAGCACGTTTCCAAGTGCACTTCACACTTTAATATATCCTTGGCAATGGGCAGAGTGGCCCAAATGGGACCACTAATCCCATAATCAGTGGGACTGTGGACGGTCATCATGGACCTGAATGAATGAATGACATGATAGTACTACAATACATATTCATGCAGATATATAGTTATGTGCTGTCGCCCAGGCGCTTGCTTGGAAGACGCTTCTGTTCAGATGTTGATCCAAAGCATCAGTTGGGGGGGAATCCTTTCCACGTCCCTAGTTTTATGTGAGAATTGTGTCATTCGAACATGATCAACATCATTGCCCACTTTTTTCAGCCTTGGAGATGCTTGTGTTGGAGTGTCAGCGAGGGTTACAAATTCTTCCATGAGGGATGGCACTTTGCGCATCACCTTGTAGCAGGATCGCTTACCCTGCCATGGATTTGAATGACGATGTGCTGTCTGAGCCAGATAGAGCCATGCCCTTGCATGTTGTCATGCCCAGGTTTGTGGCGATGGTATTCAAGGAGATCATTCTAGTAATCTTTCCAGCTTTGAAGGAGATCCAGATTTCCGCGGCCACATTCAGAGCCTGGATGTGATTTCTGTTCAGGAGGAGTTAGTTGTGCCAATTATTTATGACTTTTGTTGGTGGAGTACTGACATTGGCAAAAGTTTCTGGCAAACATTGACAACAAGAAGGAGCTGTTAAGTAAGAAGGAGCTGTACTCATTCCTTTCAAGTAAGTTGATTCACAGTTTCCAGATGACAAGGATGTCTACATTACTGCAGGTGATCAAGTCCACCACGTTGGAAACAGTCCACCAATGGATCAATGCAACCATGAGGAAGCTGACACTTGTGTCCTAGTAGGCCTACATCTTCTCTATGCCCTCCAAACATCATCACTTGGGATGGTGCATACTGGAGACACAGATGTTGTTGTAGTGCTTCTGTGTAATTTTCATCACATCCAGGCTCTGAATGCGGCCATCTCTCTCTAGGTCGTCCTCAGGCGAGCCTTCCATCGTCGCTTCCAGTTATCCCGTTTTCCATACATCCGGCCAGCTCGCTGGTGCTTTGTGCTCCTGCGTCTTTCTTGAGTACATCCACATATGTTAGTGTGGGACGTCCTCGTGACCGGTGCCCATGTATTGGTTCCCACAGCACCAATTTGCTGGCTGGTTGCTCCTGGTGTCTTTGTCAGTGTCCTGCAAGTCTCATTCTCCTGGCTGCTATTTTATCGCTCCCCCTTAACACTTGGGGAGCCAAACTCGTTCAGTGACGAGTTAAGGCCACTAGGTGTCACCCTGCCAAAAGGAGTTATCTCGTTGAGAGACGAGACAACATAGGGTTAACTGTACACGCTGCAGCCTGCCCTCTGAATGACCCGAGTCCATTACGTCACCCCGTAGCAGGGAGAGAGAGAGAGAGAGAGAGAGAGAGAGAGAGAGAAAATGGCGGAGGCTGCTTACATTGCTTTACATTCTACTCTGAAACATAAGAAGGGCATTATCTCTGAATGAGGTGAAAAGAACGCCAGGGAAGCAGAGATCTGATTGTTTTCACGGCGACACTTTACCGCGATGGTCGGCAGCAGTTTGGATTATAGTTTCGCGAGCTTTTGTAAACAAAGGGATTATCTTCCTCAATAGTCAGTGGACACCCACATGCACATGCACACGCACGAAGCTTCCGAGGCTCTTCAAAATAAAGTGTGAGTGAACGGCGGCAGCAGCAACAGCTAGAAATGTTATAAACCTGAGCAGCCCATGTGTTAATATTCCAGCATACAGATTCTTGTTGCTGACATGTGAACTCTTGCTGATGTTGAGCACTACACCTAACATTCTGGTGTAGCACCCGTCTAGAGACTTCTGCAGAGCAAGGTCCAGCATTCACTGCCATATAGGAGAACAGACTCTACCATCGCATAGAAGAAACTGAGTTTGGTTTGTCGGGGGAGGTTGGAGTTCCATACACTAGCCATGCCATTAAGGGCCCTTCATGCAAGTGCCTTCCTCACTTAAAGATCTTGCTCTGTTGAGTTGACCCATGAGCCCAGGTACTTGAAGTCCTTGACTCCCTTCAGAGCAGTGCCTCCTGTTGTTGTGAGAGGTGGATGTTCTGAGAGGATCTTATAGGTGATCACCTCAGTTTTCTTGGCATTGGTTGGAGAGTAGGCTGATGTCATCCGCGTAGTCTAGGTCTGTCAAGACTACTGCAGGGTGCCGTCTTGAGGCCAAGATCCTCTTGTCCACTGATGGCCTTCCTGAGCGCAAAATCCAGGACTATGACAAAGAGGAAGGGGGCTAGGGTGTCTCCTTGCAGTACCCCAGCCAGGATGTCAAACTCCTCACTTTTGCCATCTGGGGTCACCAACTTGGCCCGTGTTCCTGCATACATGGTCTCTATTGCCCGGAGTAGGTTGGGAGGGACACCGTAGGCCTTCAGGATCTTCTTCATGGTGCCTCTGTGTATTGAGTCAAAAGCCTTTTTGAAGTCAATAAAGCACAATAAAGCCGTCAGGTTGTTCTTCTTCACCTCCTCAATCAGTCTCCTCAAGGCCAAGATCTGGGCTACTGTGGTTCTCTCCTCTCGAAAGCTGTTTTGGTTTTCCCTCAGGTGAGGGTCGATGGCATGCCGAATCCGGTTTAGTATCAGCTGTGGAAATCTGGATCTCCTTCAAAGCTGTAAAGACTACTAGAATGATCTCCTTGAATACCATCGCCACAAACCTGGGCTAGACAACATGCAAGGGCATGGCTCTCTTCCATGCATTCACTGGCTCAGACAGCACATTGTCATTCAAATTCAAGGGTAAGTGATCCTGCTGCAAGGTGATGTGCAAAGTGCCATCCCAAAAGCATCTCCAAGGCTGAAAAAAGTGGTGACAAACTTTGTCTGTAGGCTGTACCCTGATGACTCAAACGAGGGCAATGATTTTGATCGTGTTTGAATGACACAATTCTCACAGAAAACTAGGGATGTGGAAAGAATTCCACCCCCAACTGATGCTTTGGATCAACATCTGAACAGTCTTCCAAGCAAGTGCATGGGCAACAGCGCTTATGTATGTATCTGCATATGTGTAGTACTCTGTCAATCAAAACCTCCACCGGCTGTCACAATTTAGGCCTACTTGTGAGAACTAGCTAGACCAGAGCAGACTGTATATAGGTGTTAGATTTATTTTGTCTTTGTTAAAATATTGTTCTAGTAGTTGTTAAAGCCAATGGCACTATATTGTGGTACAGGAAAACAAAATAACTGTATTGTTTTGTATGAGTGTAATAACCATGTTATTGTCTCATTGTGTGAAATCTCATAATATTCAAAACAAATATTTGACTCCAATTGATTCCCCACACAGTATTGACTTGATATAGCAATACAAAATATATATTACACAGCAGTTGTGGGGAAAACTAAGACACTGTTCAAAAAACACAATTCCGATTTTGGTCATTTTGGAAATAGGGCAAAAAATATATTTTTCTTCAATCTACTGTCTTGACACTCGAACCAAAATTGTTCTATAGACCATAATCTACAAATTGGAAGTGAAAAATAAACTTTAACACAAATTTGAAATGAAAACAAAAAAATACATGTACAAGGAACCCCACTATATGGGTCTCTGACCACCTGTTGAAGACCCATGTAATTATATATAATAATTATATATAATAATGATATACTATCAGTATCATGATTATTAATCAAACAATTCTACCAGCCAGCAAGGGAGCAGACTAGGGATGCGGAGATATACCGATACGGATCGTAATCGCGATACAAACGTGCGCGACACGAGTGAATCGGTTCATTCAGGGTGGATCGGTACAATTGACGGCTGGAATCGTGATTGTATCGTATCGTGAGGGTCTGGATCGGTACATTCCACGGTTGAATCGGTTTTTGCATAGTATTTCATTCTATACTGTGTTTCCGAGGCGCATTGAATACCCCATCAGCCCTCCTCCAAAAAGCACTTGTAGCGACTCTACAGACATGCGTCTTTTACAGCAGCACTGAGCTGTAGCGCAGTGAACACCCGACCCGACCGAATGCAGACAGACAGCACTCGTGAGTCGTGAGCCCACTGGTTAAACATGCAAGATTAGTACCACGTTTAGCTTTATAACAGGTCCTCCTATGACTCAGGTCCTTCATCCACGCCTACCCATGAAGAGGATGAGGATGATGATGTGCAGAATGCGCTTTGTGTAGTGAACGGGGCTATCTGAGTAAGCCTCAGCCTTGGGTAGCGTGAGAGTGGGCACATAAATTATGCACAGACCAAGAGCAGAGCTCTTGATGTGAGGATTTTGATTAAGCTGCTTTATGATTAACTGTTTTTTCCAAGTGTTTTTCCATTGTATCAAATACTGAGGTCCTACATTTCCACTGTATAAAACCCCAGTAGGCCTATATAAAGTGTTTTTCATTGTATCAAAGGCCTACTGATCTTTTTCCATTGTATCAAATAGGCCTACTGATGTTGTATGTCTCTATCCTGTGATGTCATGTGGGTCTATCGTCATCAGCAGCAGCGCTCACTTCACACAGATGTTTTACTTGAATGTTTAATGTTAGCCTACTTCATATTTGTTAGGCTACAATGTTTTAATTGTTTACAATGTTTAAATGGTGCATTTATATAGCACCTTTATCCAAGGCGCTGTAAAGCTTGTGCAGAGATGGTGAGAGGTGCCACTTTACTGAGATTGTGCATTAGGCCTACACACACACTGATGGCAGAGACCATCAGTTTAATGTTTACACTGTAGGCTATGGAGTTGTGGCATATAGTCCAATGCAAAGTTAACTCTGAACTATGTTTAGTTTTTGGAGCGGTGAAAGCGCTCCCAATAGACATGTATATCCGTGGGTATGTGGGTGGCTGGCTGGGTGGGTGGCTGGGTGGCTGGCCGTGTCCGTAGCCTGGCAATACCTTGAGTGGCCACACACAACACACTAGTTAAAGGAGGGGCGCTGTTTTGTGCAGGCCAGGCACACTCACCACTCACTCACAGGCACAGTTTACAGCGTCCGGCGGTCAAATATGTCCGACCGGAAACGTGCGCTGCGCCACAATAGTTCCGCCACAATAGTTCCGCCACAATAGTTCCGCCACAATAGTTCCCCCCCAATTTTTTTTTTTTTTTTTTTCTTTTAATTTTTTCTTTTCTTTTTTTTTCCTTTTTTTTTTCAAAAAACTTTTTTTTTTTGGAAAAAAATTTTTTTTTAGTAAAGAAGCGGGCGTGGACTCTAGATGTGAGCGGCCCGAAGGGCCACGAACCTCTATAGAATCAAAAACAGACACACACACACACACACTAGTGTTGTCACGATACTGGATTTTCAACTTCGATACGATATTTTGAAAAATGTCGATACTCGATACCATTTTCGATACCACGCAACCACGGAGAATTTAGTGCAAAAATAAAGAAAAATACACAAATAAAAAAATGAACTATCAACTGTCTGGAAGAAATAATTACACTTTCTTTCACAGTAATATTTTTCTTTCACATTAACAGTGAGTGCATGGCATGCATTGTAATTGTAAAGTACCGTATTAGCCCGAATTTAGTACGACTCTGATTATAAGACGACCCCTATTTTTCAATTATCATTTTGGGAAAAAATATGTTGAAGACAAAATATTATATATTATATTATATTAAGTTATTTATAAAGAAAAACGTTATTTTAATTATTATAGAAAAGCTTATACAGAGATAACATGCTGTATTGTATTGCATTAACCATCAAAGTCAACTTCTATTCAAAAACAACATTCACAATTCAGACTGTGAAAAGCACAATAACAAACACTACATTTCCCATCAAGCTTTGCGGCCCGTTTCATCATTCAGATGCGACGGTCCATTGTAAACAACCATTGCAGCCAGCGTTATAGCCTAGGGCTAGGCTATTCAGTTGCTGTTGGGATTAAACTTCCACGCTAAAGATCACATGTGCGCCCGTCATCCACGCCGATGTTCGCGAGAACAACGCACACGCACGCGGCCCAGTAAGTCCAATGCCAAAGCCATCCGACTTTGCCAAACGGGAGGTGAAATGAGCCGAGGTCCAAAGTTCGCTGCGCATCAATCATGTAGTGTACGGTAGTGCCGCGCTGCGAGCTTGTAGGTCTGCTACTGCAGGAGCTCGCGGGGGCTGAGAGAGCCGCCACAGCTCGGGAACGCTCCAGCTTGCATGGCCGTACCGAACTGTAAAACGTAGTATCGATACTACCGATACTACGGAAAAGTCGTATTGTACCGAATGGATTTTTTCAGTATCGATATTTATCGATATACCGATATTTTTGACAACACTAACACACACACACACACACACACACACACACACACACACACACACACACACACACACACAGGGTATAGCTGCTCAGATTCACCGCTCCACTTCGAACCGAGGTTTGATTTTTTCTTATATTTGTTTACAAAAGGTTTCAGGTTTTAAACTATTTCACTTTTGACAATCATTACATTTTCAGTAGCCTTTTTGTAGCCTAGGCTATGATGTTCTAAACAAGTGACTGAAGTGAATAAAATGAAGTGAACATTTTAATTCATATCAAGGAGTTGGTCTGAACCTCCATTTGATTACATGTTGTCTCTGCCAATGTTCCATTGCTTAAGCCTGTTGGTAGGGGAGAACTATAGTCAGAACAGTCAAATCTCCTTATCTAGGTTAATTTTTCTAATTAACTTCAGCTATTCTGAGATGTTTTATCAATTTGCTGGGGACCCCCTGGAGCCACCTCAATAGCCTTTGGTGGTCCCCTGACCCAGTAGTGCTTTGGGGGCCGGACGCGACCGGACGGCGTGTGGCCGGAAATATTTCCCCACATGCACGCGCACGACCGTGTAAATGCGTGCATACCCCCCCCGCGAGAGCCGCGACAACCCAACTACAAGCAATACTTTAATCAGTGGCTACTACTATGCATAACAGGTTTCTAGTGGTGAATGTGTGAGCGTCCTCAAGCCTCTATTCATATGGATATATAGCCTACTTAGGTTTCCAGCTGTGACTGCATGTGCATGTGTCGATGTGTGTGTGGTATTTAGTGTTTGAGATTCGTTCAAGGCAAACTTTGTTTCTCTATCCTACTGCAGCGCTGTATTTTCTAAATGAATTTAAAGAAAGTAGAACATAAAATCTTAAGTAACAATGCAAATGTAATTAAGACTAGAAAACTATTGTTTTCCCACCATTAGATCTGCTGACATCCTTTCTATCTAAATAGCCTCTAGAGGCGCGTGCACGCGCGTGCACGTGACGTCAATAAATGACCGTCCGCCCGGAAAAAAAATCCCAAAGCACCACTGCCCTGACCTCATGTTGAGAACCACTGACTTATAGGCTACAGCTGACAATGATGTCATGATAATGAAACACAGCTGACATTGATGTGATGAGCCATCTGGTTATGGAGTGGAGTGGACATGATGTGAAACCCCACTCAAAGGTGAGAATTATGGTAATTTCAGACAATGGCGACATTAACATGATAACTGTAGGCTATTTGACAATAGATATGGTAATTTCCTCATGCATCAATAAGTGTAAGATGACCTAGTAGCTTATTAGGAGGTTGTATCCAACCATGCAGCATAGACAGCGTCGCTAGGGGACGCAGTGCGCCGTATGTCCATCCTGGGTGCGCTTCTTGCCCCGCCAGACTTGCGACGAGGAAGTCGGCGCGAGGTCGCGTTATTTGCTGATTGCGCCCGTTTTGTTTCACCAAAATTGAAAAAAAACAGCGGATAATGTTAGAAGACAAGTGTATCTTGTTCACAAAACAGTATGGTTGTTTAAGATTAATTAATCTCTGTGCAGGGAGGGAATTAGAAAAACGTGCGGCGTTGGACCCGGTTCTCCCCTATATCAATTCAGCCAGCTACACCGGGCGTACGGATAGCGCGAACCACGGATACGCATTCCCTAAAAATAGGATCGGTTCTATTTTTTAAGCACGCATATACGTTTTGTACACAGACTATCTGGTCTTCCTCACATATACTCCCTCCTTGGTGTAGCCTGGAGCGTTTACGCATACGCGAGCGTCTTCATGGACAGTAAGCGCGTATGCGCGCATTTTTTGGTGTAGTCCGGCCGTTAAGGTCCGTACATACCGAGGGCGAATTGGCGAATAGCGAATTAGCGTATAATTCGCTTTGTTTAAAACATTATAAAGTCAATTGAAGCGTCCATACCAAACGCGAATTTCGAAAAGGCGTCTGTTTTTTATTCGCCCTTGTGTCGAATTTAGCGAACATTCGCTGGTGAACTCCTCTCTCTCTCTGTATTAAATCAAGCTCACTCTATCCTACTAAAGAGAGAGAGCGTGCACGGTCGAGGGACCTTCCCTTTGCATTGAGGCCGAGGGGAACAGTGTTTCTTTCTCCTTTTCCGTGTCTCGTCTGCGTGGCTGCTTGGAAAAAGTAGCCTACTCGAATGTCTTACTGGTAAAAGCATGGTTTATGTGTTTGTTATTGTAGGCTACTTTATATCTGCAAAAAGACTAATGTTTTAAAATAAATCGCTCTGTATTAAATAGCCTATAGTGTGTGCCAGCGGCTACGTCATTGTAGTCCTTAGCGGCCATTTATTGGGTCAAAACACAGGTGTTTCAATTGTTTGATTGCATAGAACTAATGCTATAGTATAATCAGAACACCTGTGTAAGGCTGTGTTTACCCAAGAAATGGCCGTGATCTGTATGAGTGGATTAGAAGGAAAGTACTGGAAATTCGACTCAAGTACAAATACCTACAAGTACAGGCTACTCAAGTAAATGTAGGCTACTTTTAGTTCCCACTGAGCAATAGTCGGATATTACACGACTAGTTATTTTTCAACCAGCTAGAATCCGGTTATATTCACACCGAAAATATACTTTGCAATTTATTCCATAATTCGATAACTATTTATTAAAAAAAACAACAATAAGGTGCTTAACTGATCTCCTAATATTGGACTAACATAATTATAATATCCGTTGATCATTATTAAGTATAGTTTAGATCTAGCCGAGATTTAGCCGACTAAGTATAGTCGGCGTATCTACGTTTATATTTAGACAGAATTTAGACAATTGAAGTTAATCCCTGTTTTAATAAATATTTATTTAAAAAACAACTGCACGTTGCAGAACTGATAGCCAAATATTGGTGTAATATAGCCATTCATCACTATAAGGTATACGTCTGGACGGTCTGGGTGTAGTCGTTTTAAATACAGCATTTCAACGACTATCTTTAGACCATGTAAAAGTTATCCTTGGTACTAAGGCGCGGTAAGCCGGTAGAGTGTTAATTAATTACCGTGATTGTGTGTAGTCACTCACTGTAAAGTGGAAACGTCCAGACAGCATGCTACTCTGAATTACATTTCTGACAGCAACACACACAGTCAAACACAGCCGCGGCGCCGCAGCGGCCGCACACACACACACACACACACACACACACACACACACACACACACACACACACACACACACACACACACACACACACACACACACACACACACACACACACACACACACACACACACACACACATGCTAAGGCTGTTAGCTCTATAGGTGCTAAACTGCAGCATCACTAGTAGCTCCTTTAAACAAAATAATTGTAATCGCTATAGGCTTATTAGGCGCCCAATACATTTAGTTTCCTCAACAATGTGCACTACCCTAAAATGAACACAGGTGGGCAATGTCACCTTTTAATACGGCCAGAAAGTCTATCCACGAGTTTCCTACGCCCCATAATGCATTGCGCAAACGTCTGCACCGAGGTTCCGCCGCCGATTTACAAGCTCACAACGGGTTGCATCTGCGACGCGACGTGAGCTTGTATGTCTGCTGTTAAACCCGGAAGTTTGGTCCTGATAGTCTCCAGTAAACTCCTGCGGAAACTTGTGGATACTATCATATCAGCATTGATGGCCGAGTGGATAGCGTCGCCGACTCGAGTGCCAGAGATCATTGGATCGAATCTCACTGGCGCCCTACTTTTCACTACTTTCGACGGCCGCTAACGGCGAAATGTAGACTTTTTCTATCCGACTAATAGTGGTCTAGTGTAGCAACCCGTGTAAATATAGCCGACTAAACAACTAGCAAAAAATTGCAAATCTGGACCTTTACAACACTGATTTTCAACGCGTGGTGTAGAAGATAAAAACACCACTATTAGGCAACTAATAAACCTCAAAATGCTCAGTGGGTTACTTTACAATGACTTTATTTTTTTACAGACCGAAACCCGTGACATGTTGTCCCGAAATCCTTTTATTTCCGAGGTTCTGAGAGACCCGACCATTTAAAAAAACCGACCATTTATATGAGATACTTAAATGGTTTCCTGTGGAAATAAGCTTAGTCTTTTCATGGATCTCCTTTTAGTAGACCTTGTACCAGTGAACTGTACCATCATGAAACTGTACCTTTTCCTATGCAGACTTCTAATAAAGTCTTCAATCAATCAATCAATCAATCAAATCATTATTAAAACCCTCTTTCATGTAACTCACTGCAGCCGTGCAGCGTGCGCTGTTAACTGATTGACAGGTAGAAGAAGGCTGCCAAGGAATCTATAATATTAAGATCGAAACAAAAGCCAGAGATTAAAAGGAAAATACTTTTAGGTTATTTTCTAACTACAGAGAAGTCATGGTTTAACTTGTACACGGTCGCGGCTGCTTTCTCATCATCCTGGCAGCAGGCTACGCATCACGCATGCATTACGCACGCACCAAGAACTTTTCCCCCTGCTGTTAAACTGATCCTAGACCAGCATTATCATCTCACTGTTACATAGCCATTCATCTCGCTGCCTCACGGCTAACAGACCTGATCCTAGGTCGGCCTGAACACAGCACACACGTTAAACAGCACTCCAGTAGTTCGTTCCTTATAGCGCACGCCAGCGCGCGCACACACACATTGATTGATTGCTTTACAGTTTGCATAAAAAAGCAGAAAGTACACATACAGTACGGGTCCTCTCCTCTTGGGTCCTCTCGGGTAATACACATAATGATTGACAGCCCCGTATTCCGAGGGAGATGCGGCCATTCCGACCCGGCTATGAAAACACTGACCGACCCTGTCTACTCTGCCCCCGGCCGGAGCTGAGGGGAAGGGCCGGGGAACGGTGAACGCGTGTTGTCTCTTTTTCTTATTTAATAGGTTAACAACCACGGCCAGGTCAGCATCACTTGAGGATGTAGTTTCCATTGTTGTATTGTTTCCCTGTCTCCGTTCTCCTCTCTCTCCTTTCTTCTCCTCCTGTGGCTATGCAGGCAGATATCGCCCCTAGTTTTTAGACGAATTAAGCGAATATTATGCGCATATTCGCATCGCTTTTTGGTGTGTATGGATAAAGGCGAATCGCGAATACTTCGCCTTTTGGTTCGCTTATTCACGTCGCTTTCGCTAATTCGCCGGTCTGGACAGAGAGCTTTAGGTTTTCCTGAAAGTTGGCAGCCCTGCATAGCAGTGGGTCTTTGACACATGTGTTATGGACAGTTATGATTATCATGCAAAAAGGGTGAAATATCCCCCCCCCCCCCCAAAAAAAAAGGAGAAAAATAGGAGAAATGCTGACGCAGGAGAAATGGTGGAAAAAAACAGGAGACATCTTCCAAATCCAGGAAGATTGGCATGCTTTAGTTTGTAGACAGCTAGACAACAAAACTTTGATTAGTTTAACCTACCGTCTGACGAGGCCATCAGTAGAAAAAACACAATGTGATGGAAATGATGAGCCATTTCTGTTTGAACTGCCGAAAGCCGCCGTTTAGTTTAATCTCGCGTACGCGTAGCTAAAGCTAACCAGACAGATAACACAATCGGAGTTGACTTCTGGGGGCTTTCTAGCCATAAATTATAACTTCCAGGAGAGGGCGCTAATATTCGGACGTTATGTCTCTCCTGGAGTTATAAGGTAGAGTCATACACTGGATGAGCGCCAACGCCCATACTAGGCTCAAAACATGTACAAACATGTACAAAAAAAGTTGCTCACCGCGTCGTCAAAACAGCTTTATAGCCTATCTACCGGCGAGCCCACTCGTTGGCATGTGTTAGTCATATGTTTCTAATAAATTAATGTTTACTCAAACTTCTCCGAGTCTCATCGCTTTCCTTGTTTTTGAACTGCTTGGGTAAAAATGTCTCCTTTTTCTCAATACATTTATTTGAAGCCAGTACCATTATCAAACGGTCTATAATTTTCCAAATGTCTGTCTGTCTGTCACAGCGTTTCTCCTCAGTGGCTGGAGCAATTGATCTGAAATCGCATTAGTCTAGTTGCTAGAATAAGGGGTTTTCATGCACCCCCCGGAAATACATTTCTAATCAGTGTTTCCTTGTTGGAAAAAATGTGCTGAAAATGATTAGCTATGTTAAAAAGTTGTCCAAATGTCCCTACGTACTACCCCAAAACCCCCCTTTTGTATATTTCTCTGGTGAAATTGGGTAAAGCCAAATATTAATTCACTAACATTACATAAATAGACATGGAAGTCTGAAATTGGGCATGGAGGATTCCTGACACAAAGGGGTAAGTAAGAGAATAGGATTTTGGGGCGTGCTACTATTGTATTTGTAAATATGAACAGCATCATCCCCAGAAACACACAAAAATATACTGTCCGATTGACAAACAACAACAAGGATGATTATTTTCCAGCACTTTATGGTGAATATCACTGCCTCATTTGTCTTTAGAAAACGTCCCCTATCCCTAAGCTTCAATTTGAGCCCAAGATGACCTTTCTATCTTGATAATTCCTCTTTCTGTAGCCAAAGTTCTGCACTATACCTTGGATGGCTCACCCCTAAGCCACGGACTGTGATATAAACAGTGGTGGAAAAAGTACTCACATGTTGTACTTAAGTAAAAGTATCAATACTGCACTGTAGATATACTCTGTTACAAGTAAATGTCCAGAATTAAAAATGTAGCCTACTTGAGTAAAAGTATGAAAGTATTGGCATCAAAATGTACTTAAAGTACCAAAAGTAAAAGTAGCCTACTAAATGTTTGAAAATAGCAGATCTACAGCTCACAACGTGTCGTGAGCTTGTAGATCGGCTATTTTCAAATAGCCAAGGTATAAAATGGGGCTAAAGTGGTCCATGCATTTTGTTTTATTATAGCCTATTCTATTTTTTATCAGCAAAGTAGGCCTAATTAGTAACTAAAGTTTTCAAAAATTGTAGTGGAGTAAAAGTACAATATTTGGATCCGAGTAGAAGTAAAAGTATTGAAAAAAAAAAAGATAAATTGGAAATACTCAAGTTAAGTACAAATAGCTCCAAAGTGTACTTAAGTACATTACTTAAGTAAATGTACTTAGTTACTGTACACCACTGGATATAAACAATTATAATCTAACAATCAGGCCACTAGACTAGACAATATCTGCTCAGGGACAGCAGCATTATTATAACCATTAGCCTACTTACTATATAATATACTTTAACATATTATAGCCTACAAACAGCTTCATGGACACTGGATTTCTTTCTTTCTTCTGCTTTTCTTTGTGCATGGAATGTAGCTACATAATAGCACAATATCACATACTTATGGGTCATTGCATAATGCAGGCGCATGACCCATTAATCAACACCTCATTTGACTGGACGTTTCATTGAAGGTGCAATTGCAAAAAGGTGAATTCATCTTGTCAGTAGGGGGCAGTATTTGATAAAGGTTTGATCTCAGACCAGAACATAACGTGTAGAGCCTATATGTAACCAAGGTTGATTTGAAGTTTGATTTCTGGAGGAAAACTGTGAGGACCACCATTTGATGAGATTTAGGGCTCTATTATGATCCAGGTCTTATGCCTTATGCCTTAACTTCTTTGCCTTTTTTTTTTTACTATTTTGAAAAACATTTTTAAATAATTCAAATGCTGATCTACATCTACACTGATCTACACTAAACAAAAGGCAAAGAAGTTAATGCATAAGGCCATAAGACCTGGATCATAATAGAGCCCTTAGCCTCTTGGAATTAAATGTGTGAAAGACTCATATAACCAAATAAATAATTAAAACTTTAATTAAATCAAAGTTTAGCAAATAGCAAATTTAGCTGCTTTTCTTTTAGCATGTTGAAAGTGTTTGTAAAATATTGAAAATATAACATTTCTTAACACAAATCTTCTCTTCTGTGGGTTCCAGGCCATCTGTAATTCTGAGAGTGTACAAATGGAACCAGAGGGAGTTATGGGGGTCCTTGCAAATAAAACAAAATAAAATAATAAAATACAATTCATTCTCTATGTCTCTTTCCTTCGTTGTTTCTCTCTGTCCCTCCTGTGTCCTGGGTGGATTTGATAATATGAGAAACAAACCCTGATGGATTAGTAGATAATGTGTACCAATTTGTCTATAACGGTCAAATAAATAAATAAACAAACCCTGTTATTATGTTTAACATGGTATAGATATCATTTTCAGTGTTAAATGTCAATGCACGTGATGAGATCTGTCCACTGCAGACTGACACAGGATAACAAAATGATTCTCCAGTTCTAGGCAACACAGAAGAGGGGGAACTTTTAAATTATTATTATTGTTTAGTTTTTTTGTTTGTTTTTTACACATATGTATACAGCATGCACTCATACATCCTTAAACCTTAAGCTTGGACTCATCAACAATATGAGAGAGCAATATCAGAGAGTATTTTGTTATATAAGAAGGGAATATCTTAAAAGAGTCCTGGAATGAATTCCTTGCCAAAACATTCCTTCACCAATGTGATGACCACTAAACAATAATTAGATGGGGGCTGTTTTCTATTCTCTTCTTAATATGAGTCTTTCACACATAACATTCCAAGAGGCTAAATCTCATCAAATGGTGGTCCATGGCTCCTCCCAGCGGTCCTCCAAAACGACTACTATAACAAAAGACACAGATGCTGATTATGATGGTCCATCCCAGGCCAGGAATTTCATCATTTTAGGGGCAAGGCCACTTGGCCTTTGATGTTGTCCATTTTTTGAGGGCACAAAGGCCCAAATGCCAGGGCAGGGAGGCCATCAGATAAAACAAGATTTTTGTCCACTGAAAGAATTTGTTGAATTTAAGGGTTAGGGATTATAACCTGTAATGCCTACTATACCTCTCCTACCCCGGGACAACAACGCAACACCTGAGGGACAGTAGCATTATTATTGACAATCACATTTTTGTACAGGACAGCAAGATTTTTTTTGTACATAGATTACAGCAAGATTTTTTTTGTACATAGATTACAGCAAGATTTTTTTGTACATATATTACAGCAAGATTCTTTTTGTACAGAGATTACAGCAAGATTTTTTTTGTACATGTTTTATTCTTTCTCCATTTTTTATTGATTTTTTACAGAGATTATAAACGGTGTTGTGAACTGTTCTTTTAACTGCATAAATAGACGGTTCAATTTGATCTCTTGCCATGTTTCCTTTCATAACTTTCCTCCACACACACACACACACACACACACACACACACACACACACACACACACACACACACACACACACACACACACACACACAACACTCTTCATTCTTAAACACTTGTGCTCTTGAATAAGCCTCCATGAAACACACACACACACACACACACACACACACAACACTCTTCATTCTTAAACACTTGTGCTCTTGAATAAGCCTCCACACACACACACACACACACACACACACACACACACACACACACACACAACACTCTTCATTCTTAAACACAAACACTTGTGCTCTTGAATAAGCCTCCATGAACGTGTATCATTCACGGTGCTCTTGAATAAGCCTCCATGAAGGTGTATCATTCACGGGCCCTATTCCCTACTGGTTGGCGAGCTGACTCAGGAAATTTGCGAGATGTCCTTGACTGGTTGGCGACCTGACTTCGGCGACATGTCCCGCGAATTTGGCGACTTGGATTTTTGGCGAGTCGACTGGATACCGTTAAAAAGTTGTCAAGATGTCCCATCTACCATTTTTATGCAAATTAGTGCCGCCATTATTGAAAAGTCAACTGTCACTATGTCTCAGCCAATATTGCACTAAAATGAACAAATAAGGTGTCTAGACCTATGTTTTGAGGGTCAAGGATCTCATTGAAACTATTCTTAAAGTGGCCACACCTTGTTGGTGTGAAAATCAGTCCCGCCATTACAATATAATCACATTTCCACCAAGTAAGAGATACTGTATAACTTTACAAATAAGGTGTCTAGACAGATGCAGAGTGTTTTAACCAAGCTACTGTATGTAGCAAGACACATGCATGTGCACACACGCGTGCACACGCACACGCACGCACACACACACACACACACACACACACACACACACACACACACACACACACACACACACACACACACACACACACACACACACACCTACACACTAGCCTGCCCTATGCAAAACAAAATTCACACAGTCAACCAATGACATTTAGTGGGGGACCACATTAGTAATAGTCTACAGATGCACTACAGGGGTCTACAGATGCACTACAGGGGTCTACAGATGCACTAGAGTCGTCTACAGATGCACAACAGGGGTCTAGATATGCACTACAGGGGTCTACAGATGCACTAGAGTCGTCTACAGATGCTCTACAGGGGTCTACAGATGCACTACAGGGGTCTACAGATGCACTAGAATCGTCTACAGATGCTCTACAGGGGTCTACAGATGCACTACAGGGGTCTACAGATGCACTAGAGTCGTCTACAGATGCACAACAGGGGTCTAGATATGCACTACAGGGGTCTACAGATTTACTAGAGTCATCTAAAGATGCACTACAGGGGCTTACAGATGTACTACAGGAGTCTTAGACTGCCCTACAAAGGCAGAGTGCAGTAACTACGTTTTCGAATTTCACCAAAAAATGGGTTTAAAAGTGTTACAGCTGATCAGCCAAATGAGATAAAGATATAAAAGTGATATTACACTGATTGTACATCTGTTCTTGAGGTAATTGTTCATCCCCCAATATCATGAAGGCTAATTTGACCGTTGGGCGACACAAATAAGTCGGTGTGTCCCAAAACGTAGTTACTGCACTCTGCCTTTGTAGGGCAAATAACAGATGCACTAGAGTCGTCTAAAGATGCACTACAGGGGTCTACAGATGCACTACAGGGGTCTACAGATGCACTACAGGGGTCTACAGATGCACTACAGGGGTCTACAGATGCACTAGAGTCGTCTACAGATGCATTACAGGGTCTACAGATGCACTGCAGTGGTATACAGATGCTAGACACCATACAGTATTTGTAAAGTTATACAGTATCTCTTACTTGGTGGAAATGTGATTATATTGTAATGGCGGGACTGATTTTCACACCAACAAGATGTGGCCACTTTAATAATAGTTTCAATGAGATCCTTTACCCTCAAAACATAGGTCTAGACACCTTATTTGTTCATTTTAGTGCAATATTGGCTGAGACATAGTGACAGTTGATTTTTCAATAATGGCGGCACTAATTTGCATAGAAATGGTAGATGGGACATCTTGACAACTTTTTAACATAGCTCTACATTTTCAGCATATTTTTTCCAATAAGGAAACATTGATTAAATATCCAATTTTCTCTGATTTGAGGTGTAGTGCAGAACTTTGGCTACAGAAAGAGAAATTCTCAAGATAGAAAGGTCATCTTGGGCTCAAAATGATAGGGGAAGTTTTCTAAAGTTTTCGAGGTCAAAGGCTACAGGCCAGATATTCTGTCTAATGCTTTACAGAGAGCAAGAGCTCTTGACAGGAATAAGCTGTTAACTCCAAAGCTACATGGAGCCAGTAAGTCCAATAGAATTGTGTGTGCCACAACGTTTTCACCCGTCTCTAGAGACATAAGACAAGCCATTGAGAAACACTGGCATGTTCTAGCTAGTGACCCTAGCATAGGCCACGCCTTTAAAGAGAAGCCTGTGTTTGCCCATAAGAGGGCCAAGAACTTGAGAGATACACTGGTGAGAGCAGATCTCTATAATCCCCCAAAACACTTTTTGTCCACGTTACCTTCTGGGAATTTCCCATGTCAAAACTGTATACATTGTAATGCAATGATCAAAGGCGAGTCATTTCTACATCCACACTCTGGGAAAAAATACTTGGTCAAGGGCCGTGTCTGGCCGTGTTACAGATGTTGTCCAAAAATCATGCAGATCGGTACACAGTATCTCTGTAGCCATTAAACGAAACGGGTATTTCTTACATTGACGCTCCTACATATTATCATGCAAGCACCAGTTCAAGTTACTTTCCATCCCTCATATGGTTTAAAGGCTGTTTGACATCACCAAAGTTACATCGATCAGAATGTGAAGAAGAGGAGGAGTTCCAGTTTTATGATGGTCAATATCAAATTGCGGGAGTTTTTGGACCAGTAACTTAGTTGACTTTTTGTCAACTATGTTACTCTTTGTCCATTAAGTTTAACTTTACAGGGTAATTTAGTTGACGGTAACATAGTTGACAAAACGTGCTATTTACAGGTCAAAAATCACTAACATTAGAGTACTTACACCAATATTCCGTAATTCTCTAGGCCTCTAGTGATTTCGGCATTTCACAAATAAAGGCAACATAAAATCATGAACTTAAACTCACATCAGTGACACATAACCAAACTCTAGGCTGAGACTCCCGAACAGGCCCCTTAGTCCATGGGCCATACGAGATGTCGCTCTCGGAAAGGTGGCAAAGGTTACTTTTTTTGCACGCAATACATTCCTTGGGCTAAACATGGCCCACACAAAACTGTGACTCATCACTTTTCATCACTAAACCATAGTTTTGTGGGGCCGTTTTTGGACAGGCCCACAGGTGAGACTGTTTCTTCCTCTGCAGCCAAACACTAACTGAAGGCACACAGAGGCAGTACCTGGTCACTATTAGGGGTTGAGTGGGCACAGGTGTGGGGATTGAGTGGGAGCAGGTGAGAGATAGGTCAGGGGGAGGGTTACTGACTGGTATGATCTACAACCATCCTTCATCTTAAAGCCCCTTTTCCACTGACATGGCCCAACACCACACCACTCCACACCGCCCACTTGTGCCAGGTTTTCTACTGCAAGGACCTGGGTAGAGTGGTGTGAAAGTGGTACTAAACGTAGTATTACTCACTCTGAGCTAGGCCAAACGGGGCCAAACACTTCATAATGACTGATCACTCACTGACTTTACATTTAGACCTGATACATGATAATAGATTATATTGTGTTATAACCACTATTATAATCTATAGTGTATTATAGTTATCATAGTAATACATGAATATGTTATAATGTATTATAATCACAGTTATAATCCATTATAGTGTATTATATTAGGATAGTTGTAATACACATTTATATTGTATTATAATCACAGTTAAAAGGGTCAATTTGTTTCTTACCAATAGGGGTACAGTGTAGTGTCGTGTAGTGTGGTGCTAAAGCTGCAGTCGAAAAGGGGCTATGTGGTATGTATGTACCTTAACCACTATGCCATCGGCCCATAACTCATTCTTCCGTCATAGTTAACCCATAACTCCTCTTCACCGTCCTGTTTCCTGTACCATTACTATACACCCTCTGTCAAAATGAAGCAAACAAAACAGGTTCTAATAGCAGTGTGGCTTCCCTGTGCAATCTGTATGGATATTATTAAGATTAATAACAAAAGAACAACTAAATGAACTAGAACATTTATATTTACAGTATAAGCTAGGCGTTATATTGGACTACTTAACAGAAATAATTTTGTGGTCCCCCACCCCCAACCTCTACATTGTCAGACCACTTCCTAGTGACATTTTATTTCATGATCAGAACAGACCTGTTGAAGTAATCTCCCTAACGGCTGGTCATCATGACTGGAAATTGTTTTAAACTTATGCTAATGTTTGTTTTTCTGATTATGATTGAAGATAAAGTACACGCCACTGAAGGTAGGACTGTAAAGTCTGTTTTCTAACAAATTACATGTTAATGTTGATAGGCCACTGCAACATCAACTTCCTCATGCAGAAGTAACTGTGTCAGTAACTGTTGAGCTGCAACTGTCTTTCTACAGACAATATTTTAGTATGTTTGTTTCAAAAACTTAAACTTCACTGATGTGGTCTAAGTTCATATATAGGTTAATTTTTTATCAACAGTGATAAAGCAAATGTGAAATACATTTTGTATTACTGGTACGTACCGGTATGTGTGGTGAGTCATTGTGGCCCGTGTCACTCTCAGTGCCTTATTTATCAAGCCACAATGACTGATTTTATATTTAACAAAAATATATAGGCTATATTGTATGTTTTAAATGTCACACCTGCTAACAATGTTGTACTTGAAGTAAAGTTTTTACAACTTGTTAAGTAATGTTATTTGAATTATTAAAACTCACCAAAATATATTTTCTAATGCAGTGTCTCTTGTGAAAACCATTGGTGGAGAACCAGATGTCATTCCAATATGTGCCAATCAAACAACTGACGTCATCTTGATGATTGAATGTATTATCAAAACAGCACAGACTGGAGGAAAAGAATGTCAATTGCTGTATAGATTTGATAATGGCATTGAAAGTTATTGTGACTCCAGGATCACCCTAAAACAGAATGAGACAATGTTTTTGCAACTCAACAAATTAACAGCAGCAGATAGTGGAAGCTATAACTGTGAGTGTACATTCAATGGAGGAATACATATTTTCCATCTCAACGTTACAGTGAACAGTAAGTACTTTTGGTTTGATTTAATTTGGTTGGAGGAACTGATTTAGTCCAACTCAACATTACTGAGAATGCCAACAGTATTTTAGTTTTGTTTTCGTATTTTTCCTGACTCAAGTTGGAGTGGTGTCATTTATGTTGTAGCCTATACATTGATTAACAGCCTTTTTAACAATGTAATATAATGTAACTGATTAAATGTTTGAGATTTGCCATTAAATAAGTATGAAAAATGGTTTTGTCCATCAATCATTCACCAGTTCATAGGTATTTAATTCATAAATATTGGTGTTTCAGACCACATGCAGTCTGATAACAGCATTTACTGATTAAACTATTGACATGTTCACTGAACACTTGATGGTCTGTAATGATCCTAGCTCATGTACTACATGAAAATTGTTTCTCCTACCAAGATCGATGTTGCATATTCTTACAGATAATGGTTTATAACGTACTTTCCTTCACAGTCACAGAAGAGCTGATTACAGAAGAGCATGCAGCGGACAATACTTCCCCCACCACCATGTACATTCTCATAGCAGTGATAAGCATCACTGTCATCATCATTGGGATTGCAGTTATCTTGGCTATCATGCGGCGAAACATCCATCAGTGAGTTTTATATTCCAGCAAGAACGTTGGAATGTGAATCATGTATTATACAGTAAATGTATGTTCTTTATATGTTTTGTAGGCTAATGTTACTATATTGCAGCTTTCATTTCAGTTTTGCATCTTTAAATTTTAGGAGGTTAAAACATCTGCACATTGGTTTTAAAGCTCCCAAACAATATGTTTTGCATCTTTACTATAATCTCTAAACCCTTTTACAAAAGGACCATTATTTGATGTTCATAATCTTCATCATTAATTAAAAACAGAAGATAACCAATAGCAGTTATGATGCTGTTTAGTACTTTCATACTGTAGCAGTAACTAACATCTTTCTATGAAACAGAAGAGCAAACCCAGATGTCTCTGTCTCATTCAGCGCAGCAGCAACTCTTCACTCTCCAGTGAACAATGTATGAAGGTTTATTCTGTACATTTCAACAACATTAAGCTAGTCTGTGCCATCAGCTTTTCATCCACATCGAATTAATTAATTAATTAATGTAACCTTTTAAACATGAATATAGGACCAAGAGGACACATACACTGCTCTCCAGGACCCAGACAGAGACAGTGCTCTCTATGAAGACCTCTACACTGTGGTTCTCCCTGCCAGGGAAACAAGTGGCACAACATATGAAAATCTCTGAAGACAATGATAGGATTTGTATTTCTGAACCTTAGACTAGGTATAGGCAGGCAGGCTTTTGGTTTTATATCTAGTCACTCTGTCTTTGTTTTCCCTACCTTGTTATTTTTGCATCATCCATGTCCCGAGCTTCTTGTGGATTGTTTTTTTTATTATGCCCTCTGCATTTTGTCAATATCTGGTGCACTGTAAATACTGTACATCCATAGCAGATGGATCACTAAACAGTACATTTTTGCTTAAAACCTTGTGTAGTGTCCTTTATTTGCATCTCATGTTCAGTTCAACAGCCCGGTACATTTATTTAACCTTTACATTTTCATGTTACAAACTATCCCCCAGACAGACCTAAAGGGTAATAACCACTTTATAGTGTTTTTTTTGTTTTGTTTATTTTTTTTTTAAACAACTCCCTTAGGTGGCTAATTTGTAACCAGGAGCATGATTGCAGAAGCCAACTAGAGAAGTGCGCCCCTCGAAGCACAGATCCCAGCCGGATTGCCTAACCAGAGCTGTGCAGTCATGGGATGCAGCCGTCAGGACCTAATGCATTTTTTATGCCCGTTTGTGGTACTGTATGTGCATCATAGTTTGAGAACATGTGAGCTATAGTAATTGTCTAATACATGGATTAGAGATGAGCAGTCACAATAAGCAAGTACAACAAGGTGCTCACTAAAGCTTTTGTGTTCCAAGTCAACACTGTACATTTGCGTGCAATGACACAAGTTACCGGTAGGTTGTAGCATAGGACTGCAAGTTTACCTTCTTTTTTTCCTTTATTTATATACAAATCCATTCACAACGGCAGAAGTCTACATACACATTTAACCTAGTCTTTGTAACTAGATTAAACCTGGGTTGTTTTGGCTGGTATTGTTCACAACATTGAGTCATACAGTATTATGTAGCAGTGTGCTTACTGGGGGAAAGGGGGGGGGGGTGTAAATGTGGGCTTCACTTCCTCCACACAGCTGATTCAAATCACTTAACAAGCACCACGTAATCAGAATGTAGTCTCACGCCAGACAACTATTCCACAATCTCTGAATAGTCTGAACTACAGCTCCCGAACGACGAGTAATGAAAGTTGGCATTTCCGTTCATGAAAATACATTTTAAAATGTCATTTCTGCTAAGCAGCAAGCTAAATATGCTTTTTATTTACATTAGGATTAATGTGTGCAATGTTAAAAACGGAACGGAAGTGGGGAGGAGGCTTCACTTCCGTTTTAACCAGTACTCTTCAAGACGTTTGTCGCCCCAGATGTCAACATTCTGGCGACACGAGACTATTCAGAATGAAACAGCCAAGAGTGATGCCCAACTTTTACGCAAGGGCTCATGGGACACAGGAGGAAAAAAAAATCTTAGAGAGGGCTAGTGGTCCTCATTGGCAACATTAAACAACATACTGTATACTGTGTTTAAACCTGCAGAGCTTTGTTTTTAAAGTTGATTTGGACTTTTACAATACCAACCGTCTGGATTCAACAACTTGCTTACGCTTGTTAAATTGCTTTTCATTATTCCCACTAATAAAAAGGGAACTAACTTCTGACAGTTTTTTGGCACCCCTTACATTCAAAGGCTGAACCAACCCTACAACACCTCCCACTCACTCAGATCAGCTAACACACGGAAGCTGTCTGATTTGTACCGAAATCACCCCTGATTTAGGTACAGTTATTTGGACTGGTAAGTGGTAACATGATGATCTTTCAAAAATGAACATGACAATGTTTACATTCTGGCGCCTCATTGAAATTTCAGAATATGTGTGGTTTATAATGGCATAATGGTACAGTTTATTGTGTTTCACAAGACATACTTGCATGCATAAAATGCATTGGCCGGAAAGGCTCCACAACATTTACGTTTATTTTCAAGTTTAGTTTTGGCTGGAGGTCAAATTCTAGACTTCAGGCTGACTAGAGAATTGTTTCCCAAACAGTGGGTCAGGACCCATTTGTGGGTTACATACCAATTTTTATCAAGTAAAAATCTAATTTTCTTTTCCTACGTTAATTTTTTTTAAACAAGCAATTCTAATACATTCCATAAATACAGAATTATTATAATTACATTTAACAATGCTTCTCCTTGATTCACGTTTGGTGAATGTAGCCTTGGCCAGGAAGAGTTGATGTCTTCAGGCGGTAACCATCGTCATCAGGTGTTTCGACCCTTGAACCGCTACACCCTCCGATGGCAGGGTCGACAGTGGTGGCCAAGTCACTGCCCATCTCCTCCTCCTGGCCAAGGCTAAACTCCTCCCTCTGGCTCCATAAATTATTGTTTTTTTAAACCAGCAAGAGGCTGGAGGTATTGGGTGGGTCCCTCCTGAGGTCTTGAGGTGACACAGGAGCATAGAAATCTCCAGTACTGTGGGTTTATTCCTGCCTGGAGCTCTAATAATTAAGAAGTAGTGAAAAACAGCCGATCTACAAGCTTGCAACAAAGCCCAACACGGCGCACGTAGATCTGCAATTTTCACTAGTTTGGGTTCCGGGCAAACGTCTAATCTCTTTTGGGTAACGACCTGAAAAGTTTGGGAACCACTGGGTCTTGCCGGTTAAAATTAAATTTCTTTATTTTTACATTCATAACATTCATGTACATAAGGTGTGTGGTAAAAAAAAATAGTAGAATGAAGTTATAAAAATAGCAACAGATGTAATGATAGATATGTACATAAGGTGCATGGTTTAGGAACAATCTACAACATTTGGCAATTAAAGTAGCTGATGATAACAATTACAATTTAGAAAAGAGAAATTTAGCAGTTGTGACTTACAATAAGCAAGGTAAACACATCAAATCTAGGATCATAAACCAAGAACCTTGGTCAAAACAATATAATATAACTAGTAGTAAGACACCCTAAAGGGCGAGGTTGCGCACATGGGCGTGTGCAGTTCACACATCATGGCTTGTTGGTTGTTTAAGTTGGCCAAAATGTGTCCATATTGTCCTAAATATGGAGATGACTGACCTGTGACATTCTTTCTTTCTTTCTTTGGATCCCCATTAGCTTCCGCTGCCGCGGTTGCTAGTCTTCCTGGGGTCCACATAAAACATCACAACATCAACATACAATATTCATACACACAACTGACACTTGTCAGTCTGAATCTAAAATACATTAAAATACAAATATAAAATAATACAAAAAAATGTAAAAAAAACAAACATATTGATTATTCAAAGTGTGTTGTCTCTCGCATTAATATTTGTTTAATAGTTCTTTGAATAAGTACTTACTTTTAATTTGTTTCATATTGACAGATAATGAGTTCCATTTTTGGATGGCTCTATAAATAACAGCTCTTTTAAGTATTTCTGAATTTGGTTTTGGAAGTTCCAAATACCCTGAGCTTACCTGTCTGGTTTGATAACCGTGTTTTAGACCTGCATTCAATAATTGATCTCTGAAGAAATCTGGCTTCCCCTCAATTATTGCATTTCTAGAAAATGATATAATACTAGATGTTAACTTCCCCTCAACAGTTAACCAAGCCAAACGGTAGTGCATCCTAGCCACATTGGTTTTAAAAGAGCAATTAAGTGCTAATCTAGCAGCTCTATTTTGTGCTAGCTGGAGTTTTTTAATATCCATTTTAGCAGCAGAGGACCAAACAAACCGTACAATACTCCAAATGAGAAAGAACTAATGCCTGTGTTATCTCATTTTTAAATTAATGGAGTAATATAGGGAGAACATCTGCGTGTAACCGCAATACCCTGCCCCATTTTTACAACAATTGTGTCAATATGATCCGACCATGTCAAGCGCTCATCAATTGTGACACCAAGTAACTTGATTTTATTAACTTGCTGTATTGGGGTACCCACCATAGATAGACTCAATTCAGACATCATAGATGTCTGACGTCATAGACCATATGAGACTGATACAATATGTCCATATATGAGCATTCGCCATAGATCACATGAGACTGACACAATATGTCCATTCCCAGATGATTCCGTTATGGCAACCACACTATATATGGAGATCCCTGATGTCATCAAACTTAAGCCTTGTGTGGTCTATGATGTCAGAGATATGTGATGTCAGATGCCCATATATGGACATATTGTGTCAGTCTCATGTGGTCTATGATGTCAGACGTCAGTCTCGTGTGGTCTATGACGTCAGAGCATTGGTGTGACAAACAGACAGACCGACGGACATATACTAAATAGCAACATACAGTCACAATAAAAAAGTCACATAGTCATGTATACACAGACAAAAATCCTGATGGTCTGTCTTGTCAGGACAGCCTGGCGACAGGCGGGTTGGGCTCAGTGCTTGATCAACATTTTGGAAATATGGTGGCAATGGATTTTAGCAACAATTTCAACCCAGCGAGACTTGTGAATGAGTTCATTAGTAGAGAAGTGAGTACTTGCTCACACATCAGCAAGGCATTTAACCATTACAAAGTTGCAAACATGAAACTCATAAGCTTTGGACTACTACAATATAGCCTTGGTAATAAGGAATGAACTGAAAAGATATATATACTGTACATTAAGTAGCTAAGTACTCTAGCATTCTAGCATTTTACAGGCTTTCCTCTAGTCTACATTATCATGGAGGACCAGACATTTCAGTAGTATTGTCTGTCTCTCCAGTCTCCATTGCCTTTGCCAAAGTGAAGCTCAGTCAGACATTGAGGGTCACTCTCAGCTTCGCTGGGTGTCTCATACCATACCGGACGCCTAGTTTTCCTGAAGTAACTCTCTGCAGACAGTGGTTTCTGATGTTACCTATCTGTTTTACTCTTGAATTGTTGTTTGTGGTGTCTGATTCATCTGAGGGACATTGTTGGACCTAAAGGAGACTTTGGCCAGAAGAGTCATTCATTTGTGTTCAGGGTAGGGCCTTTTCGAAAGCATTTCGGGAGTTGGAAAAAATATATATGAAAGCTCAAATTGCTAACAAATGTCCTCCTTTCTCACACTGCCATTTGTGTGTATGGGATTGGGGGGGAGAAAAAATAGATTAATATTTGTACGAATACTTTTGCCATTTGAAAAATCAAAAAACATATGTTTAAAAATATGTTTTGTCAACCAGCATGTGAAAGCAAATCGTTTTGTGACATCACATGCAATCTGGCTAAACATTCATGCACTGCACACTTGCATGAGTTAAGTTGAGATATGTAGACAAATTGGGTGGTATGTTCTACAGTCTGTTCTACACAGAGTGAGACTCCACTACCCAATGACAGCTGTGTGTGACAGCAGATATGGCTGAAGACATCTAGCCTGGGTTCCGGACCGACTCAACTCCACCCCCTGGTGGTGGTGGAGAAGTGTGTGAAACAGACTGGCAACACCAGGCAAGAACACATCTACATTTAAGCAGAGAGGGTTTTCTCCACGGCTGGGATTATAGTAAATAAAATGGTCTGCACTTATTACAAGTAAACGATACTTCAGAGTGGAATGCAATATATAACATAACATGCGCTCATTAAAATACAATGGGCAATGAATCCATCCAACATGGTTGATTCTGTACAGTCACACCTAACTTTGATTCTGCCTATGTGGCCGTCTTTTTGCAGTGGTTTTCAATGGGACCGGAGCATTTTGTTGCAGAATTCCACCCAGCATTACATTTTATTTTTTATTTTTAATATAATCAAATTTGTTTAATAAAGGATTCTAATGGGATTATAGGGGATGGTTGACAGACCTAGTTCAGATACATCTCAGGTTCAGCTGAGATGCAAGTTTCAAGTTTCAATAATATTCCACCTACGTATCAGAAACAGGCGTCTTCATTGGAGTGTGTGAACGTTGTCTGATCTGGTTTGGTGGTGTTTGGGGTATCTGTTGTATTTCAGGGTCATTGTTCGACCTAAGGAGAAGTTAGAAAAACCAAGAGTCAGCTTTGACCTGAGAGAGTCATCCATCACAGACCATGTCAGTTGCAGCATATTGTCATTGTCGGGTGGAAACTTTGTCCAAAACCGTTTGTTTTTATCATTAAAAGAAATGAACTAAACTAGTGAAAACAGCCGATCTACAAGCACACAACGCCTCGCACCGCGAGGCGTTGTGTGCTTGTAGATCTGCTGTTTTTACTACTTTTGTGCGACGGCCTTGTATGATGAAGCAGGGCTTTACTTCGCGAAAAAACATACAAATTTGAAACTTGGAGATACAAGGTTTCTGCCCGACAGTGACCATATGCAACTCAAAGACCTTTATTAAAGGTTGTATGCATAACTGTAGTCGTACCGGTAGGTTTCATTTAGTAGTCATACACCGAACACATTTCCTTTTCCTTTTCCTGTTTGGTTGACTTGGCATCAGATTTGAGCCGGAAAGTCAAACAATGCAATGGAAAACAGAACCAGAACCAGGGATGTCACTTTCTGCTAACCTGGGACTACAGCTACAGTATGTACAAGAGCCTTTATTGACCTACAGTACATTACCTATCTATGTGGGGAACAGGCTTGGTCTTCACTGGAGTGCAATGTGGTAATAAAGTCACCTTTGTCCTAAAAAACAAAAAAAACAACAACAGTCAATTTAAGTTCATTTACACATATCAGGTCAGCAGTAACAGATATGTGGATATGCACAGAATCTACCAATGTGTCTGTTCATGTGTTATGGGGGACAAAGCTGTTAAAAATACTTTTTCATCCATCCGGGGGGGTCACCAAATTATTTTGGGGGGTCCCCAGATGATTAACTTAATGTGCAATGTTGTTTTCTCCCTCAAAAGTAAACAGACCGACATACAGTTTAAGTGTATAGAGGGTATCTGAGCATTTCTAAAGTGACAATTTAAGGACTTTTTAAGACCTCTAAAATGACAAATTAAACATTGGTCAAACTGTCAAATATTAAAGGCAGAAATTGTGAAAATATCAGATCTACATGCTCACAACGCCTCGCAACGCAAGGCAGTGGTGACATAAGGTATCACTACATAACGATATAGATATAGATATATAAGTAAAGTTGGTAGATATTCCATATAACTTCCATTCTTCTGTCAAAATAGATGTATATGATTGTAACAGTAAGCCAACAGAGTTTATCCATGACTCTCATATTTGCATCTTGTAGCGGGTTATATCATTGGTCCAGTTTCTATTGTTAATGTGATGAATTTACCAGTTGCAAACACCTGTTAAATAAGACTGGGTCATGCAATAAGTTTTGGACATTAAAAGTTGACAAGGACCAAATGAATGCACCATAAAGCAAAGTGGAGTGTGTCTAACTTTAAAGGTCGACCAATTGACAGATAGATAAACAGACAGTGGTTTCTGATGTCAAGAATCTGTCTTACTCGTGAACTGCTGTTTGTAGCATCTGTTTAATTCCAGAGTCATTGTTGCTGCACCTGAAGGAGAAATTAGAAAAAGCAACAGTCAGTCATCTATGTTTAGAAACCATCACAGGTTCATCTCAGCTGGGCTGAAACTCAAAGACCTTTATTACAGAATGTTACCTTGTTGGTTTTTGTTGATGTTTGAAGATGATTACAGCAACACAAATGGCAGCAACAACAAAAACAGCCGGGATAACTAAGAAAAGATAATGTCCTACAATGAAAACAGTAGAGAAAGAATTTATGGTACACGGCTCAATATTAACATGAGACAAAGAAGAAGTCGCCAGCACGCAATTCTCTGTCCACAGAGTTAAATAAACCATGTGAAAAGGATTTCCTTGTGTGCTGGCGACTTCTTCTTTGTCTACAATGAAAACACTCCAAACAAGCACAGTGATGAACTTACTGAAAACACTTTGATCTTCAGCTTCAGATTTACCAGACACATCTGGGAAGGGGAAAAGAAAGTATCATAAAGTAATCAGTAACATCATCCCAAAATACATCCACCTACAGCAGTGTTTCTCAACCTTTTTTCTGCATGGGCACACTTTTCATGTCCCAAGAATCCATGGGCACACCAACATAATACGGGGGTGTGAATATCGTCACTGTCGGGAAGAAACCTTGTACCTCCAAGTTTCAAATGTGTACGTTTCTTCGCAACGTAAAGCCCTGCTTCATCATACAAGGCTGACACACAACAGTTGTGAAAACAGGTGCGAGGCGTTGTGTGCTTGTAGATCGTCTGTTTTTTTAAATCATTTTTAAAATGATAAATACAATACTGGCTTTCAAGCAGTTTCAAGGCGCACACTTGACCCTTCTCAGGGGCACACCAAAGGTCCCCATGGGCACAGTGGTTGAGAAACA
The DNA here is from genome assembly GCF_963921795.1 of Nannobrachium achirus. Taxonomy (NCBI): domain Eukaryota; kingdom Metazoa; phylum Chordata; class Actinopteri; order Myctophiformes; family Myctophidae; genus Nannobrachium; species Nannobrachium achirus. Next base: position 43,102,661 of record NC_137831.1, on the reverse strand, counting down.
CTGATCTACAGTATATCACCCATATCCATGAGGGTCACTAACCTTTAGCTTATGTTTTCTTAAACCTTTCAGTATACTTGGGGCGTCCGCTGGCTGAGCAGTCCAGGAGCATACCAAATAGGCTCTAAGCCTGACAGCTGTCGCGGGTTCACATCAAACATCTTTGACCAAAAATAGCAAATCCACAAGTTCACAACATTCATTGTGATGCATTGTGAGCTCGTAGATCTGCTATTTTCACAGAATATTCACCCTAGAATCTAGGGATGGGAAATATAATCGATATGGCAATACATCGCAATAGTTTATTTGCCAATACTGTATCGATACTTAAGGCGTAGTATCGCGATACTTTGAGGAAAATAAAATATATTCCCATGCATAGGAACCAATGGTAGAAGTCCGGTCCTGACACTCCGTTGCCTCTAGATGTCGCTGTACTATCAGTAGCTACTTCCCATTCCCACGGTTGAGTGAGTGAGGTCTCTCGGGAAAATGGCTGCGTACGATGAAACAACAACATTTGAGCAGTGCCTTCAGCTTTTAAAGCTGATATATCGCAATAGTATCGCAATAGTATCGTATCGCAAAGATTCGCAAATATATTGTGATACTATTGCATCATGAGCCAAGTATCGTGATACGTATTGCATTGCGAGATTCTTGCCAATATCCACCCCTACTAGAATCCCAGCAAGCACGGTCAGGACCTGGACCAATCAGTGACGTCTCGATTGGGGCCAGATCAAGTCAAACCATGACTAGTCAGATCTGGCCTACTGATTTCAACCAACATAAATTCTGCCCACGAAAACGGATCCGTCCTGGATTAATCAGAGAGGTCCGATCGAGGCCAGATAAATATCATAACTAGTCAGATATGTCCCAGAATATAACCTTATATGCTCATATTTCAACTAACATTACAAACAATAACAATAATCCTGTCAAACAAAAAACGTCCATATGACGTCCTGGTATAACAATGTCAGGATCATGATTCCCATATGGGCTGTGATCTGGCCTAGTCCTGAACATCACCGGAGGACGTTATCACCAGTAAGACTCCCTAATCGTAGGTCGCTTATCGGCATTTTATGTGAGCTGCAGTGGAGGGGGTCCTCCACTGGGGGAGTCACCACTTTTTCATCCGTTCTGGAGCACGAGGAGTGGGTGGTCCCCGGGAATTCCCCGTGAGCAGCCCCGTTGGGGTGGTCATTTGGTCATTTTTGCACATTTGGTCATTTTTTACACTTGGGGGTCCCCCAGGGAGCTGGGGGTCCCTGGGGCTCGGGGGGTCCTTGGAGGTTGTAGTTTGGCAGGCAAGGGGTGTGTGTGCAAAATGTGGCATGGATGGGGTCAACGGTTGCGGAGATATGAGCAGGGAAAAAGTGTGACGTGTGACCACATTTGGTCATTTTTTACATCTGGGGGTCCCCCAGGGACCTGGGGGTCCCTGGGGCTCCGGGGGTCCTTGGAGGTTGTAGTTTGGCAGTCAAGGAGTGTGTGTGCAAAATTTGGCATGGATGGGGGCAACGGTTGTGGAGATATGAGCAGGGCCAAAGTGTGACGGACTCACTGACTCACTCACAGACAGCCTGTGGAGGTTTTGGTAGTAAATGCGACCTACGGTCACAATAACGTCATTTGGCTTGCAGGGATAGGGCTGCTCTGATTCATGTGGTTAAATCAAATACTAATAATAGGAAATAAAACCATCTCTCACCACAATCTCGTTTGTCAGAATAAACGACCCTGGACACCTCCATCCCGGAGTGGAGACGCACCACACAGCGGACCTGGACCTGTGAGATGTTGCTACAGAACCTTTCCAGTGTGACAGTACTGGTCACTGTGATGGTACCATCAGCGTTGGCTTTATGGACAGTGGTGTAGTTTGAAGATCCTTGATGTCTGGGGACCTCCAGAGTTACTGTCAGAGGAGGATGGGACACAGCTGAGCAGGACACAACCATCTGCTCTGTGCCGTTGGGTTTTGTGATGTGTAATATAGGCTCAGGTTGCTCTGAAAAACAAACAATAATTTAATTAAAACATACTGTATATAGTCCTATATGGTCATACAGGGGACAGCTTGCCGGTTCTGGACAACTGGATGTCCATATATGCCAGTGGTTGGATCAGTGGTTCTGGACAACCAGATCACAGAGTTTAAACTTCAGTTTAAAATCAGTTCGACGCTTTTCAAGTTAGATTAACTACAGACGCTCACACACATAGCGAGAGACACGCACGCACGCACGCACGCACGCACGCGCGCGCACGCACGCACACACACACACACACACACACACACACACACACACACACACACACACACACACACACACACACACACACACACACACACATATATGCAGAGATTTTGCACATTTATAGTAGGATTATTATCATGTTACAATAATTATCTTGCTGTTATGTAGTATTGTGTATTATTACCCGGCTTGTTTGAATGCTTGATTCTGATTGGTCAGTTGCTGAAATCAGCGGTCTGTTATTTCTGGATAGCAGACCGCTCCGCTCTATAACAGACCGCTGCCTAATCAAAGACTCAGAGCACCTGCTGCAGTCAAGCTGCACTGCGTGAATCTTGTGCTGTATCCAACATGTCAGCCATGTAAACAACCACACAGCGACATTTAGAACTAAACGTTGCTCTCAAGAATGTTTTTAAAAATATTTTAAGCGAGAAATAGACGACGTAGTATCAGAAAATGGATTCTATCTAATCAGCACTTCCTTGTTTTCCAAGGAAACCGTGTCGCGCTGGGGGGACGCCCAGCGCAACACTTGTGGAACACTTCCAGCCATCTGTAAACAAGGAAATACTTTGTTTTGTTTTTAGTTTTGAGTCAAATTATTAATTTTATTTAATAGCCGGGTAATAAGCGGGATAAATACTGTCTCCTTGGGGGTTGTCCATATATAACATCCCTTCGAACTGATAACTCCCCTAGTGCCTCAGGGAGTTATCAGTCCGTCCGGGATGTTATATAAATATGGACAACCCCCGTGGAGCCAGTATTTATCCCTTACATAGCAGTCTTTGTGGAAAATGTCCCACCATTCATTTCGCTGCTTGTATGAACCCCCTCTTGATTCTTACCATTAACTGTGAGGCAGGTTTTCCTATAGATGGCTCCTTCAGGATAGGCATTAAATAAACATCTATAACAGCACTCATCTGCTTTGGTTACATTCCTGATGACTATGGTACTATTCTGCAGTCCTGTGTCCTTAAACTTGAATTTTTCCTGAAAGGGAGGATTGATCTTGGTTCCAAAGCGTTTGTTACTGGTAGCAACATCCTCTGTTCCTCCTGGTATTATTTTCTGCCAGGTAACTTGAAGGACATTCTTGGGTTGTGTGAGCTGACAGGTGAAACAGGCCTCCTCTCCCACCATGGCTACAGTGTCCTGTGTTTGGATCATCTCTGATAGACCTATAGGTGGAAGAGGTGACAGTTATGAGTGCATACCTTTAATTTGTATAAATACATACATGAGACAGTACCAATATCAACTGCATCGAATTTGATTTTTTTTATGTTGAGATGAGTTAAAGGTTATTGAAAACCAGCATGATTGATGTAAATTTTGTAAATTAGTGAGGACTCGGGAGAGGGGTAAGGATCTAGTCTTCTATCTTTAAATTAGCTTACTAGTAGTCTCGCGAGGCCAGACTGTTGCCTCCGCGATTTGGGCAAATGCTCCCGGCATACAGTCTGGCAAACGGAAATAGAAACGATGAGTGCGAGCGAGATAAAGCGGATGTGACGCAACCGCTCCCTTGGTGCAGTGGCAATAACGTCCTACTGGAAGCGTTAAGTCTCCTTTCAATATTTCTGGGGGCGTTATTTCTTCTTTCTCCGGTGTTATTGGTGTTACCTCCACAACGTTTTCAAACGTTTTCTTAAACTATACACCCATAACAAGAATAGGCCGCTTGAATGACTTTGTCTGAGCTATTGTGTTTCTGTTATGTTTCCAATGGGACTACAGTTCAGTGCAGCACTGGCTACTTCCGATACTCGCCGTTCGGGAGCTGCCGTTCCAGACTCTATATAGCATTCGGAGATTGTGGAATAGTTGTCTGGCTACGCGAGACTAGCTTACTAGTGTGTCTGTCTGTCTGTGTCTAAGCCCTGTCGCAATCACGGGCCGTTTAGCCAATCAGAGAGTGGGAAAGGGTGACATCATGATAATATCAAGGCTACATACGGGTAGGCCTATTTATACACTTTATAAATAGGTGATCTCTAGATGTGAGCGCCCCGGGATCGGAGTCGGACAGGTAAGCATCCCTTAGTGAGGAAAGGGGTATAAGGAATGGATTTAGTCTTATGATAAATGGCTGTGAAGTGAAATTGTTGTAACTTGTCAAATCTTTGAGTTTGTCATTTTGATAACTCTTTAAGTGGAGTTGGAACAACTGAAGTTCATGAGAGAAACACACCATGACTCCACCCCTCTCTCCACCTACCTGGCCCTTAGCTCCACCCCAAGCCAAGCCATCTACCTGGCTCTATTTATCTCTAACTGCACAGAATCCCCTATGATTTTCGCATCCCTCCACCACCACAGCCCTATTATTCCCCCTCTCTCTCTCCCTCCCTCCCACGCTCCATCTCTCTCCTCCTCTCCCTATCCCCCTCTCTTCCTCTTCTCTCTATTCCTTTCTCAGGTTCCTGCCGGGGGGTTCAGTTCACGTCGCCACTGACGCTGACGGTGCAGACGATTACGCTATACGACCCCTATCCCAAAGACTCCAGGGTCAGCAACCCTCCCCCTTCCCCCTCCCCTCCTTTTCATTATTGATTCATGTCTCATTGCTCATTATTTATTTGCTCATAATTTATTTAATTAAAAACCCTTCAACCTCTTCATGGTTTGTTTCCTCGTTAGCTAGTGAATATAAATGCATTAGAGTTCAAAGACTGTACTATAATTACATTTGTTTGTTTTAAATATAATTTAGATTCATTGCTTGTCTCATATGTGCCATAGAAATACAGTCAGACTCAGTACAGTATCTGTATATTCCTTTTAGACCATTCTTCTACACAGGCTGGTGTGTTGTAATGTATTGTGCAGTGTTTGTTGAGTTTTTTTTTTTATTCTATTTATTTATTTGGAACATAAGACAGTGACAAAGTTAACATGTTAACAACAAAATCTTGTATGGGGGTTCATGGCACAAAATATTTTCTGATGGCTGGCGTCTGCAGCCATTAGTCAAATACATAATTTGGGTGTCCTTGACATGAAAATGTTTGAGAAGTTGAATACATATGTGCACTACATGCACTGTGGTTATGTTACGAAGCCAAGCCTACTGTACTTTGGATCATTATTCATTATACTGTATAGGCTAACATTTGTTTATGCAATTTAGACGATATGATATAAGCATAAACTTAAAGACTGATATCATCATAGTACAATAGAAAAATTAGGGCATTGATGCTGCACTTTTCACAAGCACAAACAAACACAGACACATAAGTCTTTATACTAAGTAAGTAGACAATAAAACGTTCATTAATTTAACCTACCGTCTGACAAGGCTATTAGTAGAAAAAACACAATGTGATCGAGATGATGAGCCATTCCTGTTTGAACGCCGTTTAGTTTGCCGCCGTTTAGTTTGAAATAAGTCTTGCGTAGCTAAAGCTAACCAGACAGACTACACAAACTCCAAACGATTTGAAATTTGCGGTCTTTCTACACTAAAGTACAAAGTCTCAGAAGACTGGTTTGGGTTCCTCAAAACAAAAGAGTCTCATGATCCGGTCTAGAGTCCGCCTATTAGATCCGGTAATTTGTACGCACACATAAATGGACGCACTATTTCCGTATCCGCTCTGGACCCAGACCGGAACAGCAACCATCAAGCGCAAAGCTAATCGCTCCCAGTGAAGGGGTGGGCGGTTATGAAGCACTATCCAATGAAAAATCACTTGGGGGCGTGGTCGGTGAAAATGAAAGTATACTGCTAATTGGTGCCTTTGAATTTGAAATAATAATAATAGGTTAATAATACTCTAGTTTATACTACGCCTACTTTTAGGCTAATACATTAATAATAAAAGAGTACAATGGATAAATACTGTATGTAATGTAAGGAAGAGTCAGGTTATAACTTATAGGTCAGGTCAGGATCTTGTCTTGAACAGTTTATCAGTTAGCAGCATTTAAAAAAATGTGCTGCTATGTAGAAACTTATCAAAGCAGCAATGTTCAATCAAATGTGCAAATGACAGGAGTCAAGCATAATATACATAGAATAAGCAGCAGTGTTCAAGCAGGATCGAATAATAATAGACAATGTCAGTTCCTTAATTTATTTTCGTTCCTATACTCTTGATTTTAATTTTGTGTCCTCATTTATTGCTCTGACAGCTGCCAAAAGAAGAAAATCTTGTTTAATTACTGAGTGACAGTAAAGTGAGATAATCACTAAACTATCGCTCTCAATTTTTCAAACTCATGTCATGTAGTCACAGACCCTCAAATGATGTATTTCTCTGCGGAACCCCATGTACTATAGTGGTTAAACTGATTTTGATGCTAGGCTTACTAACACATCTTACTGGGGACCCTCTGGAACCCTCTCAAGGAGGACCCCCTGGGGGTCCCCGGATCCCACTTTGAGAAAGACTGCACTAAACCATCACTTGATATGGCTATATTTGAGGTCAAATATGGGTCTATAATAAAATATATTTTTTTATTATAGTTTTTTTCACAAACAAACAAACTGACACTCTGATACATACAGTAAAGTGCAAACCATAATACATAGCCTAGTATACAACTAATACCGAAATACAAAGAGGGTGAATAGATGTGTAGGCCTATGGCTCCAAATAAACTTCTGGATCATGGAGGCGGAGCTATTGACTAGAATGACTACTGTCAATAAAATGTTACAAGAGGTAGCCTAGAGGGTGATAGAAAACATAGTTGAATTAATGAATAACAATATATTGTTAAAAACACTCACATTAAAAAGGCTTCAAATAAAATATGAAATGTGCAAACAATGCAAATTGTAACAAATACAAAATCAATATAATAATCAATGCTACACTTAGATGTTGTTAGATAGCTTATAACTTCAGACAATGATATTTCGTAATGGCAAAGAAAAGGCTTGATATCACATTTTCAGGCAGAATCTTCCTATCATTTAGAGAGCTACTGTAGTTACATATTCTTTAATACCACTTAAGGACATGAGGTGGCAGCACAGGTCAAAGTCTTTGTTGGAAACAAAGCTATAGTGCACAACAGGCCAACATTACAGTATTTATAATGTGTTTATAAAGAACTTTGCTTTACAAAGCCACAGTATTACAGTGTTTAGTCTTGATAGAAATCTATCCATCACATGAAGTAGCCCCAAAGGCTCTATTACAAAGATATAAAGTGCACAGGACAAAATAAAACCTCTATCAAAACATATTTTGTCAATTATACCTGTATTATACAGTACGTCTGTAATGGAAACTTAAGTGTTGTGTTACTTTCTATCATCAACGAACAAAATATTAATACAAAGCAATCACATGCATCTGCAGGCAGATGTTACACGCCCTCTTCAAACACATCCAGCTCCTCTGTGGTATTGGACAACGGTGCCTTCCGGCAACCTGCTGGACAAAGCAAATTTATTAGTAAGAAATCACAAAAAAAGCAGGATCCAGTGAACACTGTGTTGACATACTGGCCTATTCATAAGCAGTATTCTATGTAGTTAAGGTGGGTTGTGCATACTGTAGGCTACAGTACAAATATCCCTAAACAATTGAAATAAATAAAAAAGAGACACTTTCCTTTTTACTTCATTGACACAGACATTAGAGTGAGACAGGACAACAGAGTGAGACATTGGAACAGCAGAGTGAGACAGAAGGACGACAGTGAGACAGATGGACAACAGAGAGTGAGACAACTTTCCGAAACTCTTGGTAAACTCACATGATCCAATATCTCACCTTTTTCGCCTGAACCGGACAGCAGCACTTAAGACGAATATGACTAATATGATGCTTATGATTATCACTCCAATCACCACATTATGTCTCACACCTCCTGTGAAAACAAGACAGCACACATTTATTATTATGTAACATTTCCTGGTGAGAAGGGTGGGGATTTTCTAAGTGAGTGAGTGGTTCACCCAGAAGTAAATATTTTGTTTTTCCCCTCTATGTTATGAAGCCATCAGCTGATTCCCTTGTAGAGAAGTCACAGGGAATACCCTGTGAAACTTTCAAAAAGAACCAAAGTAACAGATCTACAAGCCCACATTGACTCATTGTGAGCTTGTAAATCTGCAATTTTCACTATTTTCATTTGTTTGTTTTTGCCATTTCACAATAGGAGGGCCGTGGTCAGAGGCTATAGATTTTTGGGGGCCCTTATTGTTCATGGAAAAGTTTGGGAATCCCAGAGCTATGCTATCCAATGCTATGAGTATACACTACCATACAACACTGTCTACTACGCAATGTAGGGCTGAGAGATAATGACTCAAACAGCACAATATCTTTCACAGAATACCTCCATATGGATGACTGCTGGTGTTTTCAGAAGATATCCACACACAAGTACATTTTGAGAAACGATCTTTAGTATAAATGTGGATTTGATGACCAAACAGAGGCTTAAGTTGTTCATTTCACTCAGACACAACAGTTGAATATGTTCAGAAAACTTTATGACTTTACTGTAATGCAGCCCAGCAGGACAATATATTTGAGCTATCCCCTTATTACAATAAGCACTAATAACAACTACTTATTCTCATATAAATATATGAATATAGCTCTATAGAGTCTTCTGCTGTCTGTCTACAGTAATATAAACCTGTAAGACGCCCTAAGGACGAGAAGCGCACCATAGTTACCCACTGAAGATTCTTACTCCATACAGTATATTAGTCCGAGCGTTTCAGGCAAACATCGTGCACATTATGAAAGAAGCATGAAATTTGGCACACAGTTAGAACATGCCATATGGAAAATTTTTGGCTATAGGGGCATCGCAGATTTGTCTTGGGAAACTTGTGGGAGCCAATCAAAGTTGCTCTCATAGACTTTACTATAGAGTCAAATAAATACAAAAAATAAATATGCTTTAAGTAGCATGTGAGGGGTCAAACTAGGTGTTATTCGGGATTCTGAATCCAATGCAAGCATTTGTTTTGCACGAAAAACATTCCTTTCCGAGAAACGGCCGCCACTAAACTTTGAAAAGTGATGACTCATCACTAAACCATAGGTTTATGGGGTCTGTTTTTAGCCCAAGGAATGTTGTGGCTCCCACAAGTTTCCCAAGACAAATCTGCGATGCCCCTATAGCCAAAAATGTTCCATATGGCATGTTCTAACTGTGTGCCAAATGTCATGCTTCTTTCATAAAGTGCACGATTACATCAAAATACTGCCCGAAACGCCTGGACTATATGGAGCTAGATGGACTTATCTAGGTCTGACCTAATAAACTCCATATTTGGACCTAGGACGATCTACAGCTCCATATATGGAGCCGGCGAGGACATCTAGTGCTGACATCAGTCTGATGGTCTCTGAGTCTGATGTCACAAGCACACAGAGTGACAAATTCCAAATTGACAAAATGTGGGATTTTGAGTGACGGACATGATCTGGTAGCTTTCATACTAAATAGCAACCTACGGTCGCAATAAATACTTACCACTATCATCTTTTGTCTTTCTATCAGCATTCAACCCAGGTATTGGAATCCTGCGCCTCTCCACGTTGTTTACCAAACAGTCCATGTGTCCTGCCGGGTATGATGACAGCTGTACAGTGAGATTGCTGGTGGTGGTGAATGTGTTGTCATCGTTCTGCACCGTAAGGACTCTCGGTTCCTCAGTGCTGTTCCACTGAATGGTCGGCGCAGGTTTTCCAGTGGCAGAACACGTGAAAACCACTTGGTCATCGCTGGGACTTTGCTGCAGGTCAGTGGTCACGTGTGATATACCTACGTCAAACAAGACATAATGAATAAAACGTTTTTTTATCCCGGCAGTCAGAATATGGAAAGTTTGAAAAGTTTAAACTTATTTGATTGACTGACGTTTTTCTATATTTCACTGCATGAATTGGTCTATCATATCACTGCAGGGGTCAGTGACCTTTTTGAAATGAAGTGCCATGTTTTTGAAGCGGTGAAAGCCGCTTCCAAGGAGTGGCTTTGTCTGTCCCGTACATGTTTTTTTTTTAGAATAGCCAAGATTCTCAAGGAGTGAGAATGTCTGTCCCGTACATGTTTTTCTGAGAGTTCCCTTAGATTCTCAAGGAGTGAGAATGTCTGTCCCGTACATGTCCCGTGCATGCAGAATTGAGGATTGGTCAAGCTTCACATGACAATTTGGCCCTCCAGACAAAATCATTCATTCATTCAGAATTCATAGAAAATATAGAACTAAAGCACATAGAAAGTATAGCTCTAGAACACATAGAATAAAGATTCACCGCTTCACTTTGAACCGAGGTTTGATTTTTGATTTTCTAGATAGTCAGTGTGCCATGTCAACATACATTTTAATGACACGCCAGAATTTTGTTCGGCAGGACATTGTTATAGCGATCATTAGTTAGATCATTATAATCCACCTATCTCCACCCTCCCCAGTCAGACTTCAGAGTTTTAATGGGTATGTAGAATTATGTGCAAGATGTAATTTGCTGTAAATTAGGTGACTTCATTTAATTGACCACGTTTAAAAAAATGATTAATATGTGATTCAAAAAGAATCCTCTCTCTCACACTTCTGCCAGTGTGCCAGTGATCACCCTCCCCTGTGCCAATGTTGGCACCCGTGCCTAAGGTTGGGGAATCACCTGTCTAAGGGAGGAGTGATAACTACCTCCGCCTTTGGCTTCCTGAAAGGTGAATTTTCAGGGCAGTTTTAAAGGAAGGAGTCCCAAGCGAAGGAGACAAGGAATTCCCACTGCTGTGCTGCGACAGTGCGCTGTAGAACGGGAATTTACCCATATTTGTATGACAGCTGGGTGTTACCATAATCGTTGTTTGCACTCCCTCTCGTATTGTGGCTGTGGGTGTAGCTAATTTCTTGGAGGTGTTTAGTCAGATATGCAGGTAGTAGGCAGGCTATTGAGGGCAGAGTCGCATTGATTATTTTGAAAAGCCAATCCCATTTTTAGTTGTTTAACCCTGAGCCATCTTAGGCTAGCAAAATGTGTGGGGAAAAAAGGTGAGTCATGGGCCCCAGGTCGAGAGGTAGTCGAATCAGTTTGTTTTGGGAGGTTGCTTAGTCTTTAGTGTCATTTTGGTGTTGGGGTAACAGGAGGTGCTAGAATAGTCAAAGAGGGGCTGAATGAGGGCCCCGGCAAGAGTCCTGACTCCTGAGGGCACTTTTGTTGGCAAAATTGAAAATTCTGCCCAAATATCTTTTTTATTTTATTTTCTTATTGACTTTTTTGATCACCTTTGTTGCCATGCTATCACCTGACAGGTATTCGTCAAGAATACATCCCAAAATAGGTAACCTCTTCTTTGCTGGAGACAACTGTGTCATCAACTTTAACCTTGAAATCGTTTACATTCATCTCCCTTAGAGAATGTCTGGTCCTAAAAAGAATGGATTCTGTTTTACCACGGTGTAGCGATAGTTTGTTATTGCTCAAGGTTTCTTTGATGTGATGCCAGGAGGAACTGGCATCACATCAGGAACCTTCTGATTCACACAGGCAAAACGTCACTGTCGGGCAGAAACCTCGTATCTCCAAGTTTCAAATGTGTACGTTTTTTCGCTTCATCATACAAGGCCGTCGCACAAAAGTAGTGAAAACAGCCGATCTACAAGCGGTGCGAGGCGTTGTGTGCTTGTAGATCTACTGTTTTCACTTAGCCTAGGGTCCCTTCACTTTTCAGGGTTTGATCCGGTCGGGAGCGGAAACCACTTTAGGTCATGTTAGTCCTAAACGGACTACATTTTGGCCGGAACTATTTTAACCCAAAATATTCCCCTGCATTCAAGGACATACTTTAAGGGAGTACCTAATAAACCCCTTGATGCGGCATAGTTTTGCTTTTGGAAAATTTGTTTGGTATATGCATCTTTTAGTCCAACTCGAAGCGACTGGCAAGACTAGGCTACTCCAGCATTTTGATAGGGATTGGGGAAACAAACGGGGGGAAACAAGACAAAGCGACGCCGCTTATTCTGCTTGTGGTTTCCCCCTAGAACAGATCAACGGCCGGTAGTAAACGAATACCAGGCTTTCCCCCAGAAAGCCTGGTGACGAGAGGTTAGTTTTCACTAATCTAAATCATATTTTAAGATGATGAATACAAAACAAACAGTATATGGACATACAAGGTTTCCACCCGACAACGACAAAATGCTCCTGAGTCTGTATGCTCCCCACTAAAAGGTAAAAGGCACAGGTATTCGGCACACAAACAACACAGACCTCTTCCCAACATGCTAGATCTGCTCAACCAGAGGACTTAAGTGTAGCAGGGTTAGGGTAGGTCAATGCTGACACTGTCACTTGTCTTTAGCTATATGATGACATGGCAACAGAACTTGATGAGTCATAGCAGTTCTTAGAGAAGGCTTTTAGTTTCTCTTCGCAAATACACAGGATTGAGATGACGTAGGGGGAACCATGCAGTAGTTGTTTACTGTCACAGTGGGTGGTTACCAGCTGCTGCACACATTGTTTTGAAGCCCCCACCCCAGGTAATTTGACCCTGGTTTAAGGAGCAAAGTTTAGAACAATCTTTATGTACAGTAGCCTATATGATATTGTCTGTTTTTACAAAATACAAATTTTATATATTTTCATGTAATCTTAAAATAATATTTTCTTTCCATAAAACTGCAAGCTGCGGTTAACCTTTTTCACTTGTTTTGCGACCGCCAGGTCGCATTTACTATCAAAACCTCCACCGGCTGTCAGTCAGTCTGTCTGTCTGTCCGTCACACTTTTGCCCTACTCATATCTCTGCCACCGTTGCCCCTATCTATGCCAAACTTTGCACACACACTCCATGGCTGCCAAACCACAACCTCCGCCCCTGATTTCTCACATGGCCCTTTTCTAGTGCCACCATGAGGCCGATTCTTGCAAAACAAACTTTTTGACAGATTTTGCCCTAAAATCACGCAAAGTCATGTCATCAACATGGATCTGTCCCATTTCCCATATTCCCTCCTGATTGACTACCGTTGCCTTCTAAAGTTTGTGTATGTGACCTGACGGTCGCTTTATCTCCCGATAGGGAGTCTTACTGGTAAATGTGTGATGTGACAAATAAAGTGAAGCTGTGCTGTCTCCTATAGCTGCTGCTGCAGCCATAGTTAAACTGTGGTGATGTTACCTTCCACTGTGAGGCAAGTCTGCTTTCGGCGAGAACCGCTGGGGTACGCGTTGAACGTGCAAATGTAACACGCTTCGTCGTCCCACGTTAGGTTCATCACCGTGATGGATGTGGAGCTGAGCGACGCTTTCCTGAACGCCACTTTGTCCTTGTGAGGCTCGTTTATCTGACTGCCAAACCGTTTGCTGTAAGTCGCTAGGTTCTCCACCGAATCGTCCTTCTCGTACATCCTCTGCCACGTCACCTGGAGCACGCCTGCGGTGTCAGCCAGCGAGCAGTGGTAATAGGCTTCCCCGCCGTATACGCCTGTGGTGTTTCCATTGGCGTGGAGCTGAGCAGAGACGACTATTATTGAGGAAAAACATGTAAAAGAGAGGAAAGCAGATTTAACACAGCCTATAGTTCCCATATTCAGAGGCGTCACAAGGGGGTGGGGCTGAGTTCTAGGGCCCAAGGTGGAGGGGCCTTAATTGTGGGCTCGCCTGAAAGGCGAGAACACTATGTTATCTTCATTATTTATTTATCAAGTTCCGCCACGACAGTACAAAGGCAGGGCCCTTAGCCAATGAGGTGCAATTGGAAATTGGCGGAAGAAACATCTGGGAGTGGTGTTAGCTGGAGTATTGGTTGAGCTTCACATGACAATTAGCACGCTGCAGAATATAGTTAGGAGCGAGCCCACACTGTTTCCGTAGGAACAGTATTTCTATGTTATACTTTAGCTAGCCATTGAAAAAGAGCAGATAAAATAGATCTGCTATTTTTGAAAAAAATTGAAAATACGTGCAAATGTATTTTTTAAGCGAACATTTGTTCTCAAATTTTGCTCCTGGGGGGTCCCTGGAACTAAATATTTTGAGTGGGGGGTCCGTGGCCAAATACATATCATTTTGGGGGTCTTTCACATGAAAAAGTTTGAGCACCACTGACATTGAAATATTCAAAGACTTGCACAGATTTTCACGATTTTTCAAAAATAGCAGATTTACAAGCTCGCAGTGAGTGTGAGCTTGTATATCTGCTATTTTTCAATAGTTAAAGCAGTGGTACTCAACCTTTTAAGGCTGTGACCCCTAAAATAATCATAGTTGAACTGGGGACCCCCACCCTGACGAGCACTACTTGGAATTGGAGGAGTTTTGGCATTACATTTAGTTTAACACAATTCTATTGTGAAAATAGCAGATCTACATGCTCACAACGCCTCGCGTTTGTGAGGCGTTGTGAGCATGTAGATCGGCTATTTCCAAAATCTTTGCCTCTAATATTTGACAATTTGGCCAAAGTTTTAATTCGTCATTTTAGAGGTATTAAAAAGGTCTTAATCATCTGGGGGGACCCCAAAATTATTTGGGGACCCCCCTGGGGGTCCCGACCCACAGCTTGAGAACCACTGAGTTAAAGCACAAAATAAAGCAATGAATCCTTGTACCCAGGGCACAGAATTTGGTGCGACACCCAAGCCCATATGGCCATATCCCCGTATTTGTCTTGCAGGCAGGTAATAACATATTCCACAAATTATAGGCTATATGTGACGGTATGCATTTGGTTGGTGTGATTCATTAGTTTCTGTGTCTAATGTCTATTATATAGGCCTACATTGGCATGATCCGTCTTGTTAAAATTATCAATACGGCCCACATATTATTATTAATATAATAATATAATGATTAAAATATTAGCCTATATTGATAATGATGTTTTTTTTTTAAATACAGCATGATTGATGGATAGATCGATTAATTAATTGGCTGACTCATGCTGTTATTGAGAAAAGAATAGATGTCCCAACTCCCCACACCACTGTCTCACGCACGCACGCACAAACACACTAGATTAACATCACAGCATACCAGGATCTGCACACAAAAGCAATTAACCATGAATCTAAGGCTTACTCTAGTATGTAAGTATACCTTACCTTCAAACAGCAGACACACGACTAAGGTTGATATCCACATTCTGCTCAACTGAGTCATGAACACTTTCAGTTTAGTTTCAGCTGCAGACCTTATATCCCATGCAGAAGTGAAACGAGATATAGGGAATTTTATGGATAGTGATTCAGGTCACTGGAATTCACTGACCAATATTATATGTTACTGTTACAGTATGTTGTTGTCATTTCTTTTGAAGGAGTAGTTCACCCCCAAAATGACTTTTTTTCTATTGATTAGTCACGCCATGGAGAGTAGAGTTCAATAATATTTTTTGGTTTTTGTCACATTCCTAAGACAAAAATTTGATTAGAGTAAATGTATACCCCCATTGATTCCGGATAGGGACCCGTTTCGAAACGGGTCCCTATCCGGAACGAATGGGGGTAAATGTATTGTTATCACATTTTTGTCTTAGGAATGCGACAAAAAACGAAAAATATTATTGAACTCTAGTCTCCATGGCGTGACTAATCAATAGAAAAAAGTCATTTTGGGGGTGAACTACTCCTTTAAGCGCTATTGATAAAATATAAAATAGGCCTTGAGTTTAAAGGAGTAGTTCACCCCCAAAATGACTTTTTTTCTATTGATTAGTCATGCCATGGAGACTAGAGTTCAATAATATTTTTTGGTTTTTGTCGCATTCCTAAGACAAAAATGTGATAACAATACATTTACCCCCATTCATTCCGGATGGTGACCCGTTTCGAAACGGGTCACCATCCGGAATGAATGGGGGTAAATTTACTCGAATCAAATTTTTGTCTTAGGAATGCGACAAAAACCAAAAAATATTATTGAACTCTAGTCTCCATGGCATGACTAATCAATAGAAAAAAAGTCATTTTGGGGGTGAACTACTCCTTTAATGCCCTGTGTAATTTGCAAGCTACTTTAAATAAGGACAACATTGAATTGCGTAGCCTATCCTGTTTAGCATGCGATTTATTTCATTTTATTTCAGCCCTAGGCCTATTACCATCATAAATCCATAATGGGCTTTTGATGTGGGCTATCAGTGGCAACCACTGTCACGCGATCAAATTCCAAAGATCCCGGCAGCAACCCAGTCGGTTTCTTCTTTTCTTCTTCTAGTTTTCCTTGTGGTAATTATAGGAAATCACCCCTGTTACCATGCGGTGGTGGAAAGTAGCCTACATTTATTCAGTACTAGACTAGTAGCCTATAGGCAATCACTCAGGCAGTGTTTGACATTGCACAGTGCAATGCAGGGGTGTCGCACCAAATTCTGGGCCCTGGGTACAAGGATTCACTGTTCACTGTTCAAGGTTTAACCCATTTAGACTGGGAATTACGCACTATTTTGTGCTTTAACTATTGAAAAATAGCAGATATACAATCGTGAAAATCTGTGCAAGTCCCCCATCTCAAAATCCCCCATCTCAAAATATTTAGTTCCAGGGACCCCCAGAAGCAAAATTTGAGTATACACATTTTTGCTTAAAAAATACATATATTTTTGCACACATTTTCACGACTTTTCAAAAATAGCAGATCGACAAGCACTCGGTGCTGCGCTGTGAGCTTGTTTATCTGCTATTTTTCAATAGCTAAAGTATAAAATAATTAAGGCCCCTCCACCTTGGGCCCTAGTAACTCAGTCCCCCCCCCCCCTTGGGACACCCCTAGTGCAATGCTATCTTCCATATGATTGCTTTTCATTTAAGGTTAAATGGAAGACATGACATAACACATTTATCCTTAGACCAGAATCTCTATAACACATTCCCAATTAAACACAATATACTAGAGAATTCTTACTCACCCCTGGACATTACACTCTCAAGTGTCATGCATGATGCATCCTATTCCCATCATGAAACTGACACACATACTGTACAGTAAGTGTAAGTTAATTGGTTATAAACAGGAAGAGGTGTCATAGAGATGTCATTTACATATTTTGTTGATCACCACCACCAATGGGGATCCTGTCTGTCTGTCTGTCTGTCTGTCTGTCTGTCTGTCTGTCTGTCTGACCAGCTCAGTGGCCTTGTGGTTAGAGTGTCCGCCCTGAGACTGGGAGGTCGGGGGTTCAATTCCCCGGCCGGGTCATACCAAAGACTATAAAAATGGGACCCAATGCCTCCCTGCTTGGCACTCAGCATCAAGGGTTGGATTGGGGGGGTTGATCACCACCAATGGGGGTCCAGGGACTGCAGATGGAAATTAGCCCACAGCGGGCTAAATCTGGCTCATTTACATTGAAGTGAAAACTGACATGTCCATTAATGAGCAAGGTCCCTGTCAAATAAACAGATCTTAACTCTTAACTGTCGTTGGAAGTTATGTGGGAACACGCCTACTGAGTGGCAAAAAACGAATTTCTGCCCATACATCCAAACAGAAAAGTCCTATCTGATTGTATTAAACAAAGTTAACTCACCAACATTGTGGCTGTACTGAAAGCTTGAATTATCCTCTTTCTATCTGCAAAGTTTTTGTTTAATAAAAATCCACCATAGGCATGTTATGAGCTACTTTCTGTCAAGACATTCCGTGCAGGTTTTTATTTTTCCAAGTGTCAGAGTTTGGAAGCACTCGTTTTCTACATACAACACAACATCCTGCTGCCTCCTGCATTATATGCAAATTAGAAACAGGTGGTATGCAGGACTGTTGAGTGATTTGCAACTAGCACTTCCAAACTCCAATGCTCCATGCTGCTCAATGTTTTGCCACTCAGTCTAGATTAGGTGGGCGGGTCCCAGTTGCATACCCTCTATTCTTGAGTGTGATTGTTATTTTCAGACAGTTTTGCATTTATTATTTAAAAAGGTTTAGTTTTCTTATGACTAGTTATCTTGTCTTATCTAATATTATTATTATAATTTTTAATTTTGAAGTTTGAAGTTTTTCTTTTACTATGAAGTTTATATGAAAACCGTCACATCCTGTCCGCATAACGCCTCAATGGCTAAAATGGTATATTCCCAGGTTCCACAGGTCAGCTGCACAGGTGCAATGCATTATTGTTAATTGTGGTACGTTTACTAACATGCTAAGTTTAGCTACACTTGAAAAAACATTCCAGGCTGCCATATCCAGCCCAAGAAACCGTAGAAACCTGTGTAAAAAACTGTCAAAAGTATTATTTCTTTTCAGACATTGTGAAAATAGCAGATCCACATGCTCACAACGCCTCACGCTCGCGCTGCGAGCCGTTGTGAGCATGTAGATCTGCTATTTATAGAATAGAACCGTGTTATCCAAAATGTAATGCTTATTTTCCATGAGGACTCCCATCTTTGCCACACCCTAGCTTTTGCTGAACTGACGCCATCACTGAGTGATGCCCACCTTTCACGGAAGGGCTCATGGGACATATCGTAGGAAACTTGTGGATAGCTGTTCTGACATCACATTGTTGACTGTCAAGATGCTGACTATCATTGTGACCGCAGGTCGCAGTTTACTATGAAAACCGGAATATCCTGTCCATCAGTCAGTCTTTCCGTCCGTAATGCCTCAATGTCTATAACTGTACTGACATCGCAGTGTTGACTGTCAAGATGCTGACTATCATCACCTGGATATCCATGCCCATATATTGAGATATCTGATGTCATCAATAATAAGCCCATAATTGGGAATGCCCATATATTAAGCCCATATTTGGCAATGCTCCATATATGGCTAAGACAGAATTCATTTGCAAATCAAGACTTCTTCTTCTTTCGTGTATCATCGTCCTTGATGATTGGTTGACAACATTTTATTTCGCAAGATTTCTTGTTACTTAGGGGAGGCCATGGAGTTGGCTGTCGTCTTCTCCCCCTTGCTGATGTCGGCTTAGGCAGAGTTTGAACTACTCACCTTCCGCATGAAAGGCATATGCACTAACCACTACACCAACGTCGCACCCCAAATCAAGACTGCTGACTATCATCACCACGATCTCCATATATGAAGATCACGACACTGGCCTCATCAAACCCTGGATATCTATACATGGAGACGACTGGATTACACCTATCTCCATATATGGAGCTGGTCAATACCTCTACATCTGACCTCACGGACTCCATGTATGGATATAGCTGACCTGTTCTGACATCACAGTGATGACTCGACCAGCTCAGCCAAAGGGTATACATGCCAAAGCGCACATGTGCACGCACCAATGTACGCACCAATGTACGCGACCTCGCCTTTTAGGGTGAGGTCGCTTCTCGCCCTTAGGGTGTCTTACTGGTAATTATTATTATTATTATTAATTATTTATTTAAAATAATCCCACTCCTGAAACCTCCCAACACTTACATTGAACTCTTTCTTAATTAAAGGGGAAATACATGTCATTCCTCTTGATTCAATGGGAACCACCTAACTATAGTAAGTAAGTATGATGATAAAGTATGTCCTGTTTTCACAACAGTCCCAAAATGTTTAGTCATAGAATTGCTCAATGTCTCCTGCAGCTTTACTCTGAAGTACGTATGGTAGGAATTTGCCTGTTGCAAAACTACAGTTTGTAACTAAGCTGATTTATCTTCCTGATTTGTTTAACTTACTTATAGTAACATCAAAAACTTCCATTACAGGACATTTACCTTATTGAAACAAAACAAACAAGATACCGGCATTACATCAGCTTGTATCACTCTAAACCCCTTGAAAAGTATACTCATAACAGTTGCATGTTACTGGCATAAACGTCATTGATGGAGTTTCTAGACCGCGCTTGTTGGTAAAACACTTATAAAACGAACTGGTCCCAACAGAGAAGAGGATGTTCAGACCTTTATTACTGCTCTTAAAGTCTGGCCATGCCATAGTACAGTATGTTGTACACAGTGAATGTTGTATCGTAGCAGACACTCACTATGGAATACATGAAAGGTCGACCTAAAACAAAGTCGACCCAAACTAGTTCCCAACGGGTCTGTGGCATTAAGCTAGATGCAGAATAGACCAAAATCTAATCTTTGCTTCTGGGGGTCCCTGGAACAGAATATTTTGCGATAGGGGTCCATCCGTGGAACAACCTATTTTGAGATGGGGGTCCGTGGCCAAAAACACATTTTGGGGGTCCTTAAACCACTGATAGGCACATTCTAAAAATGTCTTCTAAATCCTAACAGTTTTCCTGAAAAAACTTATGTTGCTATCATTGTTTCTCAAACTTTGTCATGTCAAGGACCCCCATAACGATATGTATTTGGCCACAGACCCCCATCACAAAATATTTTGTTCCAGGGACCCCCAGAAGCAAAGATTGGATTTTTGTCTATTCTGCATCTAGCTTAAGGCCACAGACCCGTTGGGAAACGAGTTTGGGTCGACTTTGTTTTAGGTCGGCTTTTCCTGTTACCCTCACGATGCATGTAATCTCTTAGCTCAACATTGTTCTTTTGAGGCACTTTTGTACTTATGCCTGCACTAGGCACAAAAACCCAATGTGTTGCGACAGACACAATTTAACCAGTACATCAGTAAAAGGCACATCTTCTCAATTTTCAGTCACACCTGGGAAGTACCTGCCCTACCTGTGAGTTTACGGTACACGTAACAGAGAAGCGATGCGGTAACCATATAGCCTCCAGCTTGGGTTGTGAGCTGACATGTACAGTACAAGCTGCACTACTGTGGACAGAGCTTGTTTAAGCCGAATTTATACTTCCTCTTACGACAGCATTGTTGGCACACAACACACAGTCATACAACAAAGTAAATATTTGTTAAGACCTGTCCCAGACCGCAAAAGCTATGCCTGCATGTGGAAACAAATTGCACGAGAAAATACATCTTCTCTCCCATACCTAATACCTTGTACAACCATTGACATTCTGATGTCTACACACAAAACAAAAAGAGTAGAATACTTTCCCGTTATTTATTCGTCTTCCATTCATATTGTGCAAGAGTCAATAAACAGTGGTCTCTCTTTCCAACATCTCCTGGTCTTTGGAGTTGCCAATTGATTGATTGATTGAGTATTTTATTAGACAAAAGTGAAGAACAGAACAAGTGGCCTAAATAGTCAATACATTAAAAGAATGTAGTACAGTACAAGTACAGTTAAACACCCTGCATAAAAGGAGCATCTCAAATAAGTACAAAAAGAAATAACACCCAATGTGAAGTGAGCGGTGTTCGTGCTTGCATAACGTCTTCAATTGGTAATTGGTGATGTAATACAGGCTACACACACACACACACTTTGCTATGGCAAAACACTGAGGAAAAAGACTAGGATATAGGTCTAGGATGTAATTGGTGATGTAATATGGCTACACACACACACATTGCTATGGCAAAACGCTGAGGAAAACACATTGCTATGGCAAAACGCTGAGGAAAAGTGGCTACAGATAGGTCTAGGATGTAATTGGTGATGTAATATGGCTACACACACACACACACACACACACACACACACACACACACACACACACACACACACACACACACACACACACACACACACACACACACACACACACACACACATATTGCTATGGCAAAACGCTGAGGAAAACACATTGCTATGGCAAAACGCTGAGGAAAAGTGGCTACAGACACACGCACAGCCACTCTATGGAGCGGTTTACCACCGCTCAAAAACATTCAAATCACAGTTATAAAAACAGTATATGGTATGTACAGGGTAGGGGAGACAAGGGGGGTGGGGCTAAGGTAAGGAGGGGGGTTGCTCACTTCTCGCCTGTAATGGGAGAAGTGATAACTACCTCTGCCTCTGGCCTCCTGAAAGGTGAGTTTTCAGGGCAGTCTTGAAGGAAGCCAGCGAGCTACATGTTTTAACCCATTCAGAACGGGTACACATTATTGCGTACCATTATTGAATGCTTTAACTATTGAAAAATAGCAGATCTACAAGCTCACAGCGCGGCACAGAGTGCCGCTATTTTTGAAAAATCGTGAAATTTTAATTTTGACCCGATTCTATAAGTGTTTTTTGAATCTTTCTGAGGTTTCTTTTTTAACAATGTTCAGCAATCTGGCCAGCCATCGTCAAAGAAAAGGTCCTTTTCACTACAGTGGTTCTCAAACCTTTTCACGTGAAGGACCCCCAAAATGACATGTATTTGGCCACGGACCCCCATCTCAAAATATTTAGTTCCAGGGACCCCCCAGAAGTAAAATTTGAGTTACAAATGTTCGGTTTGAAAATACATATATTCAAAGATTTGCACACATTTTCACAAGTTTTTCAAAAATAGCAGATCTACAAGCTCGCAGCGCGGCACTCGGTGCCGCGCTGTGAGCTTGTATAGGCCTATCTGCTATTTTTCACTGGTTAAAGTATTCAATAATTCTAGGCCTATTAAGGGAAGTAGTCATGGAATTGCACACTTGGGTGGCAGTGTTGTAGAAGGAGAATTTACCCATATTTGCCTTATGGGTTTGTGTTACTAGATCGTTGTGTGCGCTCCCTCTGGTGTTGTGGCTGTGGGTGTCGCTAACCTTTTGGAGATGTTTGGTCAGATATGCTGGCACTGAGGGGATTGAGGGCAAATTTGCATTGACTATTTTGAAAGTCAATCCCATTTTTAGTTGTTTTACCCTGTCTTCCACATTGAGCCATCTTGGCAATCATCATGGTTCTTCTGGCAGCGGGAACTACTGGGTCACTGGACACTGGACAGTCTGGTAGAGATCACTGTCTGGGTGCTGGAGAGCAGTGTATGTGTCTTGGTCCTCTTGGTCCTATGAAAATGCATGTTTAAAATGTTAACTTAATTAGATGTGGCTGATGGCACAGACCAGCTTATCGTCGTTGTCGGGTGGAAACCTTGTATCTCCAAGTTTCAAATTTGTATGTTCTGTCGCAAAGTAAGGCCCTGCTTCATCGTACAAGGCCGTCGCACAAAAGTAGTTAAAACAGCAGATCTACAAGCACACAACGCCTCGCGGTGCGAGGCGTTGTGTGCTTGAAGATCTGCTGTTTTCACTAGTTTAAATCGTTTTTAAAATGGAAAATGCCAAACGAACGGTTTTGGATATAAAGGGTTTTCACCCGACAACGACGTTATGTTATTGAAAAGAGAGAGAGAGAGAGAGAGAGAGAGAGAGAGAAAATGTTCATACCATGTTCACCTTGTAACGAAGAGTTGCTGCTGTGACGGATGAGACGGAGACATCTGGGTTTGCTCTTCTGTTTAGTTTAATAGAAAACGTAGTTAGTGTGATACTCCTACAGTATCATAGTAGGCTACTAAACAGCATTATAATAGCATTTAGTTATCTTATCCTCCTTTTTTAAAGCTAATTAATGAAGAACATCACATAATCAATGTTTTCCAATATGGCCTTTTGTGAATTAGCTTAGAGATTATAGTAAAGCTGCAATGGTATTTTGTACTGTAGTGCAATTATTCCTATAATAATTCATATTTCACTAGACAGCGGTCTTGCTGAAAAATAAAACTCACCGATGGATGTTTTTTCTTTGCATGATTGCAAAGGTAACTGCAACTCCAATAATGATAACAGTGATGCTTATCACTGCTATAAGAATGTACATAGGGCTGGGGGAAACATTGCCCACTGTATGCTCTTGCTCCAGCAGGTCTGTGACTGTGAAGGAAAGACATTTAAGACATTATCATCATGCCAAGGTGTCACTGTTACTTACTTACTGTACAGGTCCCTTATCCCAGTGGTTCTCAACCTGTGGGTCAGGACGTCCCCAAATTATTTTTGGGGGTCCCCAGATGATTAAAGTGATAGTTCACCTATTTTTGACATGAAGCTGTGTGAAATACTTGCCATTAAAATAGTGGTTACAAATGTATTAATCCATTACCAGAGTCCCGTGGTCAGAGTTCTAGTCAGTTTTAGATGAATATAAAGTAGTTCCCGGTGATTTGGCAGGGGCTCATGGCCCAATCATTAAAAATAGATGAATCCACAAAACTAGCTTCATTTGTATTGTTGACCTATTTCTACCAAATAGACCAACTTTCGTTCAACTTTGACCCCTCTGTCACATGGTACTATTTTATGTGTCCAGAATCACTACGCTGCTGCAACGTATTTCCCCAAAACAAGGTGCTTTACAGGCAGCTGATCAGAACGAAACCTTGCTCTATATGGTAGAAATAGGCCAACAATACAAATGACGCTAGTTTTGTGGATTAATCTATTTTCAATGATTGGGCCACGCCAAATGGCCCCCACCCCATTGGAGCTACTTAATATGCATTAGAAACTGACCAGAACTCTGACCACGGGACTCTGGTAATCAATTAATACATTTTTAACCACTGTTTTAATGGCAAGTATTTCACACAGCTTTATGTCAAAAATAGGTGAACTATCACTTTAACTTAATGTGCAACATTGTTTTCTCACTCAACAGTAAACAAACTAACATAAAGTTTAAATGTATAGAGGGTATCTGCACATTTCTAAAGTGACAGTTTAAGGACTTTTTAGTAGGCTACCTCTAAAATGTCAAACATTGGCCAAAACTGTCAAATATTAGAGGCTAATATTAAATAGCAGATCTACATGCTCACAAGTCACGACGCCTCGCGTTGCAAGGTGTTGTGAGCATGTAGATCGGCTATTTTCACAATAAAACCGATCCTAAGATCGAATCATCCACATGTTTCATACTTATTTAATGGCAATGCTCTGGAACATTAAAGCAGTCACATATTATATTACAATGTTAAAAAGGCTGTTAATGAATGTATACAACATAAATGACACTACTCCAACTTGGGTCAGGAAAAATACAAAAACAAAACCAAAATATACTGTTGGCTGGCATTCACAGTATTGTTGAGTTGGACTAAATCCGTTCCTCCAAATCAAATTAATACTTACTGTTCACAGTAATGTTGAGCAGGACAAAATGTGTTCCTCCATTGAATGTACACTCACAGTTATAGCTTCCACTATCTGCTGGTGTTAAATTGTTGAGTTGCAAAAACATTTTCTCATTTTGTTTTAGGGTGATCCTGGAGTCACAGATCCTGGAATCAGGATTTTCAGTGACATTATAAATGTTATCGACAAAAAGCAGTTGACATTCTTTTCCTCCAGTCCGTGCTGTTTTGACAATACATTGTATCATCGTGATGGCATCAACTGTTTGATCGGCACATATTAGAGTGACATCTGGTTCCTCACCAATGGTTTTCACAAGAGACACTGCATTAGAAAATGTATTTTAATGAGTTTAAATAATTCAAATAACATTACTTGACAAGTAAATGCTTTACTTCAAGTACAATATTGTTAGCAAATGTGACATTTAAAATCAAAAATAATTGTGGCTTAACAAATAGGGCTTTGAAAGTGACACATGCCACAATGACTCGCCACACTTAACACAACATAGTTTATTTTATGTCTTTTTTTTTATTAGTTGTTTTTAGTCTCCAACTGTGTTTTCTTTATCACTGTGGATTTAACCTATATGAACTTAGAATAGATCACATCAGTGAAGTGAAACAAACATAACAACAAAGATATTGTCTGTAGAAAGACAGTTGTAGCTTAACAGTTAGTTATGGACACCTCTGCCTGAGCAAGTGGATGAATAAATAATGGCCTATCAATGTTGTAATTTGTTAGAAAACAGATGTCCTACCTTCAGTGGCGTGATATAGTATATCTTCAATCGCAGTTAGAAAAACAAACATTAACATAAGTTTAAAACAGTTTCCAGTCATGATGCCCAGCAGTTCAAGGTTACTTCAACAGGTTTGTTCTGATCATGAAATAAAATGTCTCTAGGAAGTGGTCTTGCTGAAAATCTAGCTTGGGGGTGGGGGACCAAAACACTCTTTCCGTTAAGTACTAAAAATAAGCACACATTACTATTTTGTGATCTAGAGTCCAGCTATCATCATGGTAACATAACACCTTGATTATACTGTAAATATATAAAAAAATGGTGTTCTTTTGTAATTAATCTTAATAATATCCGTACAGAGACACACACAGGGAAGCCACACTGCTATTATAGCCGGGCAGATAACAGAAATAATCGTTCACTTGCGGATACAAGCACCAAAATTGGCACACATACTCCTTAGGGATTGCTCTTTTCATAAAACCATCTGGCCAAATACAATTTCAAGATGGCGGCCATTTTTCAAGATGGCCGCCATTGAATATACAGTAATCTTGCATTCCGCAATAAAATACCATAGACCTGTCCTATTTGAATGATCTTGGTGTCAAATCATAAATTCTTCACTATGTAGAATCCAAATTTGGACCCATGGACTTACTCACTGTCTTCCTTGTACCATATATCAGTCCCGGAATCCTAATATTGTGCTAAATTAGAGGTTTGTGTTATGTCTGACTCTGGTAAAATGGGTGGTAGTGTATATCTTAGTATTGTTAGAGGTTTATAGTGTGTATGTGTGTGTGTGTGTGTGTGTGTGGGGGGGGGGGGGGGGGGGGGGGGGGGGGGTAATGTAGTAATGTAGTAACTCAACAGAGCGGATTTCAATGCACAGCGGCTGACACGGCTAAAATGCATGGTAGATATAATAGCGCCGTGGGATCACTCTTTGTCTAGTCTCTATTCTTCAACCTTTTCGACTTGGGTAACCCTGCCAGGAGTACAAGACTCCTGCCGACATAGCTCTGGGGGTCATGGAGACACGCAAACTGCCTCACCACGATAAGGTGATGATCCCGTCGAGGCAGGAGGTAGTTTTTTTTTTGTCTTTTCTTTTTTTTTTATATATATAGGGCCTAGGCAGTATAGTACAATAGTATAGTAGGCCTAGACTTCAACGCTTCTAAACCTCGCACCTGCAGCTGCACAATGCACAGTGCCGTGCAGGTCAGACCAAAGCGGTAGCATTTGCATCGACTGCAGCATTCCAACTTGCATCCACACTTGGTCAGCTGCTGGCAACTCTCTGCAATGGGTGGGAGCTCAGTCCAATCAATCTGCCACAGATCTTCTGGTTGACATACTGTTGACTGACTCCAGACTGATAGGAAGCGCGCTTCACATGTTGCTTCAGTGCTGCTTGCGTTGGAGGAATGGCTTCGTATGGCCTCTGCTTCCGAGCAAACAAGTCCAACCTCGCATCATTGACACCTTCAGCTGTGCTGGATCGGTCGTACATCATGACCACAAACTTCTCCAAGGTTTTCAGGTCTTCATCATCCACTACAGGTGGGTAATGGCTGAGTTTGCTGAAGACACCGAAAGCCTCATCACAAACATTCCAGGTTTGCCACGCAGACTTCTTCCCCTTTCCGCGGAATGCTGAAACAACATCGCAGCCAGTGAAGGCATGGAAGAAGAGCATCCCTTTGCTCTTTTCTGCAAGAGTGCAACACAGGTCATGAACAGGAATCCACTTTAAGTTCTGTCTTTGGCCAAAGGCAACCCACTGCCCAGCCCTGAGGCTCATAGGGCAGGAGTCTATGTCCTGTTTCTGTGCGGCTGCTTGATGTACATTAAGTACCCCTAGTGGACATGATAATAGTTTGTCACAGGGACACCCCAATCCAGCCTTTGATGCTGAGGTCATGAATTCAAGATGTATGACAAGGTCCATATATGGAGTTCCCTGATGTCTTCAATATTAAGCCCATATCTAACAGGACTTCATATGGGAATGTATATGGAGGCCACATTGGCCACATACCACACTATCAGAATCCATATATGGCCAAGACAGATGGCCAAGACAGCCCATATCTGTGTGACTGGTTCTACAGACAGGGATCTCCATGTATGGGCATAAAAGGGTATGTTGTCAGTTGTCATGGACACATCATAGGACTTTCACATAACAAATAACTGAGTAAGCATGTTTGGGCTCTCACAGCATATCTCCATATACAGTACATGGATCTCCATATATGGGTACCAGGGGTCTCCATATATGGGTAACAGGTCCGATACATCACTGGCCAGATGGCAAAGAATTGGCACCCTGAGGCATCTTACTAGTAAATAATACTGAGAATACTAATAAACCATCAAGTACACTACATAAACCCAGGATACATAAAACTAACAGTTTCTAATATTATTCTTGCAAGAATAGGGCCAAAACTGAAACAGCCGTTTGGATGGCCCCCTGTAGTAACGCTGAGGACACCTGGGGGTCCCGGACCCTGTGGAAGACCTATTAGCTACAGAGCCCAGGTACAGGTACAAAAGCTTTTATGCTTCAATTATGATCTAATTTGACACGGTTCTGGAGCAGGAGCAGAGCAAGGACTGTACTGAGATAGGCTCAGGGGTCATTCCGGGGGTCCCAGGTGAGGAGAGACCCCACCAAAAGTCATAAAGGTTATTCTGGCTGCTTCAAAAGTGCAATATATGAACTTAGAATGTTTTAAAACCTTCAAAACAACTCTAATATTATGAAAATTGGACATTAACTGGCTGACATACTGTTCTGCGAGGTTCTAAAATAGATGACCCCCCAGAAAGGGGGCTGGGGTCGGGAAAATCTGACACCCATCATTTTCTGACAGTTTGGTCCCTATAAAAGCCAAAGCAGTAAAAAAAATACATTTTAGCAAAGACATTCTTAGAAGTACACTTCTTATCATACTAGGTAGTAACTCCGAGGACCCCCAGGGGTCCCGAAGCCCCTGTGGAAGACCCCTGGTATTTGTTACTACTTTTTTTTTTTTTTTCAGAAAAAAACTTTTATGCTTCAATTATGATCTAATATGACATTGTTCTGGAGCAGGAGCAGAGCGAGTACTGAGATAGGCTCAGGGGTCCATCTGGGGGGTCCCAGGTGAGGAAAGACCCCAACCAAAAGTCAGAAAGCTTATAAATGAACTCAGAATGTTTTAAAACTTACAAAACAACCCTAATATTAAGACAATTGGACATTAACTGGCTGCGTACTGTTCTGTGAGGTCCCAAACAAGATGACCCCCAGAAAGAGGGTGGGGGTCCGGAAAAGTTGACACCCATCATTTTCTCATAGTTTGGACTCTATAGAACCAGGATCTGCAAAAAGATCAATTTTAGCACAAAGATCTTATGGGAGCTGTTTTTTGGACGCATCGCACCACACTATTAGCAGAATATTAAGATTCCGAGACTGATATATGGTACAAGGAA
The DNA here is from genome assembly GCF_963921795.1 of Nannobrachium achirus. Lineage (NCBI taxonomy): Eukaryota > Metazoa > Chordata > Actinopteri > Myctophiformes > Myctophidae > Nannobrachium > Nannobrachium achirus. The sequence continues at coordinate 43,073,247 of NC_137831.1, read as the reverse complement.
GCCATTGAGTAAGTCCATGGGTCCAAATTTGGATTCTACATAGTGATAAATGTATGATTTGACACCAAAATCATTCAAATAGGACAAGTCTATGGGATTTTATTGCGGAATGCAAGATTACTGTATATTCAATGGCGGCCATCATGAAAATTGGCCGCCATCTTGATTTTTTTTTTGGCCAGATGGTTTTCTGAAAAGAGCAATGCCTAAGGAGTATGTGTGCCAATTTTGGTGCTTGTATCCGCAAGTGAACGATTCACCTGTAATATGCACTTTATCTGCCTCGCTATTAGAACCTGTTTTGTTTGCTTCATTTTGACAGAGGGTGTAATGGTACAGGAAACAGGACGGTGAAGAGGAGTTGTGGGTTAACTATGACAGAAGAATGAGCTATGGGGGTAAGGATGGCCTAGTGGTTAAGGTACATACCGTACATACCACATATAGGCTCTATATATAGGCTCTGTCTCTGTCTCTCTCTGTTTCCTGTCATACTTCACTGTACCATCCTAGTGGTTCCCAAAACACTGGGTCGGGACCCATTTGTGGGTTGCGGACACATTTGTACGGGTCCCTTTATTTTCTGTTCCCTACGTTTTGTTTTTAATTATTATTTCAAAAAACATTACCAAAAAAAGCAACATTTCATGCATTCAAGCAGATTAGATTCATGAAGAAATAAAAGAAAATGTTAAGAAATTCCCTAAATTTCTATTCCCTAAAATAGCCAATCCACAAGCTCATCCACACATTCTTTATTATTAAAGTTAAAAAAAAACACCACAGAATTTGTTTTACTGTAATTACTTTATTTACAGTATATACATTAACTGATTCAGATTTAGATTGTATATAACAGACCGAGAAATCTTCGTTCCTACTCTCACCTATGGTCATGAAGTGTGGGTCATGACCGAAAGTATAAGGTCGCGGGTGCAACCGGCCGAAATGGGTTTCCTCAGACGGGTGGCTGGCATCTCCCTTAGAGATAGGGTGAGAAGTTCAGTCACCCGAGAGAGACTTGGAGTAGAACCGTTGCTCCTTCACTTGGAGTCAGCTTAGGTGGTTCAGGCATCTGGTACGGAGCGCCTTACTAGGAAGGTCCTCGATGCACGTCCCACTGGGAGGAGACCCCATGGCAGACCAAAGACCAGGTGGAAGTATTACATCTCCAAACTGGCTTGGGAACGCCTCTGTATACTCCCCGAGGGAGTGGAGGAAGTTGCTCGGGATAAGGAAATCTGGAAGTCTCAGTTGGAACTGTTACCCCTGTGACCCGATTCCGGATAGGCGGTTGAAGATGGATGGATGGATGGACAACAGACTGCAGGTGTGTAACCTACAGTCTGTTATGTACAATCTAAATCTGTGTTCCAAATTACATTCATCAACATTATACAATACTAAGATGAAGGATGGTACTAGCTTCAAATAAATGCATTTGATGCCAACACTTTCATACTTTTACTTGAATTCCAGACTTTTACTTGTAACCAAGTATTTCTATATTGCAGTATGTGAGGACTTGCTCCACCATGCATTGATTGATTGATTAAAGACTTTATTAGAAGTTTGCATAGGAAAAGCTACATGTTTTAAGGGAAGTAGTCAAGGAATTGCACACTTGGGTGGCAGTGTTGTAGAAGGACAATTTACCCATAAGACATGGGTTTGTGTTACCAGATCGTTGTGTGCGCTCCCTCTGGTGTTGTGGCTGTGGGTGTCGCTAACCTTTTGGAGATATTTGGTCAGATATGCTGGCATGGGGATTGAGGGCAGATTTGCAATGACTATTTTGAAAGTCAATCCCATTTGTAGTTGTTTTACCCTGTCTTCCACGTTGAGCCATCTTAGGCAATCATCATGGTTCTAATGGCAGGGGGAACTACTGGGTCACTGGACAATGGACAGTCTGGTAGAGATCACTGTCTGGGTGCTGGAGAGCAGTGTATGTGTCTTGGTCCTCTTGGTCCTATGAAAATGCATATTTAAAATGATAATTTAATTAGATGTGGCTGATGGCACAGACCAGCTTATGTTGTTGAGACAAAAGAGAGAGAGGGAGAAAAAGGTTCATACCATGTTCACATTGTAACGAAGAGTTGCTGCTGTGACGGATGAGACGGAGACATCTGGGTTTGCTCTTCTGTTTAGTTTAATAGAAAACGTAGTTAGTGTGATACTCCTACAGTATCATAGTAGGCTACTAAACAGCATTATAATAGCATTTAGTTATCTTATCTTCCTTTTTTAAACATAATCAATGTTTTCCAATATGGCCTTTTGTGAATTAGCTTAGAAATTATAGTAAAGCTGCACAATGTATTGTACTGTAGTGCAATTATTCCTATAATAATTCATATTTCACTATAAAAGCGGGCTTGCTGAAAAATACAACTCACCGATGGATGTTTTTTCTTTGCATGATTGCAAAGGTAACTGCAACTCCAATAATGATAACAGTGATGCTTATCACTGCTATAAGAATGTACATAGGGCTGGGGGAAACAGTGCCCACTGTATTCTCTTGCTCCAGCAGGTCTGTGACTGTGGAGGAAAGACATTTAAGCCATTATTGTCATGCCAAGATGTCACTGTTACTTACTGTACCTGCTTCAGTTTTTCACGTGTTAACAGTACATAATAATGAGCTAAGACAAGGGTCTACAACCCCTAGGAGGTCCTCCAAATCTGTGTGTGATCGAAACCTTTTTCTCCTTGTTTATATTAACCACTTGAATCCTAGTGTCCATATTCTGAGAACTTTAGCCAAAAATAGCAGATCTACAAGCTCACAACATCAGCTATTTTTGGCAAAGACGTTTGGGAGAAAAGAGCAGACTAAGCTGGCCATACACTACACGATAATCGGGCCCGACTGAATCGGGTAGAATTAAACACTACAGGATCATTTTTTCAGATTATCTGGCCAGAGAATCTAAACGGGCTCACACTAGCCGTTTTGAACAGTCGGGCGCACCGCACGCTACAGGATTCTATTCCGATTGAGTCGGGCCCAAACACAGCAATAATAGATAAATAATTTATATAATGAATACAAAACGTCACTGTTCCGAGAGCTTCGCCTTGCAACACGCGCGCAGACGCACATACAAACAAACACATTATGTTATCCACTCACAAACACACCATTGCCTCACGCAACGAAAAAAAAAAAGCTTCAAATGATACTATGACTATGAGTTCACTTTGACGCGTTTCATGTTCATCCATGGATCAACTCTGATCGACTTTCCCCCTCTCTCTCCACTGCTAAAGTCAAGTGCTGCGCGCTGTCTGCTGGTGCTTCCCAGGGTGCCTGATTTATGATTAGTCGTATGACTGTGTTGCGCAGAGAACATATCAGATCTCCAAGATCAAACTGCGTCCCTCCGCGCCACATTGTAGGGTTTGTAGATCAGGCAGTGGGCGTGTAGGCCTACTTGCACTCGTGTGCTGTTCCCACTCCAGTCTGTGACTGACTGGTAGTGACTATTTCTGCTGATATAAAACAAACTCGCGACCATTGAGTTTTAATTCCCATCGCAAGCAATCATGATACAACCTGGGAGGATGGATGTGGATCATTATTTGAAATAATAAGCAGTGTATTTATGTGTATTGCTTTTTTTTTGCGGGGGGGGGGGGGGACTAGTTTTCAGTCCCAAATATACTGCAATGCTTTAAAAAGGAAAGGCCTATTATTAGGCCTAGCCAATATCCATTATGTTTCTTTCATGTCCGCTCCAGGTTTATCATTGTCAGTTTTGATAAAGTCATTTTATTTTATAATAGTTAAGGTAACGTGCGCGCATATTTTCTAAACCTGCTGTCTTAAAATACGAAACGCCTGGCTATGCGGGGCGCGCTGTGCCCGGAGTAGCCAGGAGTTGTTAACCCAGCTGGTAGATCAAACAACGAGTTGATGATGGCCCATTAATTAAGCTACACGCTGTACCTATGGCCAATTGGAACTTGAAAGGAGTAGAGATTACATAACTGCACCGTGCACGGACCATCAGAGAAAGTGACTGACGTGGGGTGAGCTGCTGTTGTAGGCTGCTTCCTTCCACCACGGACGGTTCAAGTTCAAGACAGGTTCAAGTTCAAGACAGGCACGTGTCTGCTTTTACTTTAGTGGCCATGGCCTAGGCTTTCAATCATGATTTCCCCTGTCTTTAAATTATCGCGGTGTGGGCGGATGGATCAATCAAATATAATCATTAAAAAAAGATCCGAGGGCACGGAGATCCACATCCAATGTCCCAGAGAGAGAGAGAGAGAGAGAGAGAGAGAGAGAGAGAGAGAGAGAGAGAGAGAGAGAGAGAGAGAAAAAGAGGACGGTTCTGTCTGGTCCATTTGAAGAACTGTAATCCAGCATTTTGAGGTGGAAACATGGAGAATGCACAGGTGTATCATACATTTGAGAGTGAGAACCATAAGTTTAATGTAACTTAATTGGAGTTGGAGGAGGAGAGCAGAGCTTGTGACTGTGCCATACCCACAAGGTCTCTGAAATGAGGCCTTATACTGCCATGGAGCCTGTACCTAAAACAATGAGAATTGTTTTGGTTTATCCCTCTAAGGCCCAAATTAATTTCTACTTGCCAAAAAAAATTGAAAAAAATCAGATGGTGTTGTAGGAGTCCTAATCAGAGGAAAATGTAATGTTTTAAAAAAAATGTTTTTGTAAGGTTTTATAGCCATAAATCATAAATCATGCTCTAATTTACATATGGGGGATATTTTTCACAATAATAACATATGTACATGTTCTAGACAATCTAATGATCACCAAAAAAAATAGTACAGGCATTTTACTTATGATTTTGTGAGGAATAGCTTCCATGAAAAAGTGAGATGTTGTTCGTCAAAACTCTGGAATGTCAGCGGGTGTGGCGGGTGTGAATGTCAGCCCCTGTGGGGGGTATTTATATGCAAATATTGTGGCCAATGGCATTGTAATACTAAACAATAGAATCCAATGGTGATGTTTAGGTGGTAGGGGGAGCTAAAATAAAAAGATTTAAACCTTTTTTTGGATAAAATACAAACGTTGTAATATTACAACAGTGGGCTCTAGAGGGATTTATAAGGCTCTGCCTGGTGTCATGCAGACACTAGGGAAGGACATCCCTTCAGGAACCTATGAACTCTTTGCCATGTATATGGAACCCACTTGTGGACAAGAAACATCCTATGAACTGTTGAAACGTCATCCATTGACTGAACAAATGACAATACTTAAATTCATGTCAAAACATCATTTGTCAGAGAGAGCACGAACCATTGAACATTTACAGAAACAGTACATTTCTGTACTGTACCTGTCTTGAATTCTCTCTCTCCATAGTAAACATTCCATTCTCACTCTGAATCACTCTCCTGTCTTATTTCTTTGTGATGGATTATTGTATCTCATATAGGGGAATAAGAAGGTGTTGTTGTTTACAAATAATATATGTATCAAAATGGTCCTATACGTCGCCGCATACTAATGTAATGTTGACCGTCCGGGCGAGGTGAGGCACTTTCTCTCCCCCACGGTGGGTCAGTGTTACGTATCAAAAATAACCAGCTGTGAGTTTGGAAGTTTAATGTGTTTTCAGACAAGGTTATTATTTTGACAACAGTACAATTTATTTGATAACATTCCCTGCTTGGACATCCGCCACTGGATCGCTGGACACATGGTTTTCTGATTGCATGCTCCACGGTCCGAGGACCGATCTTTAGGCCTATATGCACCATCGGTGACCGGAATATTATTTTAAGATAAGTATATAGTTTTCTTCAGTTATCTAACGAGACGCTTCTCAGTTTGAATTATTGGTTTGATTTTTGAGATTTCAGGGAGTCGGACAAGGCTAAATAATGTTTTAGTATCGCTCATTATCTATTTTACCTTCACTTCAGTAAGAGAGTAAACACATAAATTGCCCTGACACATCCTATCATATTGTCTCTGCCAACATAGGGGAATTACAGTAGGCCTAGAGGCACCATTCATTAAATCATTTAACTACATTTGTAATTACTTTTTATTAATCCTTTATATTTTACGGTTGACATTATGGGGAATTCTCATTCCCCGCCTCACATCCTACTCAGTGGATTCCAAAAATCACACTCGTGTGAACTGAGCGGTGGTGTGTGTGTGTGTGTGTGTGTGTGTGTGTGTGTGTGTGTGTGTGTGTGTGCAACAGCGCCCCTCCCTTAACATGTGTGGTCAGAAAAGGTTACTGCAGGCTACAGACAGACAGACAGACACGGAGACACGGAGACAGACAGACAGACAGACCCACACACACGGCCACGTATAGGAGCGTTGTGACCACCGCTCAAAAACACACCCATGCCACACACTGGACGTCCCCTCAGACGTGGACCTATTAACAAAATGTACAAGTCACTTCTTGAAAGTGATGATGATGATGATGAGGTGTTATTTGACAGAACTAAAATTACTCCTTCTCCACTTTCTCAAGGTGTGGACCTGATTGAACCTGCTGTCGGTGGACCCCCAGGACTCCTTTCTCCCCACCATGTCACTCAAATTGGGATCCGGGGAAAGCCGACGGCAGAGCCAACCAGGACACCACCCAGGTAATACAACTCACACACTGTCAGGCTATAGGTTAATATGGCCCAGAAAGTCAAAGGCTCAGAGACAAAAAACTTGTTTAAGTTGTTATAAATCTTCTTTTTTTCATCACTACGAATCAATCATTGTAGATCTGCTGTTTCCATGATTATAATGTTTTTTTTTTTCTCTTCTTTTTTTCAATGTTCCGAATTCCGTTGTTTCGGTGTTCCGGTTTGCCTTATAAATTATTTTTTATCTGCGGCCCTGTTAAAAATGGTCATTAAATCGCTTGTGTTGTTCTTTTTAAGTCTATGAAGTTCCGAGGTGGTTTTCTACACCTTAACTTTCTAAATCCATTTCTCAGTTTTGATTGTATTCATGCCTTTTTGGACTGTAAATCACAGATTTCATTTCATTTCATTTCATTTATTTTTGTTTCGCACATGTAGTGTACATTACAGTTATATTATACTTATACTCAGAATCTCAATATTTTACAGTACACACCCATGAACGAAAAGGAGCAAGCAGAAAAATAAATTATTATAAATACCTGCCCCCTATTCAAAAAAAAAATATATATATATATATATATATATATATATATATATATACACACTAATGATCGGCATATACAGCCTGCTCATGCCTTGAGAAGTGTAAACAAAACCAAACTGAACCAAACAAAAAACAACAAATGTGATGTGTCCAGACTGATGTGTCCAGTACTTAAAGATTTGTACCTGCGTCCACAAGTGGGTTCCATATACGTGGCAAAGAGTTCATAGGTTCCTGAAGGGATGTCCTTCCCTGGTGTCTGCATGACACCAGACTGAGCCTTATAAACCAAAACAATTCTCATTGTTTTAGGTACAGGCTCCATGGCAGTAGATAAGGCCTCATTTCTATCAGACAGAGACCTTGTGGGTATGGTACATGACATTAAAGCATGGCACAGTCACAAGCTGTGCCTTAGGGTCAGGTGGTCAGTTGGTCATCAATATGAATTGATAAAAAGATTATATAAACCACAGCAAAATACCTAACAGCGTGACTGACAGACAGACAGACTGACGGACGGACAGCCGGTGGAGGTTTTGAAAAAGGCTGTTAATGAATGTATACAACATAAATGACACCACTCCAACTTGAGGTCAGTAAAAATCCCAAAAGAAAAAAATGCAAAAAATACCGCTGGCATTCACAGTAATGTTGAGTTGGACTAAATCAGTTCCTCCAAATCAAATTAAATCAAACCAAAAGTACTTACTGTTCACTGTAACGTTGAGTAGGACAAAATATGTTCCTCCATTGAATGCGCACTCACAGTTATAGCTTCCACCATCTGCTGGTGTGAGTCTGTTGAGGAGTAAAAACATTGTCTCGGTCTGTTTTAGAGTGATCCTGGAGTCACAAAAACTTTCAGCACCATTATCATAGCTATACAGTAGCTGACATCCCTTTCCTCCAGTCCTTGCTGTTTTGACAGTACATCTTATCATTATGATGTCGCCAACTGTTTGATTGGCACATATTGGAGTGACGTCTGATTCTTCACCAATGGTTTTAACAAGAAACACTGCAATAGAAAATATATTTGAGTGAGTTTAAATCATTAAAATAACATCACTTAACAAGTTGTAAATGCTTTACTTCAAGTACAACATTGTTAGCAATTGTTGCATTGTGGCTTAACAAATAGGGCTTTGAATTCAGTAAGATGTGGGACCCTTTTTTAATATTTACAGAGAGAGGGGCGCAGCCACCCATATAGAAAGCTGGCCCACCCATCGATTTTGGCCAATTTCTTTTTTTTAAATAATGTATTTCTTTCATTAAATACATCTTTTTTTTGTGTGTGTGATTATCTTTTTGCTTAACGTGAATAAATGTCGCTCCGATGATGCATATTTTACACTAGTAGCAGTTGGCTACTGTGTGTTTGGAGGGGGAGTGTGCTCTTTCAAGCTTAACTGTATACTCCATCCTCGTCTATATTTGGAAATGTGTTGTTGGGATGAAGTGCAGACCCCCCCCCCCCCCCCCCCCCCCCCCCCTTCTTGCTAGGCCCAGCCTATTTCTCTGTTCTGGCTGTGCCCCGAGAGAGAGAGAGAGAGAGAGAGAGAGAGACACCAACAATCTAATATGGTAGTTTTACATCTTACCAGTGGTATTTTATTTTTCTTCACGTTTTCTTCTTTAATTTTAGTTTTTGTCTGTTCTTTTTATTTCTAATTGTTTGTCTCCTTTTCTTTTTGGTCCTTTTTCATTTTATTTTAATGTGGTGCTTACAATGTCTACTTCATGCTTTTAACCACTCTCACTACTGTCTTTTTGTAAACTAAAACTTGAACTGAAACTATGAAAAGGGGCTTTCAGAGTGACATACTGTACATAGACTGTGTGTACAAAACATAAAATAGTTATTTTATGGTTAGGTGTTTAAATCTCTGTGTTTTCTTAATTTCAAATCTGCTTTATCACAGCAATTAACCTATTAACTTAGATCACACCAATGAAATTCTTTTGAAACAAACATAACCCTCATTTCTCTGTTGGATAGCTTTAAAGCACAGCTCAAGACCTATTTCTTTACTTTTGCTTTTAGCTGAATGTTTAAATCCCTGTGCTGCTAATTGTCGTCCGCACTGTTCTGAAATTGTTCTTCAATGTTTAATGTTTTTATTTTTTCTGCTTTATTGTAATCATTGTAATGTATTTCTTTTCTGTTAAGCACTTGTGCTTCATCATGCTCTGTAAAGCGCTTTGAGCTGCATTTCATGTCATGAAAGGTGCTATACAAATAAAGTTTTATTATTATTTAAGACTTAACGGAGTAGTTCAAACAAAAAAGTACTTATTTTCTATCAATTGAATCAGTATCAGTTGAATTCATGGAGATTTCTTTAGATTTTGTCGCATTCCTAATACTTAAAAATAGAAAATACGTATTTTTGAGGAGTGAGTTACTCCTTTAAATATAACTTTGTTGCAGCTCAACAGTAACTGTCTGACACCTTGTGTTCTGCATGAGAAAGTTGATGTATCAGTGCATGCATGGCCTATCATTAACATGTAATTTGTTAGAAAACAGACTTTACAGATGTCCTTACCTTCAGTGGTGTGATTATGTTCAATCCAAATTAGGAAAAGAAGAATTAGCACAAGTTTAAAACAGTTTCCCGTCATGATGACCAGCAGTTCAAGGTTACTACACCAGATAGTTCTGATCATGAAATAAAATGTCACTATAGGACGTGGTCTAACTGAAAATGAAAATGTAGTTGCTAGTTGTGGTGAGCTGTCTGCCAGACAATAGAGCAGCATCTGTAAAGTTTCATTCTGCAAAAGTGAACGGGTTCAAGTTGCTCTTCAAATGTGTTGGCTACTTACTTAGTTGAAAGGGAGTAGGTTGCTAAAACACACACACCCACACACGCACGCACGCACGCACGCACGCACGCACGCACGCACGCACGCACACACACACACACACACACACACACACACACACACACACACACACACACACACACACACACACACACACACACACACACACATGTGCAGTATAGATCGGCTATGTTCACTATTGCTTATTGTGGTTAGAGGTCTGGGGGAGAGTATGCAACATAAAAATGTAAAGGTTAAATACATCTACCGGGCTGTTGAACTGAACTAACATGACATGCAAATAAAGGAGACCACACAGGGTTTTAAAGAGCAAAAATGTAGCATACTGTTTAGTGATCTTTGGATGTAGAATATTTACAATGCACCAGACATTGACAATATGCACAGGGCATAATAAAAAAAAACAAGCCACAATCAGCTCAGGACAAGGATGGTGCAAAAATAACAAACAAAGATGCAGGGAAAACAAAGACAGACTTACTAGATATGAAACCAAAAGCCTGCCTGCCTGTACCTGGTAACGTAGCAACCACCACTGACCTTATAGAGGCCTCTGTTTACATACCTAGGCAGGGAATATACACAGATACACAGTTTGTATATGACTCACAAAAATTGGGTCCCGACCCACTCACTGTTTGGGAAAACGAATGCTTTAGTGTCCAGGAGATCTAACTTTTGACACACTGGGTGATGCACGGGATGACAAACACTGCTTTATGTTTAGAGCGTACTTACGTTTTGGAGCCTGAGCCTCATTTCAATACACTATAATGACATTTTGAAAATAATTTGAAATCATTTAAAAATGCAGTTACTGAAAAGGAATATTTACTTGTGACCCAAAGAATATGTGTCCCGAACCAATTATTAATGTGGTTGCCCAACAGGGCAACACACTAGTACTAGTGCTACTTTCTTTCTTTCCTACTTTCTTTCTAGATAAACTATACAGACTATAAATAAGACATTTAGAAAAAACTTCACATGACATTCTGGCTATCTAGACCAGTGTTTCTCAACCTTTTTTCTGCATGGGCACACTTTTCATGTCCCAAGAATCCATGGGCACACGAACATAATATGGGAGTGTAAATATCCTCACTGTCGGGAAGAAACCTTGTATCTCCAAGTTTCAAATTTGTATGTTTCTTCGCAAAGTAAAGCCCTGCTTCATCATACAAGGCTGTCGCACAACAGTAGTGAAAACAGCAGATCTACTAGCACACAACGCCTCGCACCGCGAGGCGTTGTGTGCTTGTAGAACGGCTATTTTCACTAGTTTAAATCATTTTTAAAACTAGAAGCAGTGCTCTTCCGAGCACAGGTCTCCACCAGGCCACACAAATCGGCCTGTTATAGCGCCACCATTAGGGCCATTTGAAAACTTTGGGGCAGAGGTTCTGAATTGGCATCCAGGGAGTGTGTGTGCTCATTTTGGCAGCGACCGGGCCAACGGCGCCGGAGATTAGCTGTACACAAACTGGGAGGACGAATCGGCCTGTTATAGCGCCACCATGAGGGCCATTTGGAAAATTTGGGGCAGAGGTTCTGAATTGGCATCCAGGGAGTGTGTGTGCTCATTTTGGCAGCGAACGGGCCAACGGCGCCGGAGATTAGCTGTACACAAACTCAGGACGAATGGGCCTGTTATAGCGCCACCATGAGGGCCATTTGAAAAATTTAGGGCAGAGGTTCTAGATTGGCATCCAGGGAATGTGTGTGCTCACTTTGGCAGCGACCGGGCCAACGGCGACTGAGATTAGCTGCACACAAACTGCGAGGACACACACACGGACGGACACACGGACACACGGACGGACGGACGCACGCACGGACGGACGGACGGAGGGGAAAACATACTCTCCCCTCAGCCTTCGGCTGGTGGAGACAATGATTAATATTTCAAACAGTTTCAAGGGGCACACTTGACCCTTCTCAGGGGCACACCAAAGGTCCCCAGGCACAGTGGTTGAGGAACACTGATAAATAGGCAAACACTTGCAATTTACCAGAATTGCATCTACTGTAGTTATATTAGGAAACAGTGCTCTACACTACATGCAGGCTATACCTGCAGCAAGAGGTGTAAAGGATCATCTCTGATAAATAAGTAAGTACGGTACATTTACTTCTTGAGTTATTTGTACTTTATTTTTCCAATTTCCACTTTTACTTCTACTCCGCTACCACTATCTTGGATCCAAATATTGTACTTTCACTCCACTACATTTATTTGAAATCTTTAGTTAGTTACTTTGCAGATATACATTATAATATTATAAAACATACATAAACCACTTTAGCCCTATTTTATACTGTGGCTATTTGAAAATAAACTATAAGCTCACAATGCATCGCATCACGATGTGTTGTGACCTTGTAAATCTGCTATTTTTAAACATTTGGGTATTTAACTACATTTTGATGCCAACGCTTTTATACTTTTACTCAAGTACGTTTTGAATTCCAGACTTTTACTTGTAACAGAGTATTTCTATATTGCAGTATGTGAGTACTTTTTCCACCATTGCCTGCAGCCGGCTGATACAGATCACACCAGAAAACGTCTCTACAAAAGAAGAGTATTTGTGTATTTATCTTGCAATCATATTTATCTCATCATCTTTAGGCCTATATTCCTCATCATGTATATGCCTATTAACACATATTTGTAAAATATTCACACATTACAATATCCTAGATAGATAGATACCTTTATTATCCCAAGGGGGAAAATCAGTCGCCCAGAGGCAGCACAGCAGTATAAGGATATTTACAAAGTTACAGAGAAGTATGAAAAAAAAAGAACATAGTACAGTAAAGAGCAAGGTACACCAAAGAAAGGGAACAAAGAATATATACATAATGTGTCAAAAACAGTCAGCCAACTTAAAGGAGTAGTTCACCCCCAAAATGACTTTTTTTCTATTGATTACTCATGCCATGGAGAGTAGAGTTCAATAATATTTTTTGTTTTTTGTCACATTCCTAAGACAAAAATTCGATTTGAGTAAATGTACCCCCATTGATTCTGGATGGTGACCCGTTTCGAAACGGGTCACCATCCGAAATGAATGGGGGTAAATTTATTGTTATCACATTTATGTCTTAGGAATGTGACAAAAAACTGAAAATATTATTGAACTCTACTCTCCATGGCGTGACTAATCAATAGAAAAAAAGTCATTTTGGGGGTGAACTACTCCTTTAAACAAAAAAGCAAAATAGCAATCCTTAAGCACAACTATCAATACAGTGCCAAACAAAAGTGTCCATAACAGTCAATGCTAGTCAGTGCTACAAGTATCTCACCGCCATGTCAAACACAAGCAAAACATTCAATACTACTAACACAACCTAATAGAGGGTATGCGCATGACATCATCATTATACCCGGAAGTTATGCGGGAATGCCTACTGAGTGGCAAAAAACTGCTTTCTAGCCTTGACAGCCCATACATCCAAAAAGAAAAGTCCTATCTGATTGCATTAAACAATATTAAATCACGTTAAACTCAGTTTGCCACTCACATTGCCACTCGATTTGCCACTCGATATGCCATTGATTTTATGCATGCGCATACCCTCTATAGTGCAGAGACAAACTAAAAAAGTGTCCATTGGTCAGTGCAAGAAAAACTAAAAAGAAAAAGAAGAAAGGGTGACACAGCAAGAAGCACATGATCACTATCACTCTCATTGTCTTCGGAGATTTTCATATGTTGTGCTACTTGTTCCCCTGGCAGGGAGAACCACAGTGTAGAGGTCTTCGTAGAGAGCACTGTCTCTGTCTGGGTCCTGCAGAGCAGTGTATGTGTCCTCTTGGTCCTATATTCATGTTTAAAAGGTTACATTAATTCAATGTGGATGAAAAGCTGATGGCACAGACTAGCTTAATGTTGATGAAAAGTACAGAATAAACCTTCCTACATTGTTCACTGGAGAGGGAAGATTTGCTGCTGCGCTGAATGAGACAGAGACGTCTGGGTTTGCTCTTCTGTTTCATAGAAAAATGTTAGAGTTACTGTTACAGTATGAAAGTACTAAACAGCATCATAACTGCTATTGGTTATCTTCTGTTTTTTAAAGCTAATTAATGATGAAGATGATGAACATCAATAGGCTTTGACTATGGGTTTAGACTAGAGATTATAGTAAAGATGTGAAATGTTGTTGGGAGCTTTAAAACCAATGTACTCCAAAGATGCAAAACTGAAATAAAAGCTGCAATGCTATTATAGTAACATTAGCATACTGAATATAATAAGAGAACATACATTTACTGTATAATACATAATTCACATTTTAACGTTCCTTTCTGGAATATAAAACTCACTGATGGATGTTTCGCCGCATGACAGCCAAGGTCACTGGAATTCCAATGATGATGACAGTGATGCTTATCACTGCTATGACAATGTACATGGTGGTGGGGGAAGTATTGGCCACTGCATGCTCTCCTGTGGCTGTGAAGGAAAAGACATTTGTAAACCATTAAGAATGCACACCATCTAGGAGAAACTTGTCCACTGTATGTTCCAGCACGTCTGTGAAAGTGAAGGTTTTTAGTGTGTGAACAGTACAGGATCATTACATTTCAGTGAACATGTCAATACTTTGCAAAAGTGATCAGTAAATGCTGTTTGTATATCAGTATCAGACAGCATGGGGTCTGGACCAACAATATTTATGAATTAAAGACCTATAAACTGGGGAATCATTGGCAAGACCCTATGGGAATCATCCACATTTTTCATACTTATTTAATAGCAATGCGATGGGATGAACATTAAATCAGTCACATTATATTACATTGTTAAAAAGGCTGTCAATCAATGTATACAACATAAATGACACCACTCCTACTTAGGACAGTAAAATGCAAAAACCAAACAACAAAAATGGAATTATCTTACAACGTAATAATAAATAAGAGTTTATGAATGTACAACATAAATCACCTCCCACTGTAGTCAGTGAATTACAAAACAAAAACAAAATGACTTACCGTTCACACTCACAGTAACGTTGAGATGCACAAAATGTGTTCCTCCGTGTGTTGCTCCACTGAATGTACACTCACAGTTATAGCTTCCACTGTCTGCTGGTGTTAAACTATTGAGTTGCAAAAACATTGTCTCATTCTGTTTTAGGGTGATCCTGGAGACACAAGTACTTTCAGTGACACCAGGCCTATCAAAGCTATACAGCAGTTGACATCCTTTTCCTCCAGTCCGTGCTGTTTTGACAATACATTTTATCATTACGATGCCACCTGTTTGATTTTGTGTTTGAACTGTTTGATCGGCACATATTGGAGTGACATCTGGTTCCTCACCAATGGTTTTCACAAGAAACACTGTAATAGAAAATATATTTGAGTGAGTTTAAATCATTCAAATAACATCACTTAACACATTGTAAATGCTTTACTTCAAGTACAACATTGTTAGCAATTGTTGCATTGAGGCTTAACAAATTGGGCTTTGAATTCAGTAAGGACCCTTTTTTGTGGGACCCTTTTTTAATATTTACAGAGAGAGGGGCGCAGCCACCAGGCCCATCCATATAGAAAGCTGGCCCACCCATCAATTTTGGCCAAAAACATTTTTTTTTAATAAAGTATTTTTTTCACTAAATACATATATTTTTGCTATTTTTGCTTAATGTGAATAAATGAACAGTACTTTACAACTGTCACTCCGGTGATGCATCTTTTACACTAGCAGCAGTTGGCTACTGTGTGTTTCCTCGTTTATATTTGGAAATGTGTTGTTGAGATGAAGTGCAGCGAAGAGTCCCCCCCTCTTGCCAGGCCCAGCCCAGAGAGAGAGAGAGAGAGAGAGAGATAGACCAACAATCTTATATGGTCGTTTTACATCTTAGCAGTGGTAATTTATTTTTCTTTACGTTTAATTTTAGTTTTTGTCTGTTCTTTTTTATTTCTAATTGGTTGTCTCCTTTTCTTTCTGGTCCTTTTTTATTTTATTTTAATGTGGCGCTTACAAATGTCTACTTCATGGTTTTAACCACTCTCACTACTGTCTTTTTGTAAACTCTAAAACATGAACTGAAACTGTGAAAAAGGGGTTTTCAGAGTGACATACATAGAAAACATAAAATAGTTATTCTATGGTTAGGTGTTTAAATGTCTGTTTTCTTCATTTCAAATCTGCTTTATCACAGCAATTAACCTATTAACTTAGATCACATCAATGAAATTATTTTGAAACAAACATAACCCTCATTTAAGACTTAATGGAGTAGTTCAACCAAAAAAAATCATCAACTGAGTTGATCGGTATCAGTTGAATTGATGGAGATTTCTTTAGATTTTGTCTCATTCCTAATACTTAAAAATAGAAAATACATATTTTAGAGGGGTGAATTACTCCTTTAATTTAAATATAAAGACAGTTCAACAGTTCCAGTCTGACACCTTGTGTTCTGCATGAGAAAGTTGATGTATCAGTGCATGCATGGCCTATCATTAACATGTAACTTGTTAGAAAACATACTTTACAGATGTCCTTACCTTCAGTGGTGTGATTATCATCAATCCAAATTAGGAAAAGAAGAATTAGCACAAGTTTAAAACAGTTTCCCGTCATGATGACCAGCAATTCAAGGTTACTGCAGCAGATAGTTCTGATCATGAAATAACATGAAAATGAAAATAAAAACTGAAAATGTGTGGCTGCTAGTTTGTGGTGAGCTGTCTGCCAGTGCCACCGTGACAATAGAGCAGCATCTGTAAAGTTTCATTCTGCAAAACATCTTTTGCTCATACAGCTTTTATTGTGAAAGGTGAAGGTCCTGCATGGGACCTGGATCACTTGACATTTGCGGCAAACTTCACCACTTTCAAGGCCTTTATCATACCTGATCAATTCAGCCACAAACCAGTACGCCTGTCTACCTTTCTTTATCTATTGGAGCCTTTCTGCTGTTGATTCGTTTGACTTGCATCTGTTTTTAGGTTATTTGTTTGTGCAGTTCATATCCACAGAATAATGGAAATAACCATTCAGCTTTGGGTTTTGTACAACCAGGGTGAGGGCAGGTAGTGGTATACTTTCAGCTATCAGATGACAGTGAACTGGAAGTGAAGCTGAGGCATGCATGGCAAAAATCAAATTAGTTAAGAGCCAGGTGTACAGTTTAGGAATCCTATTATCTTTTTTCTCATTGGAGAAATGGAGCCTCCTTATTGAATGACTCCAAGGAGACAAAGTCATTGGGTCCATTACTTTTTGGGCACTGGTGTCCAACTGACAGTGTGTTGAATAGATAGGCCTACTCCTGGTGGCTGGTGCCAAGATACTCAAGGTGACTAATTAGCCACCTACTCAACTACAAGTTAAAGTTGCTCTTCAAATGTGTTGGCTACTTACTTGGTTAAAAAGGAGTAGTTTGCTAAAACACACACACACACGCGCGCGTACAGTATAGATCGGCTATGTTCACTATTGCTTATTGTGGTTATACAAACGTATAGGTCTGGGGGAGAGTTTGCAACATAAAAATGTAAAGGTTAAACACATCTACCGGGCTGTTGAACCAAACTAACATGACATGCAAATAAAGGAGACCACACAAGGTTTTAAAGAGCAAAAATGTAGCATACTGTTTAGTGATCTTTGGATGTACAATATTTACAATGCACCAGACATAAAAACAAGCCACAAGCAGCTCAGGACATGGATGATGCAAAAATAACAGGCAAAGATGCAAGGGAAAACAAAGACAGACTTACTAGATATGAAACCAAAAGCCTGCCTGTACCTAATAACTCTAACCAAGGTTCAACTTCAGAAATATACCTTATAGAGGTCCCT
Organism: Nannobrachium achirus; assembly: GCF_963921795.1. NCBI lineage: Eukaryota > Metazoa > Chordata > Actinopteri > Myctophiformes > Myctophidae > Nannobrachium > Nannobrachium achirus. The sequence goes on along the minus strand of NC_137831.1, from coordinate 43,055,406 downwards.
GTTTTACCTGTACCAAGGCAGGGCATATACACAGATACTAAAGATTCTAAGTTGCTCTGGATATCAAAGCACAAGGTTAGAGACACATGGCTACAAACAAACTGACAGGTGAATGAATGAGAGGGTGAGATGAGGTTGAAATTGGATGGAGGTGGAGTCAGAGGCAGGATCAACAAATGGGACGGGGACCAGGTAATGGTTGATTGACAGCAGATAATTATAATTTACAATGTGTAGGCATTTGGCAGACGATTTACAATAAGCAAGTAATACATACAAGGTGAATACATCAGCAAGAATACATTGAATGCATAGAAATAGTCATCTAAGAAAAACATAGGTAGACCAACCACCTATTCAGTAAAAAAACGTATAAAAACATACCAAATGAATGCTATCTTAATTACATGTGTGGTCATTGAGGGTAGGCCAGTGCTACTGTAGGTGCTATGGGCCAAGGTCGAGTCTGAAGAGGTGAGTAGTACTGTATTTAAGTACAATCTTGAGTTATTTGTACTTTACTTGAGTATTTCCAATCCGCTTTTACTCCACTACATTTATTTGAAAACTTTAGTTAGTTACTTTGCAGATATAAATTATAATATTATTAAACATGCATGAACCACTTTAGCCCTATTTTATACTGTGGCTATTTGAAAATAAACTATAAGCTCACAATGCGTCGCATCACGATGTGTGACCTTGTAAATGCTATTTTCAAACATTTTGGTATTTAAAGGAGGACTTCACCACTTTTCAACATGTCTTCATATAATAGGTCCTCACTAATGTTCATAATAAAATAGCAAAAAATGTTTCTACTCAGTCTGGGTCTCATAGGAGAGCTGTCAAATCCTTCCACCGGTGACATCAGCTTGCATTTCCCATTGATGATGTCACCGGTGGAAGGATTTGACCCGCCCACAGCTCTCCTATGAGACCCAAACTGAGTAGAAAATAATTGTGATATTTTATCATGAACATTAGTGAGGACCTATTATATGAAGATAGGTTGAAAAGTGGTGAAGTCCTCCTTTAACTACATTTTGATGTAGTTAAAGGAGGATATCTTGCAACCATATTTATCTCATCTTTATATTCCTCATCATTTATATGCCTATTAACAAAAAATAGTAAAATATTCACCCGTTACAATACTGTCTTCAGATATTTTCATATGTTGTGCCACTTGTTCCACTGGGTGGATGAACATTGGTTCTATTGGCAGGGAGAACCACAGTGTAGAGGTCTTGGTAGAGACTGTCTCTGTCTGGGTCCTGGAGAGCAGTGTATGTGTCGTCTTGGTTCATGTTTAAAAGGTTACATTAATTAGATGTGGATGAAAAGCTGATGGCACAGACTAGCTTACTGTTGTTGAAATGTACAGAATAAACCTTCTTACATTGTTCACTGGAGAGAGAGGAATTGCTGCTGCGCTGAATGAGACAGAGACATCTGGGTTTGCTCTTCTGTTTCATAGAAAGATGTTAAAGTTACTGCTTCAGTATGAAAGTTGGGAGCTTTAAAACCAATGTGCAAAGCACATTACAATATGTATTGTATACTGTAAACTATACAGTGTATATCTTCCATACATTTATTTTTCATCTTCATTTACCTTCAAACAATTCATGTTTCTTGTTGTTTTAAAGGAGTTTTACCATGCTTCTGTTAATTGTGTGAAGCAGCCTTGAGCCAAATTAAGATGATTGCTCTTTGTACCCACAATCTGAACCCTTTACATGCAATGAATTACAATACAAGCACAAAATAACAGTGTCTTTGTATCTTCTGTTTGGTTTTTATGTTCTGTATGATTAAGTGGATAATAGTTTGTCAATATGGCCTTTTGGAAATCACCTTAGAGAATATAGTAAAATGCAAAGCATCATCAATCATAAAAGCTTCATTGCTGTTGTGATAACTGTATTCCTAGTGAACATATAGAATACATACATTCATAATGCATAATTCACTATCTATGTTTTTGCTGGAATATGATACTCACCGGTGGGTGCTTTTCCAGATGGCAATGGTAACTGCAATTCCAATGACGATGACAGTGATGCTTGTCACTGCTATAAGAATGTACGTGGAGGTGGGGGTTTTGGCCCAAGTATTGGCCCCTGCATGCTCTCCTGTGGCTGTGAAGGAAAGTACATTTGTAAACCATTAAGAATGCACAACATCTAGGAGAAACTTGTCCACTGTATGTTCCAGCACGTCTGTGAAAGTGAAGGTTTTTAGTGTGTGAACAGTACAGGATCATTACAGTTCAGTGAACATGTCAATACTTTGCAAAAGTGATCAGTAAAAGCTGTTTATATATCAGTATCAGACAGCATGGGGTCTGGACCACCAATATTTATGAATTAAAGATCTATAAACAGGGGAATCATTGGCAAGACCCTAGGAATCATCCACATTTGCTCTGATAGACATTAAAGAGCTTAAAAAGAGCTTTATCTTAAAAATTAAATAAGGATTACAACATAAACCACCTCCCACTGTAGTCGGGGAAATACGAAACAAAAACAAAATGTTACCATTTACATTCACAGTAATGTTGAGTTTCACAAAACCTCCATTGAATACACATTCACAGTTATAGCTTCCACTATCTGCTGGTGTTAAATCATTGAGTTGCAAAACTATTGTCTCATTCTGTTTTAATGTGATCCTGGAGTCACAAGTACTTTCAGTGACATTAGTCTCAGAACTATACAGCAGTTTACATTCTTCTCCTCCAGTCCGTGCTGTTTTGACAATACATTTGATCATTATGATGTCATCAACTGTTTGATCGGCACATATTGGAGTGATGTCTTGTTCTTCACCAATGGTTTTCACAAGAAACACTGCAATAGAAAATATATTTTTGAGTTTAAATAATTCAAATAACATCCCTTAACAAGTTGTACATATGCTTTACTTCAAGTACAATATTGTTAGCAAATATGAAATAAAAACATTTACCGGTATCTATTTGTTATATATAAAATCATCAAAGTAATTTTGGCTTAACACATAGGGCGTTGAGAGTGACACATGCCACAATGACTCAGCACACTTAATACAAAATAATTAAAGAAAATAGCATATTTATTTTAAGTCTCCAACTGTATTTTCTTATGAACTTAGATCACATCAGTGACGTTTATTACGTCTTTGAAACAAACATAACCCTCAATTAAGACTAAACTATTGTCTGTAGAAAGACAAGTCAGAAAGTTGTAGGCAGCTCAACAGTTAGTTAGACACCTCTGCATGAGGAAGTTGATGTATCAATGGCCTATCAATGTTAACATGTAATTAGTTAGAAAACAGATTTTACAGATGTCCTACCTTCAGTGGCGTGATATGCAATACCTTCAATCGTGATAAGAAAAACAAACATTAACATAAGTTTAAAACAGTTTCCAGTCATGATGACCAGCAGTTCAAGATTACTTCAACAGGTTTGTTCTGAAATAAAATGTCACTAGGAAGTGGTTTGGCCTCTATAGTAGCTGAACATATAGAGGTTGGGGGTGTGTGACTAGCCATACCACAAAACTCTTTCTGTTAGGTACGAAAAAGAAGCACACAATACTATTTTGTGATCTAGAGTCCAGTTACCATCATCATAACGCCTTGCTTATACTGTAAATACATATTTTTTGTATTCTATTTTATTAATTTTAGAATATTTTCTAGTTCATTTAGTTGTTCTTTTGTAGTTAATCTTATATCCATACAGATTGCACAGGGACGCCACATTGCTACTACTAGAAGCAGCGTCTAGTCGGCGACCTGGCCAACTCGGAACAATGTAAATAGGGAATGAATGCCCCGCCCTTTAATGCAAACCCCATTATACCTGTTTTCATAGGACTCGTTTTGACCATCTGTCTGCCTGTGTCCATTTATGCCCATATATGGAGATATCTGTATCTGTCTGTCTGCGTCCACTTTATGCCCATATATGGAGATCTTTGACCATCTGTTTGCCTGTGTCCATTTATGCCCATATATGGAGATATCTGTCTGTCTGCATCCATTTTATGCCCATATATGGAGATCTATGCAGACACAGTGCCAGTTCCGGAAAATCCTGATGTCAGACATCAGAATCCGAACCTTTCGTGCTGGTTCCAGAAAATCGTGTATCGGGTCGGGTCGAGGCCGAGCACTGCACTACCTGCTGCGGTGGGGAACGCGCGTGCCGAATTTGAAATAGGGAATGAATGCCCCACCCTTTAATGCAAACCCCAATATACCTGTTGTCATAGGACCCGTTTTGACCATCTGTTTGTCTTTGTCCACTTATGCCCATATATGAAGATCTCTGCACACACAGTACCGAATGCGGAAAACTCTGATGACAGACATCAGCTCCGCATCCTAATACTTAGAAATAGAAAATACGTATTTTAGAGGGGTGAATTACTCCTTTAATTTAAATATAACTTTGTCTGTAGAAAGACAGTTCAACAGTTCCTGTCTCACACCTTGTGTTCTGCGTGAGGACGTTGATGTATCAGTGCATGCATGGCCTATCATTAACATGTAACTTGTTAGAAAACATACTTTACAGATGTCCTTACCTTCAGTGGTGTGATTATCATCAATCCAAATTAGGAAAAGAAGAATTAGCACGTCAAGTTTAAAACAGTTTCCCGTCATGATGACCAGCAATTCAAGGTTACTGCAGCAGATAGTTCTGATCATGAAATAAAATGAAAATGAAAATAAAAACTGAAAATGTGTGGCTGCTAGTTTGTGGTGCCAGTGCCACCGTGACAATAGAGCAGCATCTGTAAAGTTTCATTCTGCAAAACATCTTTTGCTCATACAGCTTTTATTGTGAAAGGTGAAGATCCTGCATGGGACCTGGATCACTTGACATTTGCGGCAAACTTCACCACTTTCAAGACCTTTATCAAACCTGATCAATTCAGCCACAAACCAGTACGCCTGTCTAGTGTCTACCTCTCTTTATCTATTGGATGTTGATAAATTGTACTTGCATCTGTTTTTAGGTTATTTGTTTGTGCAGTTGAATTCCACAGAATGGAAATTAAGGATGGGACGAAATGAAAATGTCATATCACGATTATTGTGACAAAAGAAATCATGGCTTACGATATTATCGCGATAATCAAAATCCATTATCCTGGGGCGGAACATTAGCCAAAAAATAGCAGCTCTACAAGCTCTCAAAGTGTTGCAATTGTAAATCGACAATTTTTTGGCAAAGACATTTGATACAGAGTGAAAAAAAGAATGTATCAAGTTTGTATATTATAAGTACCTTTTACCAATATTATAGATAGTTTAAATGGTACCAGATATGCAGCTTGGCAAATAAAAGGTGAATTGATCCCAGTGCATGACGGAGGACGATATCACGATAAATTAAAGTGTTTTTTATCACGATAAACAATAATATCACTTATCGTCCCATCCCTAACGGAAATACACATTTTGTACAATGAGGGTGAGGGCAGGTGTTTAGTATGAAAACCTCCACCGGCCGTCCGTCCGTCCGTCCGTCCGTCCGTCCGTCCGTCCGTCACACACGTCACACACGTCACACCTTTGCCCTGCTCAATGTATACGTGTAACGCCTGATACTGAGGTGATGTGTCACTGTGACATCACAGATACTGAGGTGATGTGTCACTGTGACATCACAGGTGAGATCGCAGTGATGTCAGATACTCAGAGCAGGGATCTCCATATTTAGGCATAAACAGGTGACATCACAGTGATGTCAGATACTCAGAGCAGGTATCTCCATATATGGGCATAAAATGGATTCTGTTAGGGATCTCCATACTGTATATGGGCATAAAAGGGATTAGTGATGTCAGATACTCAGAGCAGGGATCTCCATATATGGGCATAAAAGGGATTAGTGATGTCAGATACTCAGAGCAGGGATCTCCATATATGAGCATAAAAGGGATTCAGATGGAGATTCAACTTCAATGAGTAACAATGGCAAACTGTCAACTGCCCGTATGTCTTGATAATTGGTAAAACAAACTTTTGGCCTATTTGTGGCTTATCATCACATCCAACCATCTTAAGATACTCAGCTAGTGGGGAATGCTCTCTTCCCTGGTGAGAATTGCCCCTTTATATAGGGCTTGTTTGTGTATTGTATGACATCACGCCACATCATCAGCTGTGGACTCTGTGATGTCATCGTATCTCCATATATGGCCATCTCCGTATATGGAGATATAAGTCGTCCATGCCCAGGTATGGGCTGGTGAGGTCAGACTTTGTGTGATGGGTAGGTTATCTCCATATATGGAGATTCAACATTCCAGGTGTAACTATGGCTGCCCGTATGACGTGAGAGGTGGAGGCTGTGATATTTGTGGAGATAAGCGACCAACGGTCGCTTATCTCCCGATTAGGGAGTCTTACTGGTGGTACTTTCAGCTATCAGATGACAGTGAACTGGAAGTAAAGCTGAGCCATGCATGGCAAAAGCTAGTTAGTTAAGAGCCAGGTGTACAGTTTAGGAATCCTATTATCTTCTTTTTCTCATTGGAGCAATGGAGCCTCCTTATTGAATGACTCCAAAAGGAAGACCAAGTCATTGGGTCCATTAATTACTCTGTTCCTCCTGGAAGCATTTTCTGCCAGGTAACTTGAAGGACATTCTTGGATTGTGTGAGTTGACAGGTGAAACAGGCCTCCTCTCCCACTAAGGCTACAGTATCCTGTGTCTGCCTGTCTGGATCATCGCTGATAGATCTATAGTATCGGTGGAGGAGGTGATTTATACTGTAAGAAAAGGGGCAGTGCTGTGTTCTACCTGTAATGCACAAATACGGCGTCTGCTGTCGGAAATACAAATATGAATAGCGTCTGCCCTCGTGAACCTTTCAAAGTAGTGTATTTGATAGGCATTATGCACTGGCGTATGCGCTGGCCACTCGAATAGCCGCCGATCATAGATTATAGTATGCCCTCAAAAAAAGTCTAGAACACAACACTGAACAGGGGTCATCACAATGCCCGGCTTGTGATGGACATTTTCATCTAAATGCTATCTTTGCCAGACATACAACATGTATACCAGTGGAGTCAACCACTGTAGGCCTACAGGCCTCAATATGACATGGCACAAGACTATTCCCAAGAATATTCCCTTCATACTATGAAGTGAATAAGACTTGTATACAAGCAAGCATTAATGAAGTATGGTCCAAACCATGATTACAGAAACCCCGATGTAGTTTTAGGCTACTATAAAAAGAAATCAACAAAATTCATTATATTCAATTCAACCTAATGTGGCGGGTATTAAGAATTGATTGTAATTGCTTTCAGCTATTCTTATGTCTGTAGGCTATAATACAAGCACCATTACCTTGTACATGAAAAGCAAGCAGACAGATGAGAAATCCCATGCCGACCCAACCCATTTCACGATGCTGACCATGATGGAGAGATTCTTCTTTACAGTATGTCCAGTGTTGTAGTCTACTGTTGTGATTGTGAACGAGGGAGCTCCCTTACTGTATGTTGAAAGACACTCCCGGTATTCGCTGGGTGGGCTATATGCATGTGTCTGGGGTTTATGGACTTTTATAAGCAGAAGAAAACAAGAAAGAGTGAAATTGTGGAGACAATACTGCGTGTAGTATAATCCCTGACACCGATGGATCTGTGTTGCATGATTTGTATTATCTGTAGTCTCTAGATAGTGTGTTTATTTAATGTGTGCATGAATAACTTCAGCGAGACGCCACACCAGCCTTTTACACAGAAGCTGCTTCATGAGAAATCATGTGATCTACCATTCTAGTGTTCCAGGCAGAACCAGATCCAGCCTCATGGCTAAGATCCCTGGAGTCCCCTCAAAGCCGGGAACTAGGGTTTCTTGCATGGTTTCGTAACGCAGTGGTTCTCAACCTTTTCTGGCCGTGACCCCCAAAATAATCATATTTGAACTGGGGACCCCCCACCGTGACGAGCACTTGGAATTGTAGGAGTTGGCATTACATTTAGTTTGATCCCATCTATTCCATTGTGAAAATAGCCGATCTACATGCTCACAACGTCTTGTGAGCATGTAGATCAGCTATTTTCACAATTTCTCCCTCTAATATTTGACAATTTGACCAGAGGTACTAAAAAGGTCTTTAAAGTCCTTAAATTGTCACTTAAGAAATGTGCAGATACCCTGTATACACTTATACTGTACGTTGGTCTGTTTACTATTGAGTGAGAAAACAATGTTAGAATTCAGAGCAAGGAGAGAAAACAATGTTAACATTTAGCTAAACTTCTGGGGACCCCCCAAAATAATTTGGGGACCCCTCTGGGGGTCCCGACCCACAGGTTGAGAACCACTGTCGTAACGTATAGATCGGCTATGTTCACTATTGCTTATTGTGGTTATAGGTCTGGGGGAGAGTTTATAAAAATGTAAAGGTTAAATACATCTACCGGGCTGCTGAACTGAACTAACGTGAAATGCAAATAAAGGAGACCACACATGGTTTTAAAGAGCAAAAATGTAGCATACTGTTTAGTGATCCATGGATGTACAATATGTACAATGCACCAGACATTGACAGTATGCACAGGGCATAATAAAAAAACAAGCCACAATCAGCTCAGGACATGGATGGTGCACAAATAACAAACAAAGATGCAGGGAAAACAAAGACAGACTTTCTATATATGAAACTAAAAGCCTGCCTGTACCTAATTACTCTAACCAGGGTTCAGAAATACAAACATGGCAACCACCACTTATCTTATAGAGGCATCTGTTTTACATGTACCAAGGCAGGGCATATACAGATAAGATTCTAAGTTGTTCTGGATATCAAAGCACAAGGTTAGAGACACATGGCTTCAAACTGACAGGTGAATGAATGAGAGGATGAGATGAGGTTGAAATTGGATGGAGGTGGAGTCAGAGGCAGGACCAACACATGGGACGGGGACCAGGTAATGGTTAATTGACAGCAGATAATTATAATTTACAATGTAGGCATTTGGCAGACGATTTACAGTAAGCAATACATCAACCAACATCAAGGTAATACATCAACAAGAATGCATTGAATGCATAGAAATAGTAATCTAAGAAAAAACATAGGTAGAACAAGCACCAGTTATAAAAAACATGACAAATGAATGCTATCTAGCTTTCATGTATGGTCATTGCGGGTAGGCAAGTGCTACGGTAGGTGCTATGGGTGGAGTCTGAAGAGGTGAGTCTTCAGACCACGGTGGAAGCTAGGGAGTGAGTCAGCCGTCCTAAGTGCAACTGGGAGTTTATTCCACAGTTTGGGGAGTGGATCGTTGTCTTGGGTTTCTTATAGCGAGAGTTCTGTCAGCATCCCTGTGTTAGCTGATCTGAGTGAACGGGTGGGGTTGTAGGGTTCGATCAGGTTTTGAAGGTAAGGAGGTGCCATACCTTTGGCAAAGCATCAGTGTTTTGTACTCTGTGCGAGCAGCAACAGCTAGGGAGCCAGTAATGAGGTGATGGTGACTGGAGGTGCCTGCAGAGAAGGGGTGGCAGGAGACTAGCCTAGTAAACTGACTCCTCCCATCTTCAGTTCGAATCTTTCGAATGAAGGCAGGAAGAGAGACTGGTTTACGAGGCTAGCAGGAGACATGGAGATATCCCAGACTTAAAAACATAACACGCCCACCAAGAAGAACAAACTTGTAAAACTAAGCAAACTAACATGACAGACTGGACAATAGACTGAACTGAAAGTCAAAACACGAATAGTGCCCAGACTTTGTTCTGGGCACAGTCAGGGACCATCATTATAGTCAGGGGCGCACTAGTCTGTTGTGTTTACACAGCCAGAACCTCCCACCAGACTGTCCTCTGGGGAGTGACAGTAGACTCAAAACAAGGGGTGACGCATGCATCTGCTCCTCCTGAGCTGCAACTTGCTCATGTGACAGGCAGCTTAGCTGCTTAAACTCAGTAGAGTCAGGGGCTAGCACTTCTCAACCCATCTTCATATAAAGGTCCTCACTAATGTTCATAATAAAATTGCAAAAAGGAGGGCTGTGGGAAATCCATGGTCTTAAGTTGTGACATCATCAATGGGGAATCCAAGCTAACAGAATATGCAGGCTTAATGTTAAAGTGGAAGCTATTGTTCTCGTGATAATAAAAATCAAAAATATTTTTTCAAAAATAGTCTACTGTCCTATCCAATAAAGGCAAAAGCCCCAAAAACAAATCTTTAAAAAAAGAAAAGGAATATGTGGCACAGGGCAACACACACTAGTGCTACGTTATTCTTTCTTTCTTTCTTTCTTTCTTTCTTTCTTTCTTTCTTTCTTTCTTTCTTTCTTTCTTTCTTTCTAGATAAACTATCCAGACTATAAATAGGAAATGTACTTGACTATAAATACGTCAAGCTTCACATGACATTCTGGCTATCTAGACGATACATAGGCAACCACACTCGCAATTTACCAGAATTGCATCTAGTTATATTAGGAAACAGTGCTCTACACTACACGCAGGCTATGCCTGCAGCCAGTGGTGTAAGTACCGGTATCATCTCTGATAACTAAGTACAGTACAATCTTGAGTTATTTGTACTTTACTTGAGTATTTCCAATTTCCACTTTTACTTCTACTCTGCTACCACTATTGTACTTTTACTCCACTACATTTATTTGAAAACTTTAGTGAGTTACTTTGCAGATATACATTATACTATTAAACATGCATAAACCACTTTAGCCCTATTTTATACCATGGCTATTTAAAAATAAACAATCTACAAGCTCACAATGTGTCGCATTGTGACGCGTTGTGAGCTTGTAGATCTGCTATTTTCAAACGTTTTTTTTACTTTTACTTTAGGAATTTAAGTACATTTTGATGCCAACACTTTTATACTTTTACTCAAGTACATTTTGAATTCCAGACTTTTACTTGTAACAGAGTATTTCTATATTGCAGTATGTGAGTACTGTTTCCACCATTGCCTACGTAGCCTGCTGATGAGGGAACAGACACCCTGGCCACAATATGACTTCCGGTTGGTTCTAGCGGAAGTGGCGGAAGTGCTGTGTTTAATGGAAGATACGTCATGCGTTGTAGTCTTCCGTTGGAATTCTCACGGCGGAAGTTGAACAGTCTCTGCCTGATATTGTCACCAGGCTTTTCTCTTCGCAGATGAGTAAGCCTGGGCCTGGCTACGCGAGGCTAGGGAACAGATCACACCAGAAAATTTCTCTACCTCGTAAAGTCATAATAGCCCATTAGACATTCAGTCTACACAAAAGAAGAGTATTTATTTATTTATCTTGCAATCATATTTATCTCATCATCTTAACGCATATTTTCCTCGTCTTTTAAGAAAAGAAAAAAAATCACCCATTACAATATCCTAGATAGATAGATACCTTTATTATCCCAAGGGGGAAAACCAGTCGCCCAGAGGCAGCACAGCAGTATAAGGATATTTACAAAGTTACAGAGAAGTATGAAAAAAGTCGGGGGGGGGGGGGGGGGGGTTGTTGTCTGGCCCTGTTACAGGCTCTGTACACAGTATCTCTGTAGCCATTAACGAAACGGGTATTTTGGTGCTCCTACTGCTCCTACATTGGTGCTCCTACCGTACATATTATCATGTAAGCACCAGTTAAAGTTACTTTCCATCCCTCATATACTGTGTGCACAGTGCACACCCCATAACCCACACACTGCACATCATTTCGGAGCTCATATCTTTGAACGGGTAAGGGCTAGTATACATAAAGTGTCAAAAACAGTCAATGCTCATAAGTGAAACAGCCAACTTAAACAAAAAAGCTAAATAGCAATCCTTAAGCACAACTATCAATACAGTGCCAAACAAAAGTGTCCATAACAGTCAATGCTAGTCTATATCTCACCACCATGTCAAATACAAGCAAAACACTTAATACTAACACAACCTAATAGTGCAGAGCCAAACAAAAAAAGTGACCATTGGTCAGTGCAAGTAAAACTAAAAAGAAAAACAAGAAAGGGTGACACAGCAAGAAGCACACGATTGTCTTCGGAGATTTCCATATGTTGAACTTGTGCTACTTGTTCCCCTGGCAGGGAGAACCAGTGTTTAGGTCTTGGTAGAGATCACTGTCTCTGTCTGGGTCCTGCAGAGCAGTGTATGTGTCCTCTTGGTCCTATATTCAGAAAAGGTTAAATTAATTCGATGTGGATGAAAAGCTGATGACACAGACTAGCTTAATGTTGATGAAAAGTACAGAATAAACCTTCATACATTGTTCACTGGAGAGAGAGGAGTTGCTGCTGCGCTGAATGAGACGGAGACATCTGGGTTTGCTCTTCTGTTTCATAGAAAGATGTTAAAGTTACTGCTTCAGTATGAAAGTTGGGAGCTTTAAAACCAATGTGCAATGCTATTACTAACATTAGAAACAATACTGAACATATTATAGAGAACATACATTTACTGTATAATACATAATTCACATTCCAACGTTCTCGCTGGAATATAAAACTCACCGTTGGATGTTTCGCCGCATGATAGCCAAGGTAACTGTAATCCCAATGACGATGACAGTGATGCTTATCACTTTGAGAATGAACATGGTGGTGAGGGAAGTATCGTTCACTGCATATGCATGCGCTCCTGTGCCTGTGAAGGAAAGTACATTTGTAAATCATTATCTGTAAGAATGTGTAACATATTGGTAGGAGAAACCTGTCCACTGTATGTTCTTGCACGTCTGTGAAAGTGAAGGTTTTTCATGTGTTGACAGTACATGAGCTAGGATCATTACAGACCATCAGGTGTTCAGTTCAGTGAACATGTCAATAGTTGGCACAGGTGATCAATAAATGCTGTTGTATATCAGTATCAAACTGCATGGGCTATGTATGGATGGACCTCCAATATTAAAGATCTACAAACTGGGGAATCATTGCCTTAGGAATCATCCACATTTTTCATAGAAAGACAGTTGTAGCTCAACAGTTAGTTACGGACACCTCTGCATGAGGAAGTTGATGTATCAATAATGGCCTATCAATGTTAACATGTAATTAGTTCGAAAACAGATTTTACAAATGTCCTACCTTCAGTGGCGTCAATCGTAATTAGAAAAACAAACATTAGCATAAGTTTGAAACAGTTTCCAGTCATGATGCCCAGTAGTTCAAGATTACTTCAACAGGTTTGTTCTGATCATGAAATAAAATGTCACTAGGAAGTGGTTTGGCATCTAAAGTTACAGCTGTGTTACAGCTAACACAGAGCTTGCGTGTAAAGAACTATACACGGCTATATGCAATGCTGAAAATCGTCATCCTCATGCGTCACTGGTGGTTTTGGGTGATTTTAATCAGGCATCTTTGAGGAAAGTTATGCCAAAAATGTACCAGCATGTTACAATAAATACTCGGCTTGACAAAACACTGGACCACTGCTACACATCGATAAAAAATGCATACAAATCACTGGTGCGCCCTGCTTTTGGTAAATCAGACCATTCATCTGTGTTTCTCATGCCGGCCTACAAACAAAAGATCAAACAGACGCCTCCCGTGATTAAAACAGTCCAGCTCTGTCCAGAGGAGTCTGACTTTATGTTACAGGACTGTTTTGAATCGATGGACTGGCCAATCTTTAAGGAGGCTGCAGGAGCCAACATTGATGAATATGCTGACACTGTGCTATCTGTGATTAAGAAATGCATTGATGATGTAGTCCCAACAAAAAACACTAAAGTCTACCCAAACGAAAAGCCTTGGGTAAATGGTACAGTGCACTGGGCCATTAAAGAGAGGGACGTGGCTTTCAGATCTGGGGATGAAGGAGAAATTAAGCGTACGCATTATTCTCTCGCAAAACACTGAGATCTGCTAAAAGGCATTATGCCAAAGAGGTTGAGTCGAACTTCACTGAATCAAACAACAGCAGAGATTGTGGCAAGGACTGAAAATTCTCACTGACTTTAAACCCCCCTCCCCCCAAGTGGACAGTCTTTCCTCCTCACTCCGTGAAGAGCTTAATAGATTCTACTTCCGCTTTGAAGCACAGTGGGCACAGTCAGGGACCATCATTAGTCAGGGGCTCACTAGTCTGTTGTGTTTACACAGCCAGAACCTCCCACCAGACTGTCCTCGAACTGAGGAGTGACAGTAGACTCAAAACAAGGGGTGACGCATGCATCTGCCTCCTCCTGAGCTGCGAACTGGTTCATGTGTGACTGGCAGCTTAGCTGCTTAAACTCAGTAGAGTCAGGGGCTAGCTGTTGATTAAGCCTTCGGCACAGTCCTGGTGTTCTTTAGTGCAGTGGTTCCCAAACATTTTAGCTCGAGACCCAAAACAGAGTTTGCTCAGGACACAAACTAGTGAAAATAGCAGATCTACAAGCTCACAACGTGTCGCTTCCCGCAGTGTTGCAAGCTTGTAGATGGGCTGTTTTCACAACTTCCTAATTATTATTTTTTTTAATTCATGGAAATTCTAAAATGTGTTTTCGTCTAAAATACTGTAGATTTTTTGGGATCGGGAAACTCCTTTGAAATATATATACATTTCTGTATTTATGGGAAAATAATTTTGTATTTTTACTCGAGTCATGACTCACAAAAAAACGAATGGGAAAACTAATGTGTGTCCAGCTTGTATGTGTCCAGGCAATCTGGCTAGCCATCATCAAGAAAAGGGACCACCCACTTGTTCAGTAGCCAGCTACGTCTCGAGAGAATGGTGTCCAGGAGATCTAACCTTTGACACACTGGGTGATGCACGGGATGACTCAAACACTGCTTAGAGACGTTTAGAGCGTACTTTAGTTTTGGAGCCTGAGCCTCATTTCAATACACTAAATGACATTTTGAAAATAATTTAAAAATGCAGTTATTGAAAAGGAATATTTACTCGTGACCCAAAGAAATGGGTCCCGAACCAATTATTTATGTGCCCAATAGGGCAACGCACTAGTACTAGCGCAGCGCTACTTTCTTTCTAGATGAACTATCCAGACTATAAATAAACAATTTACAAGCTTCACATGTAATTCTGGCTATCTAGTTGATAAATAGGCAACCACACTCGCAATTTACCAGAATTGCATCTACAGTATTAGGAAACAGTGCTCCACATCTACATGCAGGCTGCAGCAAGTGGTGTAAAGGATCATCTCTGATAACTAAATACTGTATTTAAGTACAATCTTGAGTTATTTGTACTTTACTTGAGTATTCCCAATTTCCACTTTTACTTCTACTCCGCTACCACTATTGTACTTTTACTCCACTACATTTATTTGAAAACGTGTGTGTGTGTGTGTGTGTGTGTGTGTGTGTGTGTGTGTGTGTGTGTGTGCGTGCGTGCGTGCGTGCGTGCGTGTGTGAATGTGAGAATGTGAGTGTGAGTGAGAGTGTGCCTGGCCTGGACTGAACAACAGCGACCCTCCCTTAACATGTGTGGTCAGAAAAGGTATTGCAGGCTACATACAGACAGACAGACAGACACGCACACACACATACATACCCACACACACGGCCACGTATAGGAGACGGTGTGACCACCGCTCAAAAACAAGAAAGGGTGACACAGCAAGACGCACATGATCACTATCACTCTCATTGTCTTCAGAGATTTCCATATGTTGTGCCACTTGTTCCCCTGGCAGGGAGAACCACAGTGTAGAGGTCTTGGTAGAGAGCACTGTCTCTGTCTGGGTCCTGCAGAGCAGTGTATGTGTCCTCTTGGTCCTATATTCAGAAAAGGTTAAATTAATTCAATGTGGATGAAAAGCTGATGGCACAGACTAGCTTAATGTTGTTGAAAAGTACAGAATAAACCTTCATACATTGTTCACTGGAGAGGGAGGAGTTGCTGCTGCGCTGAATGAGACAGAGACATCTGGGTTTGCTCTTCTGTTTCATAGAAAAATGTTAGAGTTACTGTTACAGTATGAAAGTACTATAAACAGCATCATAACTGCTATTGGTTATCTTCTGTTTTTAAAGCTAATTAATGATGAAGATGATGAACATCAATAGGCCTTTTCTAAATGGGTTTAGACTAGAGATTATAGTAAAGATGTGAAACGTTGTTGGGAGCTTTAAAACCAATGTGCAATGCTATTAGTAACATTAGAAACAATACTGAACATATAGAGAACATACATTTACTGTATAATACATAATTCACATCCCAACGTTCTCGCTGGAATATAGAACTCACCGATGGATGTTTCGCCGCATTATAGCCAAGGTAACTGCAATCCCAATGATGATGACAGTGATGCTTGACAGTGCTATAAGAATGGGGTACATGTACATGGGGGTGGGGGAAGTATTGGCCCCTGCATGCTCTCCTGTGGCTGTGAAGGAAAATACATTTGTAAACTATTATCTGTAAGAATGTGCAACATCTTGGTAAGAGAAACCTGTCCACTGTATGTTTCAGCACGTCTGTGAAAGTGAAGGTTTTTCATGTGTTAAGCTAGGACAGACCATCAGGTGTTCAGTTCAGTGAACATGTCAATATTTGCACAGGTGATCAGTAAATGCGGTTGTATATCAGTATGAAACTGCATGGGGTATGGACCACTAATAATAAGATCTATAAACTGGGGAATCATTGCCCTAGGAATCATCCACATTTGTCATACTTATTTAATGGCAATGCTCTGGGAAGAACATTAAATCAGTCACATTATATTACATTGTTAAAAAGGCTGTCAATCAATGTATACAACATAAATGACACCACTCCAACTTAGGACAGGAAAATACAAAAACAAAAGAAAACAAAAAATGGCATTATCTTACAACGTAAAAATAAATACGAGTTTATGAATGTACAGCATAAATCACCTCCCACTGTAGTCAGTGAATTACAAAACAAAGACAAAATGACTTACCGTTCACACTCACAGTAACGTTGAGAAACACAGAATGTGTTCCTCCGCGTGTTGCTCCACTGAATGTACACTCACAGTTATAGCTTCCACTATCTGCTGGTGTTAAATCACTGAGTTGCAAAAACATTGTCTTATTCTGTTTTAGGGTGATCCTGGAGTCACATATGCTGGAGTCAGGATTTTCAGTGACATCATAAACGTTATTGACAAAAAGCAGTTGACATTCTTCTCCTCCAGTCCGTGCTGTTTTGACAGTACATTTTATTATTATGATGTCATCAACTGTTTGATCGGCACATATTGGAGTGACGTCTGGTTCCTCGCCAATGGTTTTCACAAGAAACACTGCAATAGAAAATATATTTGTGAGTTTATATAATTCAAAAAACATCACTTAACAAGTTGTACATACATATGCTTTACTTCAAGCACAATATTGTTAGCAAATGTGAAATTCAAAAAAAGTATCTGTTTGTTATATATAAAATCATCAAAGTAATTGTGGCTTAACAAATAGGGCGTTGAGAGCGACACATGCCACAATGACTCAGCACACTTAATAAAAAAATACTTAAAGAAAATATCTTATTTATTTTATGGCTAGGTGTTTTATAAATCTCCAACTGTATTTTCTTAATTTCAATTAAAACTATTGTCTGTAGAAAGACAGTTATAGGCAGCTGAACAGTTAGTTATGGATACCTCTGCATGAGGAAGTTGATGTATCAATAATGGCCTATCAATGTTAACATGTAATTAGTTAGAAAACAGATTTTACAGATGTCCTACCTTCAATGGCGTCAATCGTGATAAGAAAAACAAACATTAGCATAAGTTTGAAACAATTTCCAGTCATGATGCCCAGCAGTTCAAGATTACAGGTTTGTTCTGATCATGAAATAAAATGTCACTAGGAAGTGGTTTGGCATCTGTAGCTGAAAATATAGAGGTTGGGGGTGGGTGACTAGCCGAACCACAAAACTCTTTCCGTTAGGTACGAAAAAGAAGCACACAATACTATTTCGTGATCTAGAGTCCAGTTACCATCATCATAACGCCTTGCTTATACTGTAAATATATATTTTTTATGTATTCTATTTTATTAATTTTAGAATACTTTCTAGTTCATTTAGTTGTTCTTTTGTAATTAATCTTAATAATATCCATACAGATTGCACAGGGAAGCCACATTACTACTATTAGAACCTGTTTAGTTTGCTTCATTTTGACAGAGGTTGTAATGATACAGGAAACAGGATGGTGAAGTTATGGCTTAACTATGAGTTATGGGGGCAGGCCTCGTGCAGTGGTTCACAAACTTTGAAATGTAAAGGTCTCCCCTTAACTCTGACAGAACATGTACATTGTACCCAATACCATTTGTACACGGTCAGTTACTAATACAGACTTGTATGGGTCAATTTAGACCCGTTCTCAACCTTTTCAGGCCGCGACCCCTAAAATAATCATATTTTAACTGGGGACCCCCCTCCCCCCCTGACGAGTTGCGGCATTACATTTTGTATAACACGGTTCTATTGTGAAAATAGCCAATCTACATGCTCACAACGCCTCATAATGCGAGGTGTTGTGAGCATGTAGATCTTCTATTTTCACAATTTCTGCCTCTAGGCTAATATTTGACAATTTGTCCGATTTGTCATTTTAGATGTCCTTAAATTGTCGCTTTAGAAATGTGCATATACCCTCTATAAACTTCAACTTACTGAGAAAACAATGTTGCACATGTGAATCATCTGGGGACCCCCCAAAATAATTTGGGGAACCCCCTGGGGGTCCCCACAGCACCATGCCTAAAGGAACCCACAGACGGCACAGAGTCCATTAAATCCACTTTGAGAACCACTGGCCTTGTGGTTAAGTATACATACTACATTATAGGTTCTATATAGGCTCGGTCTCTCTCTCTGTTTCCTGTCATACTTCACTGTACCTTCCCAGTGGTTCCCAAACATTGGGTTGGGACCCATCTGTGGGTCGCGGACACATTTGTACGGGTCCTTTTATTTTTACTTTTCCTACATTTTGGTTTTAATTATTATTATTTCAAAATACATTAAAAAAAAGGAAAAAAGAAAAAAAAAATCCCAAAAAAGGCAACATTTCATAAATTCAGTAACAAATTCAATGTTTTTTTTTAGTAGATTCATGAAGAAGTAAAATATATTTTTAAGGAATTGCCTACATTTGAAAACAAATATTTAAGAAATAGTGAAAATAGCCAATGTACAAGCTCACACTGTGGCATGAAACACATCAATGCTTTCTTTATTCTTAAAAGAGAGTTAAAAAAAACACACACACAATTTGTTTTTGTAATTAATTTATTTACAGTATAGATCAACTGATTCAGATTTAGATTGTGCATTACAGACTGCAGGTTACACTTCCTGTGTTCCAAATTAAATGTATAAACATAACAAATAGCCTGCAATACTAAGATGAAGGATAGTAGCTGCAAATGCATTGAGAAGGAGAAAAATTCTGCAAAAATGTGGTGGAAACTATAAGTTAATGTTTTTCACAGTGCTATTCAACTGGAATAACCCATGATTGTAAGCCGTCTTCTAAAAGTAGCCATCAAGTAGCAAAACATCAGTTGAAATATTTCACAAAGCAGAAGATGCCACCTTGTGGCCAGGCCTCAAAACTAAAGTGTCCCAAGCAGCTAGAAGTGCATCTTTTAGGACTAGAATTATTGAATGCTTTAACCAGTGAAAAATAGCAGATACACAAGCACGCAGTGTGGCACTCGGTGCCGCGCTGCGAGCTTGTAGATCTGCAATTTTTGAAAAAGTCGTGAAAATGTGTGCAAATCTTTGACTATATGTATTTTCAAAGCGAACGTTTGTAACTCAAGTTTTGCTTCTGGAAGGTCCCTGGAACTAGATATTTTGAGATGGGGGTCTGTGGACAAATAAATATCATTTTGGGGGTCCTCGACATGAAAAAGTTTGAGAACCACTGACATAGTAGTCTCTCAAGAACAGACTAACTGAGCTCCAGTTAAGTGAAAAGGTCCTTTTCTTTGACGATGGCTGGCCAGATTCCTGACATCGAAACATGGGTTTTTAAAAAAATCTTAGAAGGATTCAAAAGACACTAATGGAATCGGGTCAAAATTCAAATTTTCACGATTTTTCAAAAATAGCAGATCTACAAGCTCGCAGCGCGGCACTCGGTGCCACGCTGTGAGCTTGTATATCTGCTATTTTTCAATAGTTAAAGCATAAAATAATGATACACAATAAAGTGTACCCGTTCAGAATGTGTTAACCACTTTATCCCCAGCATTCATATTCTGTTGGGAACATTAGCCACAAATAGGTGATCTACAAGCTCGCAACGTGTTGTGAGCTTGTAGATTGCCTGTTTTTGGTGAAGAGATTTGCTGAGATTTGGTGTACTGTTGACAGAAAAAAGCAGTCCAAGTACAAAGCAATTCCAGTTTACCAAGTCTAGAGGGTTTGAGTGATTAATGCATAGCCTTTGACGCTGCACAAACCTCAGTATTGTTGTGTAATTTCAGGTTAAGAGTTAATTGAGGTTTGGGCGGGATGAGCTTGGACAGTTGAATAAACCATGTTGTTTGTCTGTCGGAGGCTGCTTGAATAAAGGATGTTGTCTGTCTGTGTGAAAACGCCGTAAGGCTCAATATCCGCTGGCATCTGCAAAGACAAAGATAAAATCATGAGTCATTCGCTCAGAATCTCTGAGACCTCGCTTCAAACTAGTGTTGATTTTGTCGACTAAAACTATGACGAAAAGTGTTTGTCGACTACCTTTTTTCACTGACGAAAACTAAATAAAAACAAAATAAGAACTAAGCTATATATGATGATTAAAACTAAGACTAAATATATTGACAATTTCATCAACAAATAAAAACTACCGTAGATGTTAGGTAAGGACTGGTGGAGAAGAGATCCATTAGAACTATAAGACAAGTCCTTTTATGTTTGGTTGTACTTGGGTGTTGCGCTCTGAAAATAGCAGATCTACGAGCTCACAACGTGTCGCGCTGTGATGCGTTATGAGCTTGTAGATCATCTATTTTCAGATTGCAAACAAATGTTAAATCAGGCATTATGACGCCGTCAAGGCCTGCCAAAATACATTTTTGTCGACAAAATCAACTGTAGATTTAGTCAACTACTGTAAACTCTTATTCTATTTAGTCAACTAAAACAAACATTTCAGATGACTAAAACATGACTTTATTCAAAACACTAAAAGTAAATCAAAATTTGCTCTAAAAATCAACACTACTTCAAACAAAAGGTCAGACAAGTGTGATCCCATCCCCTCCCTATGATGGGGTTGTGCTCAAAAATATTCAACCCCCCCTCCCTCTGCAAATCTGGTTTATTGGCTAAATTCACAAACTGACGACTGAATGAAATAAATAGATCATACAAGAACAATGTAAATAGCTCAACAAAAGTCAAATGAGTTGTGTTTTTTTCCAAATTCAATACTAAATGCCACTTTTGCCTCTTTCACTTTTTAATTATTCAACTATTAATTACACCTGAAAAGGTCAAGGTAAACTTTATTATCCCGTTCAGGGAAATTCATTTGGTCCAAAGGTGCGAGTACAAAAAACATAAAAACATAAAAACAGACAACATCCAACATTAAATACTGACAATACAATCTGCTGTGCTTAAAAGTGCTTAAAACATTTTCCTACAGGAAAACATCTGTAATCAACTGCAATCGACTAATCAAGGGTTTAAATAGTTGCTTCAGATGTGCAATCTGGCCTGACTACAAGTTTGTTGACTAAACTGTGATTAGAGCAGTTAGAAACATGGCTAAGTCTAAGGAACGGTCAGAAAAGTTCAGAGAAGAGATTATTGCTTTTTACAAAAAAGGAAAAGGATATAAAACAATTGCAAAGACACTGAATGTTCCAAAAAGTACAGTTTTGAGCATAGTTCACACGTTCTAAGGAACAGTGGTTACACTAATGAACGAATTTGTCAGAGGGGGTTGAATAATTTCGAGCACAACTGTATACCGTATATTAGGCTGCTGTCTTTGCTATAACAACAGTCTTTATGTTATGTACTCTTATGTAGAGAGTAAAAGTGCAAAGTATTTGTGTATGTATTTACATGGGTTACAGTAAACAAATGCTACATGACAAAATGTAACCACTTAAATGAAGGAAGTTACATCAAGTCAACAGAGGGGAGGGGGATCCACCAAGGCCTCTTTCTTGAGAACATTGCGTCACTTTAAATATTATGAATTCCAGAGAATGCTGACATAACTACAGTAACTTCCTGTTGGTCATCTCAACCAGCTGAAGCTTTCCCCATCCTCTACAATGATATACAGCAGGGTTCCCCAATAGGCGGCCCGCGGGCCATTTGCGACCCGCGGGGGGCTACTGTCTGGCCCCCACCAACCCCAGTAATAATGGTGGTATAAGAGCAGCAACAACACTAGTATATCGTCGTTGTTGGGTGGAAACCTTGTATCTCCAAATTTGTACGTTCTTTCACAAAGTAAAGCCCTGCTTCATCATACAAGGCCGTTGCACAAAAGTAGTGAAAACAGCAGATCTACAAGCACACAACGCCTCGCGGTGCGAGGCGTTGTGTGCTTGTAGATTGGCTGTTTTCACTAGTTTAAATCATTTTTAAAATGCTAAATGCAAAATGAACGGTTTTGGACAAGATTTTCACCCGACAACGACGATATCTGAACTGTCGCTGGAGTAGTGGGAACGCCGCCGTCGCCCCCTGCAATGTTGTGGCCCTCAGCTTGGTACCCTAGACACAACTAATTTGGGAAGCCTGGTATACAGTATAATATGTTAGCCTCTATTTGCCTTGAATAAAAGGGAAAGGGTGAACAGCTTGGGCTGATTGTTCAGATGCTGTATATTCCCTATAGGGATATATGGCATTGAGTAGCCTACCATTGTGCACCGATCACTATGGAACAGTGGTGGAAAAAGTAATCAAATGTTTTACTTAAGTGAAAGCATCAATACTGCAATGTAGAAATACTCTGTAGAAAGTAAGAGTCCGGAATAAAAAAATTATTTGAGTAAAAGTACAAAAGTATTGGTATGAAAATGTAGGCCTACTTAAAGTACCAAAAGTAAAAGTACTAACATGTTTGAAAATAGCAGCTCTACAAGCTCACAACGTGTCGCATCGCCAACGCATTGTGAGCTTGTAGATCAGCTATTTTCAAATAACCTAGATATAAAATAGGGCGAAAGTAGTTAATGTATGTTTTGTAACTAATGTATATCTGCAAAGTAATAAACTAGTAACTAACGTTTTCAAAGAAATATAGTGGAGTAAAAGTACAATATTTGAATCCGAGATGTAGTGGAGTAGAAGTAAAAGTATTGGAAATTGGAAATACTCCAGTAAAGTACAAATACCTCAAAAGTACAGCACTTAAGTAAATGTACTTAGTTACGTTACACCACGGCTAGTGAATGCCATGTGAAACATGGATAAAACTTGGCCAGCAAACATTGCTGTGGATGGTTTGATAGAATGAACTGCTGAAGAACACATGTGATAATTAATATACCCAATACGTGTACTATATGCCAGGGGTCTTCAACGTTTTCAGGCCGAGGACCCCGGTTTCATTCCATAGTTTCATCATTTTCATCAGTGTATTTTGGATTCATGTCAATTTGTGTTTTCAGACATTTAACCACTTGAGCCTAATAAATACATTTGACCTTTCACTGTGCTTAGTCTGCTCTTTTTCCCCTCTACACCAAAGCTCTTTGCCGAAAATAGCCGATCTACAAGCTTGTAGATCTGCTATTTTTCGCTAAAGTTCTCTGAATATGGACACTAGGGTTCAGGTGGTTAATATGAAAAAGGGCGAAAAAAAGTTTCTATCACACAAAGATTTGGAGGACCCCCTGAAGTAACTCTGAGGACCCCCTAGGGGTCCCGGACCCACTGTTGAAGACCCATGCTGTATGCATTCATACAGTACATACATGCCATATGGCTCAAGGACGTACATATGCATTTGCACACATGAGCACACACACATGTATACTATATAAATGGATCAGTTCATCTTACATATTACAGCACACACACAAGAGTTGAAAAGTTCTATACATTACCACATTTGGGGGGCTCTGCTGTATCTTTTTAATTTGTTTTCTGTTGGACAAAAGATCAAACAAGAATTAGCGAATCGCAAATAGCATTCTGGCCATCTTCAGAAGCAAGCATTTTGAAGCACAGGATTAGCCTAACCACAACCACAGCAGGAAGTGAGATTTCACAGCAACAGGCTTAAACTGTGCATCCTCAGCGTCTCTGATGTGATCAAAACTAGCTTGATACATTATGTACTGTATACTGTAAAGTGTATAGTTTCCATTCATGCATTTTTCATCTTCATTTACCTTCAAACAATTCATGTTTCTTTTGCTGTTTTAAAGGAGTTTTACCATGCTCCTGTTAATTGTGTAAAGCAGCCTTGAGCCAAATTAAGATGATTGCTATTTGTATTCAGATGAATTAACCGCCATCTGAACCCTTTACATGCAATTAATTAAAATGCAAGCACAAAATAACAGTGTCTTTGTATCTTCTGTTTGTTTTTAATGTTCTGTATGATTAAGTGGATACTAGTTTTTCAATATGGCATTTTAGAAATCACCTTAGAGAATATAGTAAAATGCATCATCAATCATAAAAACTTCATTGCTGTTGTGATAACTGTATTCCTACTGAACATATTGAATATATACATTCATAATGCATAATTCACTATCTAATGTTTTTGCTGGAATATGATACTCACCGGTGGGTGCTTTTCCAGATGGCAACTGCAATTCCAATGACGATGACAGTGATGCTTGTCAGTACTATAAGAATGTACGTGGTCGTGGGGGTGGGGGAAGTATTGGCCCCTGCATGCCCTCCTGTACCTGTGAAGGAAAAGACATTTGTAAACCATTATTGTCAAGTTATGTTATTATAACCCTAACCCTAACCCAGTGATAAACAGATCCCTTTACTGTGCCTGACTGTTTGTTCACAACATTAGCTTGGATCATAACAGACTAGTAGATGTTCAGTCAGTGAACATGTCAATCGTTTGCTCAGGTGAGCTGTAATCACTGCTGCTATGGTTATGTTGGCCTTGATCGCTGCATTCTACAATGCACAGTGGGTGCTGTTCAACAAATGTCACAATATATTTATAAAGACTTATGAACCAGGTCATCATTGATAAACAATCCAAGACCCTTGGAATGATCCAAACCTTTCATGACATGAGTAGCTAGTGCTCAGGGACACTAAATAACTTACTTCATCTTACAAAAAAGGTATATCCAAAATTGATATCGAGGTATCAACATGCGAGGTATACTGTACATATCGACGAAGACAGCTTGAAATGAGGTATTGGTGTACTGTATGTGTCAAATTAATTAATAGACACGCTATGCATGTATGTAGCACATGCAAAAAAGCAGTCCATCTGTAACCAGGTGTGGTTATTTCAATAAAACTATTGTTGGAAAATGGAAATAAGGCATTTAATGTATTTATTCTATGTGTACTGTGCAGTGTGCTATTCAATATCTGGGTTAGGCACTATGCAAGCTGTGGACCTATAGCAGAAAAGAAACTATATAATCCAATTGTTTTTATTAATATCGTGAGTAATATCGATATCGAGGTATTCTACGTTATCTTATATGGAAGGTTTTCCTAACATCGCCCAGCATTAATGTACAACATAAATCACCTCCCACTGTAGTCGGATAATACAAAACAAAAACAAAATGACTTACCATTCACATTCACAGTAACGTTGAGTTTCACAAAATGTATTCCTCCATTGAATGCACACTCACAGTTATAGATTCCACTATCTGCTGTTGTTAAATCATTGAGTTGCAAAAACATTGTCTCATTCTGTTTTAGGGTGATCCTGGAGTCACAGATGCTGGAGTCAGGATTTTCAGTGACATTGTAAAAGTTATTGACAAAAAGCAGTTGACATCCCTTTCCTCCAGTCCGTGCTGTTTTGACAATACATTTGATGAATATGATGTCATCAACTGTTTGATTGTCACATATTGGAGTGACATCTGGTTCCTCACCAATGGTTTTCACAAGAGACACTGCAAGCAATAGAAAATGAGTGAGTCTATATACTATTCTGATTACAAAATCATCACATTTTCTCCTTTTGACAACAGAGTCCATTGAAATGAATGTGCTCTGTAAAATCTACAACAGAATATCAATGTTAACTATAATAATAATACAAATAAATGATACATAAATATATACAATTATAAAATATTAATTGCAAAAACTGTTTAATTGTAAAACCAGTTGTTACTGTACCTTCTGTGGCTGTGCACAAACTCCACAACTGCAAGAGTGAAACAAGTCGCATTTTCCATGCAGACTTGCTGACCAAGGACAAACACAAATGCACCGTTCCTTCCTCCACTCTGAGCTACACACGAACTGTGCTGTAGCTTGCTGCATATGTGGTACTGAAAAAAAGTCTAAACATCTTCGCCCACACTCAACCCACCACATTTAAAAATGGCACCCTACAGTACGCATTCCATGTGACTAAAGTGAAACTTCACTGACGTCTGACACACAGAAACTCGGTGATAACATAATGAGGAAGTACTTCCGTTTGTTTGTGTTATTGCTGGGAGGTCATTTGTGGTTTTCACTTTGCGACATGTTTGTTGCATGTGTCACAATTTCAGTGGAATAAACCATTTTAGAGGTAGCTAAGCTTTATCTGATCTGAGCTTAGTTCAGTCAGAATTCGGAATCTTTTAAAACCTTCACATTCACGGTTGTCTCTGATGTGGTTAGTTCTATTTCTTAGGGAAATGAAACAGTAGGTTAACTCAATCAAGCACAGCAATGCGGTTTACACCGTAACCACTTACACCCTATGTACTTTGTCACATGACAAGTAGCAAAAACAGTCGATCTGCAAGCTCACAACACGTCGCATTGTGACGAGTTGTGAGCATGTAGATCAGTTATTTTAGAAAATATTGATATGTTAGAAAATCAGGGTGGTGTACGATAAGTACCAGTGTTGCTGTTCACTGTGAAAGATGTGACAGCTCTCAGTTTTTATTGGCTTCCTTCATACATAAGAATATTATAATAAGTGTCAGATGAGGAGTGAAAATCGGTGCAAACAAACGCATTACCGTTTGACAGAGCAACCCCTTGAATGCTTTAACCAAGCTCACAGCGCGGCACCGAGTGCCGCGCTGCGAGCTTGTAGATCTGCTATTTTTGAAAAAGTCGTGAAAATGTGTGCAAATCTTTGAATATATGTATTTTCAAAGGGAAAGTTTGTAACTCAAGTTTTGCTTCTGGGGGGTCCCTGGAACTAAATATTTTGAGATGGGGTCTGTGTGGCCAAATACATATCATTTCGGGGGTTCACATGAAAAAGGTTTGAGAACCACTGACATAGTAGTCTCTCAAGAACAGACTAAGTGAGCTCCAGTTATGTGAAAAGGACCTTTTCTTTGACGATGGCTGGCCAGATTGCTGACATAGAAACATGGGTTTTTTTCCAAAAACCTTAGAAGGATTCAAAAGACACTTATAGAATCGGGTCAAAATTCAAATTTTCATGATTTAAAAAAAATAGCAGATCTACAAGCTCACAGCGCGGCACTCGGTGCCGCGCTGTGAGCTTGTAGATCTGCTATTTTTCAATAGTTAAAGCATAAAATAATAATACACTATAATGTGTACCCGTTCTAAATGGGTTAAACGAGTCAGTTATTTCCATAATGCTCCCAGATCTCCCACATCGTGCTTGTTCGGTTTTTCTCCGCACATCAAGCGGACGGTTTCACTTCGCTGTCACCGTGCAGTCGACATTGCTGACCCCAGTGTTTGGTTCCCAGGTCTGAATCCAGTCAGAGGCGCCCGCTTCCTCTGTACAGCATGTAGAAGGTGGAGCCCGCCAGCGCCGTTACCAGGACGACGAGGACCTTCTGGATCCAGAGACACCGGTCCAGCTTCTGCTCCAGCCGTCCATTAATGGACAGCAGCCTCAGGAGCTGAGGACAGGACAGGACAGGACAGGACAGGACAGGACAGGACAGGACATGGAGGTTTATTGCAGTGTCGATTTTGTCGACTTAAACTATGACGAAAAACGATGAATACGAGAATCTATGTGATCAAAGGAGGTAACGGCAAAGTTAAAAACATGTAGTGGGTGCTGCTAGGATCAGTGGCATAAAACCTGAACAAAAGAGGACAGATCCGAGCACTCAAAAAAGTTTAAAAAAGGAGGAGAGCGGGCGTAAAAACTGGGTACTTTATTTCATAATAATAAAAGGCTAAAAGGCTTTTATTATTATGAAATGAAGTACCCAGTTTTTTAAAAACTAAATTATGATGACTAAAACTAAGACTAGACATATTGACAAAACAAAAATAAAAGAGACTAAAACGTTAGGGAGGGACTAGTGGAGAGTCATTTTATGTTTGGTTGCTCTCAGGTGTTGCACGCTGATAATAACAGATCTACAAGCTCACGTTGTGAGCTTGTAGATCGGCTATTTTCAGCATGCAACCAAGTGTAAAATCAGCCATCACACGATGCCATCAAGGGCTGCCAAAATACATCTTATGATATTTAGTCGACTAAAATTAGACTAAAACTAAAACTGTTCGGGTGACTAAATTATGACTAAAACCAAAAGACATTTTATTCAAAAGACTAAATCAAAATGTGCTGTCAAAAACAACACTGGTTTATTGAGAAACACTGACTGGAAACATTATTGTCTCCACCAGCCGAAGGCTGAGGGAGAGTATGTTTTCCCCTCCGTCCGTCCGTCCGCCCGTGCGTCCGTGCGTCCGTGCGTCCTCGCAGTTTGTGAGCAGCTAATCTCAGTCGCCGTTGGCCCGATCGCTGCCAAACTGAGCACACACACTCCCTGGATGCCAATCTAGAACCTCTGCCCCACATTTTTCAAATCGGCCTCATGGTGGCGCTATAACAGGCCGATTTGTGTGGCCTGGTTGTTATCAGCTAATCTCCGGCGCCGTTGGCCCGATCGCTGCCAAACTGAGCACACACACTCCCTGGATGCTAATTCAGAACCTCTGCCCCACATTTTTTAAATCAGCCTCATGGTGGCGCTATAACAGGCCGATTTGTGTGGCCTGGTGGAGACCTGTGCTCGGAAGAGCACTGCTTCTAGTTCTCTGTGGTTCTCAAGCGTTTTCATGTCAAGAACTCCCAATCTGAAAATGATGGTGTCAGATTAGATTTTTCCATACATTTTTTTAAGATTTGTTTTGGGGCTTTTATGCCTTTATTGATAGGACAGTATATATAGACTGACAGGAAACGGGGGAGAGATGTGGAGTGACACACGGCAAAGGTTGTCCGGATCGGGAATCGAAACGGCGCCGCCGCCAGGCATCCATGCCTACTGGTATATGGCAATGCCGCGCCTGGACCCGTAGGCCAGCAGGCACCCCTTTCCACAAATGTTCAAGATAGAAAAATAAAATACTCGTGTATAAGCTAATTACGGGTCACAAAGTGTTGATCGTCTATTTTCAAATGGCTGAAGTATAAAATAGGGTTAAAGTGATCATACTTTTTTTTGAGAAGCACTGTTATAAAGAAGTACTGTATGTAAAACAACATAACCGCTAAGAGGAAGCATTGGCTGTAAAGACTTCTAATCACGTGATGAATAAATGCCTTTCATTTAAAAACAAGAACATAATAATCACAACATGAGAAACTGGTGGAGTGATGAATCTTTGTCAAACCTTTGTGGGTAAAATGTGTTTGTTTTGAGCATGCAATCATTGTCCCTATCATACACTTATTTCTGCTAGCTTAAAGTTGTTTAGTGTTCATGAAAGGCATGCTGTTTGGAAAGTAATTGTCTTGAAATTGCAGTGAGTGAACGTAGTTAAGAATGGCACACTCAGATGCAGGGCCTTTTTTGAATTCAGGGGTGTCGCACCAAATGTTTCTATGTCAGTGGTGCTTAAACATTTTCATGTGAAGGACCCCCAAAATTATATGTATTTGGCCACAGACCCCCGTCTCAAAACATTTAGTTCCAGGGACCACCCAGAAGCAAAATTTTTGTTAAAAATGTTCGCTTAAAAAATACATATATTCAAAGAT
Organism: Nannobrachium achirus; assembly: GCF_963921795.1. NCBI lineage: Eukaryota > Metazoa > Chordata > Actinopteri > Myctophiformes > Myctophidae > Nannobrachium > Nannobrachium achirus. The sequence goes on along the minus strand of NC_137831.1, from coordinate 43,025,301 downwards.
TTGCACACATTTTCACGACTTAACTTAACGACTTTCACGATCTACAAGCTCTGTGCCACGCTGTGAGCCTGTATATCTGCTATTTTTCAATGGGGCTTTTAAGCCGTGACATCATTTTGTAGGCAGAGGAGAACTCTGCCCCCAGAGCATTTTCTGTCCCTCGCTATTTCAACAGATACGAGACAAAAATAAAGAGAAGCAAAATGTGTAAATAATAAAAATAGTAAAAAGATTCACGGAAACTGGGGGCAGAAATTCTCCTCTGCCTACAAAATGATGTCATACTTAACAGCCCCATAGCTAAAGTAATTAGGGCCTCTCCACCTTGGGCCCTAGTGACTTCATAAGCAGTGTTCTGAAAGTACCCCTACCCCCACACACACATAGTCTGACTTCCTGAATGCTGCTGCACACACTTGTCTGTCCACATTTGGCAACGCTGCTCGACATCTGAAGAGTTCAGTCTCTAAATTAACGTTCAGCTGTATAATTTTGCAATTCAATTGAGTGAGTGATAAACTACTGTAATGAAGCATGTCTGCTTGGACAGTTTGTCGTGTACAATTCGTCCATCAGAGTGTGTTAAAAACGGCAAAACAAACTTGGTATTTTCTTTCTCTTCAGGGAAGGTTTGGGTTCGAAATGTTGCTTTCATGTGACCTGTTTAATCTTTTGCTCCGTGGTCAGCAGTGACTTCTGCAATGTTGGTGTGCTCCCTTCTTGCCTGTAGGTTTGGGTGGTTAGGCATTTAGCGTCTGCAAAATGCCTAATTTCTAAATGGTAAATTGTTGTCTTTGACATGCGTGCCAGTCACTCAACAGTAAACAAACCAACTCAAAGTTTAAGTGTATAGAGCAGGGGTCTCAAACTCAATATACCTTGGGGCCGCTGGAGGCAGAGTCTGGCTGAGGCTGGGCCGCAGCCTCAGTGCACATGCACGCGTGCACAGCGCGTGCATGTGTGCGTGCTCATGCACTAAAACAAATTAGTGCATGTGCACTACTTTGTTTGATTATTATACTGTAGTTTCATACCAGTCTAACAACTACTGTATCTATCTCCCCATCAGTCTTCTCAAATGTCTTTTTTATTTTTTAACAAGATGAACAAGGACCCTTGTGTAAACAAGTTGTGTTTAACTTATGGAACATGTACTGTACTGTTAACTGTACTGTATTATTAATTGTTTTGAGGTTCATATAAAACTCGCGGGCCGCACTAACATTAAACTTTCATCTTAAGGTGGGGGCCACAAAATATCGTCTCGCGGGCAATTTAAGACTTTTTAATACCCAAATTGTCAAATATTAGAGGCAGAAATGGTGAAAATAACCGATCTACATGCTCACAATGCCTCGCGTTGCGAGGCTTTGTGAGCATGTAGATCGGCTATTTTCACAATAGAACCGTGTTATACAAAATGTAATGCCTCAACTCTTTGTGCTCGTCAGGGTCCCCTGTTAAAATAAGATTATTTTGGAGGTCGCGGCCTGAAAAGGTTGAGAACCACTGACTTAACTGACCATCCATTCTATATACAGTATTCATTCCATGCTATTAATCATTCTCCAAGTTGTCTTTGAATGGTGGATGTCTGGTGCCATAAACCGACCGTGGTGTGGGTGTCTTGGTGGCTGTTAGTTCCGTTTGTGATGGGTGGTCTGCTGCAGGTGCTGCTGGTGGACTGACTGAGGGGGGGCCTCAGACCCTGCAAGACGTGGCACTTGAGCCTGAGAGAAAAGGAACACAAAATAATCATTAGAGAAAGAAGTCTGCAACAGAGCAGAAAGCCCGCAACACTCCAACTTAGATAAAGTCTTTTCGTTGCACGGCTCAAAAGAACATGAGACAATGAAGAAGTTGCCAGCACTCAAGGAATGTCCTTTTAAACATAACGCTGACGAAGACCAACTAGGTCGAAACACGTCCGTTTTGCATTGTCCTGAGAGGCAAATAAAACCTTTTAAAAGGAGATTCCTTGAGTGCTGGCAACTTCTTCATTGTCACACAAATAATCATTTAAACGTTGTTGTCAGGTGGAAACCTGGAAATAAAGCCTATTATTAGGTTTGTTCGTTCGCTCGTTCGTCCGTTGCCTCGTCCGTCCGTCCGTCCGTCCGTCCGTCCGTTCGTTCGATCGATGGGCTAGATTACTGTCCGGGTGCATGTTGGGCTGTACAGTCACTCCTAATCCCAACCTACAAAGTTACTGGGTTGGGCTGAATAATGGGTCAGAGGGGAGGGGGAACCCTCCTTCCTCTCTTCCCTTTTGGTTGTGTGGGTTTGTGTCACATCGGTGCAATTGTAACTAGCACTGTGCCTGCCACTATAAGGCCTGCCACTAATTCGAACTCCGGGGATCATCCCCGGAGTTTCTTTTCTGTCTCCCACTCCACAGTTCCAGTTCCTGGAAACTCGACAACCTAAAACCCTAAAACTTGACAACTCAGCTGCTGGGATTGCTACTAAAACTCGACTACTCAGCTGCAGACCAAGAGTGTGACTCCGGACCAGGCCTCCATGAAGCACGCCTGTGGACCTGCCTGGATCTCTTTGTGTCTATCTCTTGCTCTCTCTTTGTTCCTTACTGTCCCCCCCGACTCGGTCGAGGCAGCACGGCTGTTCACCCCAGAGTCAGGATCTGCCTGACGTTTCCTCCTCCTTAAGAGGGGGTTTTTCGTTACCATTGTCGCAAATTGCTTGCTCAGGGTGGGGGCCTCAGGCCTGTGAGGTATCCGCTCGGGTTCTCTCGAGGGGGTACCTCACGGGTACAGGTTCTGCTCGGGTTCTCTCTCTCCTCCCCCCCACCCCCCCTACCCTTACCTCCCCTTCCCCTCCCCTTCCCCTCCCCCTACACACGCATGCGCATGCAGCGCCTGTGTGTGTGTGTGTGCGTTCGTTCGTTCGTTGCTTCGTTCGTTCTTGTACATACGCATGCAGGACCTGTGTGTGCGTGTGCCCCTTGTTTGTCTTTCCCTTGTCTCTCCCTTGTTTCTCCCTCTCTCCTCTCTCTCTCTCTCATGGCTCTTTAGCCTTTGTAAAGTGTCTTGAGATAACTTGTTATGATTTGACACTTTAATAAAATTCAATTGAATTGAATTGAAACCTTATATGTCCAAAACCGTTCTATTTGAACTTCATTTAAAAAAAATCACACCCAATGTGAAGTGAGCGGTGGTCGTGCTTGCATAACATCTTCAGATTTGAGACTAGGATGTACAGGCTATGCTACACACACACACGTTTTGCTATGGCAAAACGCTGAGGAAAAAGGCTACAGACATATGATGATGACATCACTAGACAAACATGATGCTACGTACACACATTTTGCTATGGTAAAACGCTGAGGAAAAAGGCTACAGACACACGCACAGCCACGTATAGGAGCGGTTGACCACCGCTCAAAAATGTACTAAACTAGAGATCTACAGTATGCAAATGATTAATTTGTGACCTTGCCATTGTAAAGTTTGGGAGCCGCTGATTTAGACCAAGATGCAGGTTTCAAAGGATTCTGCAGTGAATCTCTGCGTTAACAATTCAACAGGATTTCTTTTACAAGTCTCCCCCTCGTTTTATCATGATATACGTACGTATACGATGTCTCTGAAAAGGCATAAATAACTTGGAAACATTGTATCGTCTCAATGATATTTATCACGTATATGTCGCCCACGCCTAAGATATCACAGATGGTGTTGGGTGATAGGAATTATTTTTTCTGTCAGATCGGTGCGAGGCGTTGTGTGCTTGATGATCTGCTGTTTTCAATACTTTGGGTTTCTGCCCGACAGTGACGAAAAGGAACACAGTTTCCGGGTATCACTTGCATGGATGACACTGTACAGGATTAGCATCTGTGGTTTTGGCCCCTGAGTGATGAAACCATTTCCTTACGTGGAATATGAAAGGCGTATGAAGCAGCTATGATCGAGGGCTGCCCTTATAAGGTAACTACCAAACCACCAATATACGTCAATAGGCCAGTCGAAGATAGAATATTGAGTTTTTTGTAATAATCAGTGAACGATAATATTTGATCATTAAGGGAAGATAGGATTACTTTGACCCAAGTAAGTCCCTGTTACCTCGTCAAACAGGGTTGCTTTGACCAAAGTCCCTTTCACCTCGACTGGCTCAATACTGTGTGCTGAATACTCAGGCAGCCATGTAAGACTCAGGAATTCAACATCCTAGCGAATATCCATTATGTATGCGATAAGGTCATGCTGCGCGGTCATTACGGCTTATATGGACACGACGGGGTGATAATTCCCCGAGGCGGAGCCGAGGGGAATTATCACCCCGAAGTGTCCATATAAGCCGTAATGACCAAGCAGCAAGACCTTATAGCACTTATTACCCGGCTAATACATAAAATTAATCATTTGACTCAAAACTAAAATCAAAACAAAGTGTTTCCTTGTTTACAGACGGCTGAAAGTGCGCCCCCCCCCGAGCGCAACACGCTCGCCTTGGAAAACAAGGAAGTGCTGATCAAATAGAATCCATTTCTGTTACTGCGTCGTCTATTTCTCGCCTCAAATGTTTTTTAAAACATTCTTCAGAGCAACGTTTGGTTGTAAATGTCGCTGTGTGTTTGTTTACATGGTAGACATGTTGGATACGGCACGAAATCCACGCAGTGCAGCCTGAATACAGCAGCTGCTCTGAGCCTTTGATTAGGCAGCGGTGAATTATAGAGCGGAGCGGTCATTATACGCTCATAATTCACCGCTGATTTCAGCGCTCGACCAATCAGAATCAAGCGTTCAACCAAGCCGGGTAATAATTGAGGATATCGCCCTGAGCAGCAGTACTTGTTTAGCAGCACTAATAACATATTAGTTCTCCCCAACAGGTTTACCCATCATCATTGTCATTATTACCATTTATTTTCCTCTGTCAACATTGTATTCTAGGCTATAGATTTAGTCATTTGCATGTTAATGCCTACAGTTGCAAAAACAGCAGTGATGTAAAAAGTACTTAGGCCTACATTCTTTACTTAAAGGAGTAGTTCACCCCCAAAATGATTTTCTTTCTATTGATTAGTCATGCCATGGAGACTAGAGTTCAATAATATTTTTTGGTTTTTGTCACATTCCTAAGACAAAAATTTGATTCGAGTAAATTTACCCCCATTGATTCCGGATGGTGACCCGTTTCGAAACGGGTCACCATCCGGAACGAATGGGGGTAAATGTATTGTTATCACATTTTTGTCTTAGGAATGCGACAAAAACCAAAAAATATTATTGAACTCTAGTCTCCATGGCATGACTAATCAATAGAAAAAAAATCATTTTGGGGGTGAACTACTCCTTTAAGTAAAAGTATCAATACTGCAATGTAGATGTACTCTGTTACAAGTAGAAGTCCGGTATTCAACATTTACTTGATTAAAAGTATTAAACGTATTGGTATCAAAATGTACTAAAAGTACCAAAAGTAAAAGTACGGATTGTGAGCTTGTAGATCGGCTATTTTCAAATGGCCAAAATGTATATATGGCTGAAGTGGTTAATGTATGTTTTGTAATAATAATAAAAATCTACAAAGTAACTAGTAACTAAAGTTTTGAAATAAATGAATAAATAAAAGTATTGGAAATTGGAAATACTCAAGTAAAGTACAGATAAGGGTGCCCACACACCAAAATACCTAGAGTGGAATCCGCCAATGCATTTCAATGAGAATGGAGCGTATTTTTGCCAGTAGAGGATTTCTGCAAAAAACGCTACATTCTCATTGAAATGCATTGGCGGATTCCACTGTAGGTATTTTGGTGTGAGGGCACCCTAACTCAAAATTGTACTTAAGTACAGTACTTAAGTGAATGTACTTAGTTATTTTACACCACTGAAAAACAGGGATTACATTTGGTGGTGAAAAGCAACAAAAAAAAACACTAAACTAACTGAGAATGTTCATTTTGATCTGCCAAACTAATATCATGATCCTGACCGATGCTCCATGACTTTAGTCTTGGGGGTGTCCTTCCAGAACTGGCTCAGGTCCTGGGTGACCGCAGGCGCAGGGTCCATTACGGCGGCCATAACGAGGAAGCAGTCCTGAGGCAATGATTGGGAGCCTGGAGAGCCAATCACAACACAGGAACCTTTAACCACAGGAACCCTAGCATCCCTATTCTGGGTATGTCATAATAGGTGAACATACAAATAGCAGATCGACAAGCTCATAACACCTCACAAAGCGTTGTGAGCTTGAAGACTGACAATCGCATTAACCCTGGCATCTCTATTTTGGTGAAAAACGTAAAACCTGGGACGCAAACTAGGGGTCTACAAGCTCACAACTCGCATCGTGATGCATAGTGAGCTTGTAGATTGGCTATTTTCACTACTTCGAAGGTGCGAAGTCTCTTCTGCTTCTTCTGGAAAGGGGAGAAATGGGGGAGAGCGGTCTTTTCAGCCGATAACTAACGTCAGAGTGGTATAATTGTATTTTATTTCATAATTGGGGTTAGGGTCTAACCCTAATTATGTAAAATGTAGGAAACAAAAAAGGGACCTTTACTCGTGACCCACAAAAATATGTCTGCGTCTTTGACCCACAAATGGGTCCCGAAGCAGTGTTTGGAAAACAATGCTGTAGAGGTAACCTCGCACCAGGCTTTCTCAGGGGAAAGCCTGGTATTTATTTTACAACGGGCCGTTTGATCCGGTCTAGGTGGAAACCACAAGCAGAAGAAGCGGCGTGGCTTTGTTTTGGTTCCCCCCATTTGTTTCCCCAATCCCTATTAAAATAATCGAGTAGTCTAGTGTCGTGTTGCCAGTCGCTACGAGTTGGACTAAAAGATGCATAGGCCTATATACCAAACTAATTTTCCAAATGCAAAACTACGCCACATCAAGGGGTTTATTAGGTACTAGGCCCTAAAATTATGTCCTTGAGCGCAGGGGAATTATTTGGGGTTAAAACTGAATCCGGTTTGATCTTTCCGGCCAAAGTGTAGTCCTTTGAGGACTACAACATGACGTAGAGTGGTTTCCGCTCCCGACCGGATCAAACCCCGAAAAGTGAAGGGATCCCAGGCTACAGTAGAGGTAGAGTCAGGTATGGTTCAGTGGTGGTCTGGAGTTACAGTACCTCCATGCAGAAAGACTGTGATCTCCACACTGGTTCCTGCTGCACAGCTGCTGCTGCTGGGTTTCACCCTGTACTTCTCTGGGGCTGTGGTCCGTACCTGGGAGAACGCACGCGCGCACGCACGCGTGCACGCACACAGTTGAGAGTTCTTGGTGTGACGTGAGTAAACCTAAGCATCAGCCTAAGCTTTGCTTTAAAACAATCTCATGTATCCGATACGCAGTGTTGGGCAATATTACTTAGGAGAGTAATCGTTACTTATTACTTATCACTTATTTCTTACACAAATAATGCATGCTCAAGCGTTATATATTACCGTTTTTGGCAGAGTAATACCTTACCTTACTCGTTACTGGGTAAAGTAAATATTACAGTAATATATTATTAGTAATTTGTTACTGCCCAACACTGCTGATACGATGAAGACACATTATTCAGCGGCACATTAATCATTAAAACGTTGTTGTCGGGTGGAAACCTTGTATGTCCAAACATACAAGGTTTTTATCATAGAAAATGAACTAAACTAGAGAAAATAGCCGATCTACAAGCACACAACGCCACACACCGCGAGGCGTTGTGTGCTTGTAGATCGGCTGTTTTCACTACTTTTGTGCAACAGCCTTGTATGATGAAGCAGGGCTTTACTTGCCGAACAAAGCGTAAACTTCGAGATACAAGGTTTCTGCCCGACACTGACGAAAAGGAACACAGTTTCCGGGTATCACAGGATTAGCATCTGTGGTTTTGGCCCCTGAGTGATGAAACCATTTCCTTAAGTGGAATATGAAAGACGTATGAAGCAGCTACTGTATACTCGAGGGCAACAACTGCACGTTGCCCTGTATAGACAAGGCAGAATTTCTGAAAATGTGCTTGTATAAAGTCCCGAAGGCATTTTGCGAATATTTATTATATACAACTGTTCTAGGGGTATTAAGGGGTGCTGAATCCGAATTTGCTGTATATAATGCTCAAAAACTTTCCTAAATGGCTCAAAATTGAGAAATTCAACATGGCCGCCACTGCAAGGCTGAAATCTATTTAAGTGAAAATCTTTTTGACTAAACAAGGTAGAAACTTGAACTAAATGTGTTTTTCTAGGTTAGCCTACATGGGGAATTTGAAATTCTATCCTGATTTTAGATCAGACGTGAATAATTGGCTTGAAACTCATACATGTATAGCAGAAAAGGTTCGTTATTGATGCATAATTCGTCAAACAGAAACAAAAGAAGGATGAACCATGGTTTTATTCATCAAAACTCTTTTGATTTAGATTTTTCTATCAACAAGTCATATATGCAAATTATATATAGTCCTTAATATGAAGGTAGGCTACATTAATTTAGCCTATTTGCAGTCATCAATATTTCGAGCAGATCTCATAGGTATCTTGCAGCTGCATGCATCCAATTCCACTTTTCCTGAATAGAATAGAATGGATTATAATATAATATAATAGTATTTTACCATATCAATAAAAGTAAATGTACATGGGAATACTTCTTACTGTAATCCTTACTGTGGCAGCTTATTCACAGTCTTCCTCAGTGTTCCGGCAAGTGTTGAGTTTTTTGCAGTTGCATGCTTCCATACATGCCATATGACTCTTTCTGGATAGAATAGAAGAGAGTTTATAGCCAGCACAAGTACATCAGGGTAGGGTTCATCAATCTGTCAACATTTAAGAGTCTAGAGTATGCAGTCTAGTAGGCTGATATTCTCTAAAATTACCAAATCCCATTAGTACAATCTATTATACATACATACCTGCAGCTGCAGCGTTGGCTGAGGCACTCCTTTGTACACCCACATGAAGTGAACTCCCTGCAGACTTTGGGCATAGGTGGCAGAGAGAGTAGCCGTGGCACTAACTGGCCTTCCTTGATCATCCAATACCATTTCCTCCACTGGAGGAAGATCGGGGTGTGGCAGGTGAGCTTGATTCCATATAGTTGCTTGATAGTGTGCACACATCTTTCTGATGATGTCACGATATCTTCTGTGAAAGGGCCCTTCCCAAGGCCAGCAAGATCAGTGTGATGTTGTTCGAACACCTGCCAGGCTGTCTTCTTTCCGTGGCCGCTGAACTGAGACACACTGTCACATCCAGTAAGGGCATGGAAGGCAAGGAGTGTCCACGAGGAAGCTGATACACGACCGATCCTTCACTGTATCCACGCACTGATGGAAACAGTAGTCGTGTCAGCACGTGACACAGACGTGCTTCTACTACTGCTTGCTTACTTTGACAAAATCAGATGTACCTATGTCTACATGAAAGCTGGGATATCAAAGGACCCAAAGTTTTTCCCAGTGCATGAAATTAACAAGATGCTGTCTGAGGATCAACTGGACACACTCCTTGCCTTCCATGCCCTTACTGGATGTGACAGTGTGTCTCAGTTCAGCGGCCACGGAAAGCCTGGCAGGTGTTCGAACATCATCACACTGATCTTGCTGGCCTTGGGAAGGGCCCTTTCACAGAAGATATCGTGACATCATCAGAAAGATTCATTTGTAAGATCTATGTTGTGCCTGACGTTGATTCATGCAACAAAGCACTAGTAAAGTTATTCTGCAAAAGTCGTCCCCAAGAGACTCTGCCACCAACCACAGATGCTGTGAGGTTCCATATCATGCATGCACACTATTAAGCAACTATATGGAATCAAGCTCACCTGCCACACCCTGATCTTCCTCCAGTGGAGGAAATGGGATGGATGATCAAGGAAGGCCAGTTAGTGCCACGGCTACTCTGTCTGCCACCTATGCCCAAAGCCTGCAGGGAGTTCACTTCATGTGGGTGTACAAAGGAGTGCCTCAGCCAACGCTGCAGCTGCAGGTATGCATGTATAATATACGTATTGTACTAATGGGATTTGGTCATTTTAGAGAATATCAGCCTACTAGACTGCATACTCTAGAGTGACTCTTAGATGTTGACAGATTGATGAACCCTACCCTGATGTACTTGTGCTGGCTATAGTCATATGGCATGTATGGAAGTATACAACTGCAAAAAACTCAACATTTGCCGGAACACTGAGGAAGACTGTGAATAAGCTGCCACAGTAAGGATTACAGTAAGAAGTATTCCCATGTACATTTACTTGTATTGATATGGTAAAATACTATTATGTTATATTATAATCCATTCTATTCAGGAAAAGTGGAATTGGTTGCATGCAGCTGCAAGATACCTATGACATCTGCTCGAAATATTGATGACTGCAAATAGGCTAAATTAATGTAGCCTACCTTCATATTAAAGGGATATTTCTCTTTCAAAAAACGTTTGGTAATTTTATCGTCTAATCAGGCTTTTATGAACACCCTGAACAGTTTTTAATTTGCTTGATTCAATATTTAGATATTTGATGTACATGTTACCAGGCCCTCTGCCTTTCCCCACAGACACCCATTGTAACTTCAAACTTAATTTTAACCATGATAGATTCATTAAAAACACCCATTATTTTTTCTGGTGACTCATATTACCCTCCTAATATGTGAGCAGGTCGTGTTTTTTCAATAACATTTTTCATTTATTTTTAATATTTTTTTTAATTTAATTTTTTCCATTTTCCCAAATAATTAATAAAAACAAATGAAAAAGGTTATGGAAAAAAACACGGCCTGCTCACGTATTAGGAGGGTAGAATGAGTCACCACAAAAAAATAATGGGTGTTTTTAATGAATGGTTAAAATGGAGTTTGAAGTTACAATGGGTGTGTGTGGGGAGAGAAGCCCTTCCCCTGTTTCCCTGTTGAAAGTGGAATATCCCTTTAAGGACTATATATAATTTGCATATATGACTTGATAGAAAAATCTAAATCAAAAGAGTTTTGATGAATAAAACCATGGTTCATCCTGCTTTTGTTTGTTTGACGAATTATGCATCAATAACGAACCTTTTCTGCTATACATGTATGAGTTTCAAGCCAATTATTCACGCCTGATCTAAAATTAGGATATAATTTCAAATTCCCCATTTAGGCTAACCTAGAAAAACACATTTAGTTCAAGTTTCTACCTTGTTTAGTCAAAAAGATTTGCACTTAAATAGTTTCAGCCTTACAGTGGCGGCCATGTTGGATTTCTCAATTTTGAGCCATTTAGGAACATTTTTGAGCATTATATACAGCAAATTTGGATTCAGCACCCCTTAATACCCCTAGAACAGTTGTATATAATAAATATTCGCAAAATGCCTTCGGGGTTCTGATTTTCTGAAAATTGATCTTGTCTAGTACTGGACGAGCGGACAATGCAATATCAAGGAACAGGACTGACCTTAAAGGCCACAGAGTTTTTGGTGACGTTGTTGAGGATGATCAGACATCTCTCTCTGTGTCTTCCGGACCGAAGCACAGCGCCTCGGCTGGACTGCAAAACGACATTCAACACGACACGTTGTGAGATTGTAGATTGGCCATTTCCAAATAGCCTACTCACATAGGGTTGAAGTGATTAAATGTTTATTGCGACCGTCAGGGCGCAGTTTAGTATCAAAACCTCCACCGGCCGTCCGTCCGTCCGTCCGTCGGTCACACGTCACACCTTTGCCCTGCTCATATCTCCGCATCAGTATGACATCACACTGCTGACATCAGTATGACATCACACCGTACACAAATGACCCTTATATAAGACCGGCAAGAAACAGTGGTCTAAAACAGTGGTTGCTATGGTAAACAGTTGGTTGCTAAGGTAAAAAACATGGTTGCTATGGTAAACAATTGGTTGCTAGGGTAAACAGTTGGTTGCTAGGGTAAAAAAAACATGGTTGCTGTGGTAAACAGTTGGTTGCTAGGGTAAACAGTTGGTTGCTAAGGTAAAAAACATGGTTGCTATGGTAAACAGTTGGTTAGTAGGGTAAACAGTTGGTTGCTAGGGTAAAAAACCATGGTTGCTATGGTAAACAGTTGGTTGCTAAGGTAAAAAAACATGGTTGCTATGGTAAACAGTTGGTTGCTAGGGTAAACAGTTGGTGCTCAGCACCCCTAAAAACCAGTGCTTGGGATTTGTTGATGTAAATGTTCACATAGAGTGTAATAATTGGTAAAACAAACTTTTGGCCTATTTGTGGAGATAAGCGACCAACGGTCGCTTATCTCCCGATTAGGGAGTCTTACTGGTATTGACTCATTTTGCTGGGGACCCCCTGGAACAACACCCTCCAGGACCCCACTTTGAACCCACTTTGACAAACCCACTTTGGAACCGGAACCCACTTTGACAAACACTGCTCTTACGCACAGACAAGAAGGAAGAGAGCTAGACCGGTAGGCAGATAACTGAATTCACAGGCCGCAACCTTTATAGCATTTCCTGAATACCAGCTCTATCAAAAAAAGAATGCGGTGACATGACCTTATCTCTTTGCTCCAAACTGAAAGCTTTGAGTTTCGAAAGTATGATAACATTTAGATTACTAAATATACAGCAGGGGTCTTCAACGTTTTCAGGACAAGGACTCCTTAGCTGAGAGAGAGATGAAGCATATTGTACTATAAATGTGTGATACAGATTTTCATCGATTTCATAGATAGATTCATATACTTGTTTGACAGTCATCGGTCTATGTTGGATTTGTTTTTTAGTTAACTTGACCTTTCATTCTGTACTTGGTCTGCTCTTTTTTACCTCTACACCAAACTAATGACATACTATATTTTCTGCTATATTCTATTCTATTATACAGTATATCATTGGAGTACTGCTTAATGACATACTATATTTTCTGCTATATTCTATTCTATTATACAGTTTATCATTGGAGTACTGCTCAAGCATGTGTTATATTTCCTGCTCAGAACATGAACTAAACATTTCAAATAGAAGTTAACCACAGCAGACCAAACTGACCTGACATGAAGCAGAGAGCCTTTGAAGGTGGTTGTAGGCCTGTGGGGACATCGCCCCCTGCTGGCAGCATCTGCATCGCCTTCCTCTGCAAAACACACCTAGAGTAGACAGACACACAAGCAGGGGCGTCACAAGGTGGGGGGGAAAGTGGGACTGAGTTACTAGGGCCCAAGGTGAAGGAGCCTTAATTATTTTATACTTTAGCTATTGAAAAATAGCAGACATACTTGTAGATCTGCTATTTTTGAAAAGTTGTGAAAATGTGTGCAAATCTTTGAATATATGTATTTTTTAAGAGAACGTTTGTAACTCAAATGTTGCTTCTGGGGGGTCCCTGGAACTAAATATTTTGAGATGGGGGTCCGTGGCCAAATACATATCATTTTGGAGGTCCTTCACATGAAAAAGTTTGAGCACCACTGACATAGAAACATAGGTTTTTTCGAAAAACCTTAGAAGGATTTGAGATATACAAAGACTTGCACAAATTTTCAGGATTTTTCAGAAATAGCAGATCTACAAGCTCGCAGCGCGGCACCGTGAGCTTGTATATCTGCTATTATTCAATAGTTAAAACACAAAATAATGCGTAACAATGCGTTCCCACAACTTCCCAGTCTAAATGGACTATGAAGAACATTCATGGGGGCCCCGCAGTGAATCCTTGTACCCAGGGCCCAGGATTTGGTGCGACACCCCTGCACACAAGAGTTCAGGGACACACACAGCAGTAAACAATGATGGCATTAGAAGAGTAACCTTCACTGTCACTAAATCAAGTGCTCTGAGAAAAGAAGAAAACCTCTGCCCGGGTTCTGTATTCAGTCAAATCTCACCACACCCAAATCTAACCAATCAGGATAACTTTCTACAGGCAGTGTTCCTACTGTACCTACCTGAATGTCAGTCATGTTGCGATCACGCGCACGGCAACCCTCTTCCTTCCTCACGAGAGAGAGAGCTCGCAAAAGCTAGCATGTGGCAGATATGATTCAGCATCAATAGCATAAAAAGTTCCTATTCCGCCTTTGCTGATTCTGACAGTAGCTTACACAGGTGAAAACAAAGGAAGAAATCAGGCTATTGAAGGAACTGAATCAAGCTAAAATAGACAGTACTTACGGTATTATGCAGTGTCCCATTTCAGTGTCCCATTTCAAGTCAAATCTATACAAATATTTTTTTAAATAGAAGATCTACAAGCTCACAATGCATCACGATGCGACGCATTTTGAGTTTGTAGATCATCTATTTTCAAATGTAAGAAATGTACAATATAAATAAAAGTATCAGAAATTGGAAATTCTCAAGTACAAATACCTAAAAATTGTACTGAAGTACAGTACCTAAGGAAATGTACTTAGTTACTTTACACAACTGGAAGCACACAAAGAGAGTAATGCCTCATTCACACTACAGATATATAGTTGAACGTTTAGCTTGGTAATTCAATGTAATCTCAATGGAAACCAGCTTTAAAGCTTTCAAAGCTTTGCTTGGAGCGTCTCCTGTATCTTTAAAGCTGGTTTCCATTGAGATTACATTGAATTACCAAGCTAAACGTTCAACTATATATCTGTAGTGTGAATGAGGCATAAGAACCCAAACCTTTCTGGGTCTGAGTGCTGGTTCAGAGTTCTGTTTCTCCTTTGTTTCCATCTCCTCATCGTGGCCGGGCTTGGAGAGGCTGGAAGCGAAGCTGTCCTGGAGAGAGAATTAGACATGTCCATAATTAGAGAATGAGAACAATGCTGGCTACACGGAGCTGGATATTTCTGAAGTTAGACATTTTTTTGTGCTGTTGGGGCTTGCAGCCACACAAAGCTGGATATTTCGGCTGTGAAACTGGATATTTTCTAAACCGGATAAATAAGTGGAGAGATTGAAAAATATCCGATTCACTGGATCCGTGTAGACAGGAAACCCGGATATCTCTGAAGACTTTACTGTGTGTGTGCTTGTTAGACCTAGATATCTTTGTCGTGTGGACCTAGATATTTTTCTATGTGGATATCTGAAAAAACAGGATATATGAAAAATCCAGCTCCGTGTAGCCATAAAGTTGTCCACTGAGAGCTGCATCCCTGCTTGTTAATGAAAGGCCTAGGCCAGACGGAGCTGGATTTTTCATATATCCCGGTTTTTCAGATATCCACATAGAAAAATATCTAGGTCCACACGATAAAGATATCTCTCTAAAACTACAACATGATGGAGTGTGCACAAAATAATTTCACCCACTTCTTTACACCTGTAAACCTATGATATGACAATTTGTGACGTGACACCTCCTAATGATTAAAATTCCTCTACTCCAATTCTTTTTGGTGGTGGGGCTACCAGTTTGTTACATCTGTATCACTGATTGGGGCCTTTAAAATGATCCGTATTTGTGAATTTCTCCCAACTGGGGAAACAGATCTAGATAGAGAAATGGATTCCAAATGGCACAATGTGCACAAAGTATATAAGCAGCACTTACACAACGTGTTGCCCTCCTTGTCATAACCATGGAGATAGTGCATGCCAGACTCCATGAGCTGTTTTGATACAGAGCTTTCATTGATATCTGCAAACGGAGATAAGCGTGAATAAAACTGAGTGTGCCAATGCAGGCTAAGCTAGCCCACAGAAATAAAAAATAAAATAAACAAAAGGTCAGTGTGTATGTGTGAAGAGAGAGAGAGAGAGAGAGAGAGAGAGAGAGAGCAAGGATGTACAGGCTGGCAGGGGTGTTGCACCAAATTCTAAGCCCTGGGTACAAGTCTACAATGATTCACTGCGGGCCCCTGAAGGTCCTTATGTAATAGGGCAGAGGGGTTAATTTACACCCATTTAGATTGGGAATGGGAACGCATTATTTTGTGCTTTAACTATTGAAAATAGCAGATATACAAACTCACAGCGCAGCACCGAGTTCCGTGCTGCGAGCTTGTAGATCTGCTATTTTTATCTGCTATTTTTGACAAATCTTGAAAATTTGTCTTTGAATATTTCAAATCCTTACATAGGTTTTTGGAAAAACGTATAGGTTCCGGACGGAACCATGTTTATTTAATACCGGAGGACAAGGTCCCCCTATGGGATAACAGCGCCATCTGGCGCTGCAACAGAGTAAAACTCATAAGCTCCCGTACGAGAAATATCATTTGTCGGGAGGGCTGTCAATCACAAACGAGGGCACCGCCCCCGAGTGTATATAAGCCCTGTGGGCTATCATAACTTCCTCTAAAGCCGCACCTCTGCGCCCGCAACTAGCGAACCGAGGGGCTTTATTCGGGGGACCTTGTCCTCCGGTATTAAATAAACATGGTTCCGTCCGGAACCTATACGTTTATTGTCATACCTCCAGACAAGGTCCCCCTATGGGACTCATACACTCCCCGAGAAGCCATGAACCGACAAGACTGTCGTGCACACCGACCACACCCGGAAGGAGGTCCCGTCAACCGACGTGACCCCTTTCAGGACTGATCCGACCCAGACCCACAGGGCCTGGGCGTGTTCAGACAGAAAAAGACCCTGACAGACCGAGGCCTGCCTTATGCACTAAGGGCAGACACAGGTCCACCTTATAAAACTGCAGTAATATAAGGGAAAAACTCAGGGTCCCCCCCCATGTATCCTAGAGACAGTAGCATGCTGTCTCAGGAAGGGGAGAGAGCCGCCCCACTACATAGTAGGAAGGGCAGCAGCACCCAGAACCGTATGCGCCATAGCAGAAGGCGCAACGTCCAGGTGATAGTAGGTCGCAAAGGTGGACGGCGAAGACCAATTCGCCGCTGCACAAATCTCCTCAATGGAGACACCTTTGGACAAAGCCCAAGAGGTAGACAGAGTGGGCTTGGACACCGCTTTTCGTTGACGGGCATTCATGACCACGAAAAGCTGAGAAGTAGACCTGCTGTCCACCGTCCTATCACAGTAGGCCTTCAGGGCCCTAACTGGACAAAGACAATGAAGACGCCTATCCCCCTCCGATGCAAACGGAGGAGGATGGAAAGCCGTCAAAACAACAGGTTCCTTCGGGACCACACGGTTCTTAGGAATAAAACTCAAATGAGGTTTAAGAAGGATTATTGAGAAACCTCATACAATCAGGGCTCACAGAGAGCGCATGAAGGTCGCTCACACGCTTAGCCGTAGACAAGGCAAGCAAAAGAGCTGTTTTGAAACTTAAATGTTTCAAAGAGGTCCTCCCAATCGGTTCAAAGGGTGCCTTGCAAAGGCCCTCAAGAACCACTTGTAGATCCCACACAGGAAACAAGGCTCTAGTCACAGGTCTCAAATGGTCAACACCATGCATGAACTGGACCACCTCAGGGATTTTAGAAAGGCCTTTACCTGCCACCCCCAGGTGGCAGGCATCAATAGCCGCTAAATAACCCCTCAGTGTAGAGAACGCCAGACCAAGGTCCAGGCGGTCCTGCAGGAAATCTAACACCCTCTGGGCCGAAGCTAAATGAGCCACCACAGGTGGCTCCTGTAGCTCACACCAGTCCAAAAAGGCATTCCACCTTCCATCATACACAGCCCTAGTAGAGGGGGCTCTAGCACTCTGAATAGTGGCTACAACCGTCGGTGAGAAGCCTGCTGCGAGCAGGTTCTCCCTCTCACGGGCCAAACCCACAGGTCTAGGCCCCGTGGGTCTGGATGGAAGATCTCGTCCCCTGCCTGGCGCAGCAGATCCCTGTGCAAGGGAAGCCGCCAAGGGGGTCGAGAGAGCAGTGGGGTGATCAGAGACCTCCACACTCCCCTGGATGGTGTCACCAGAAGAACCTCCTGGTTGGAACATCTGATCCTCTCCAGAGTGGGAAGGATCAGTTCCAGGGGTGGAAACGCGTAGAGAAGACCTTGTGGCCATTCGTAAGCAAACGCGTCCGTCCCCAGAGGAGAAGGTCCCCTCACTGAGAAGTAAAGGGGACACTTCGCGTTCTCCTGGGAGGCAAAGAGATCGACTCGAGGTTGACCGAACCTGGAGAAAATCTGCCTCACCACCGCAGGGTGGAGAGACCAATCCTCGTAACGAGGCTCCCCCCTGGACAACAGATCGGCGCCGCCGTTCTGAAGGCCCGGGACATGGGAGGCTCTGATGGACCTCAGACGAGGCAAGCACCAGAGGGTCATCTCGCGCGCCAGCTGATCCAGCGTACGCGAGGAGAGGCCGCCCTGTTTGTTGAGATAATACAGGGCCGCTGTGTTGTCCGTCCTGACTAGGGTTTAAGGCCGGGATTCCCGGGATGCGGGATTCCCGGGAAAAGTGGAGGTATTTTCCATCGCGGGAAATGAGCCGTCTCCCGTTATCCCGTTATATATATATATATATTTTTTTCTTGTTAGAAATTACTACTAATTACTAACGCCTGGTAACAGCTGAGGAGGCAATTCCAACCGTGCAAGCATGGCGTTAGTTCCGACCGTCTAGAAAAGGTAATTGATCGGTTGAAAGAAACTTTTTGAGCATGTTTGTTTGTTTCGCCAGCACAGCCACCCTGCCCCCGTGTCTGTCTGTAACTGCGCGTTCATGTATGCAGTAGAAGCGAACGCGCATTCTGTAATGAATGGCAATGTCCACACAAGAGATATAATCCAATAGAAGTAGGCTTTACTTAAACGTTAAGCAGAGCACGAGTAACAACAACAGTGGAGTGTGTATACAGACTACCGAGCATAGAGCTATAATAATAAGCTACCGAGTGGCGCCGAGTACAGCATTGATAGGAGTACAACATACGTCCTCACGTAAACACTATGAAACGGACCTGCTTTGCGGCAGTGTCGTGATGTTCTTAAAGGCACACTCACCATATATCTTTATATAGAACACTAACATTATATAGCATATATGACACATTCACGTTCAATGTAGTTGCATTCAACAGCGCAAATTGTTGATGTGAGGTTTAAGAATAAAGAGAAGCAAGTTCTTATTGTCACTACTCTACAGGGACAAGAAGCAAAATGCAATGTTGTGATTGAGGTGATAATAAAAATAAGAAAAACTAAGATAAGGTAAGATGATGATGATGATAATAATAACAATAATAAAAAATAAAATAAAAAAACGTCAACAGTATAGCCATAGAATAGCTGTATAAAGAATGTGTTCTATTGCAGACACTTGTAGGTATATAAAATAGCAGCCATAGTAACAGTAATAGTAGTTCCATCAACTACAGTAAGCCCACTACTTGACAATGGCTGAACCACTGTCTTTAGACGGCCTTAATAACCTATTGTGGTGTGTAAAATAGCCTATAGAAAAAAAGTTAATAACTGTTGCAACTTGCAACAGTACAAATCACGGATACAAGGTCAACTAAAAGGATTTCCTATAGTAATCTTTTTGGCTTATTTACACAGGAACCACTTGTGTATCTCATATAACATTGAAAGACAGATGGACAGTGCTATGCATAGGATATTAACAGTTCAAGAAAAAGCTCAATAAAGTTCATTCAATGTTGACAAATGTGTCATATTTTTTCTGAATATGGTAGGCCTATATAGGCCTCAATGTTTGATTTTACATGTTTATATTTCGTCCAAATAAAACGTTTTAAACAATTAAATATCAATTATATTGAAAAAAACAAGTATCTACGTATAAATGCATTTCAGTAGGCACTTTTTTTATTATTATTATTATTTCTTTTTTTAAAGGGAATTCCCGGGAATCCCGGGAAAAGGCCATAAAATTCCCGGGAATTAAAATTAGATAATTCCCGGAAAATCTTAAACCCTAGTCCTGACCAGGACATGGCAACCCCGGAGAAATGGTTCGAAATGCTTGAGCGCCAAGTAGATCGCTATTAACTCCAGATAGTTGATGTGGTACTCCAACATGGCCTGGGTCCAAAGGCCCCTGGCTGAGCGCCCCTCGTGGGTGGCGCCCCACCCCGAGCGGCTGGCGTCTGTGGTGATCACCTTGCGTGACACCACTTCGCCCATGGAGACCCCACTCGTCAACAACGCCTGGTCCCTCCATGGGACCAGAGCGTCCATGCAGACCTGGCTGACTGTCACCTTCCTGTACCCTTGAAGGGAAGGAATCCTGAGCGCCAGTGACCACCGCTGGAAGGGTCTCATATGAAACCTGCCCAGACGCAGAAGTTGCACCGCTGACGCCATCAGCCCAGTCAACTTCATGCACTCCTTGTACCTGACCACCTGGTTCAGTCGGAAGGAGCCGAGACAAGTCAGAAACCTGTCCACCCTCTCCGGGGAGAGGCGAGCGGACATGGTGGCCGAGTCCAGAGATATTCCTATAAAGGAAATCTGCTGGGAGGGTGACAACATGCTTTTGCCAAAATTGACGTTGAAACCCAAGGCCTTCAGGTGTGACAACACCAGATTGGTATGGCGCGCCGCTTCTGAGCAGGAGGCGGCGGAAATCATCCAATCGTCTATGTAGTTCGCCAGCCTGACTCCCTGATGCCTCAGTGGAGCAATGGCTGCCTCGGTCACTTTCACGAAAACCCGAGGGCTCAGGGAAAGACCGAAAGGGAGGACTGTGTACTCGTACAGGCGCCCCTCGAAGGCGAACCGCAGGAACTTCCTGTGTGGGGGATAAATGAGGATGTGCTGATAAGCATCCCTCAGATCCACTGAACAGTGGAAATCCCCCTGTCTCACTGATTTCATCAGTGACTCTGACGTCAGCATCCTGAATTTGAACTTTTTCAAGTGCTTGTTCAGAGCACGTAAGTCCATAATCGGACGCAGCCCCCCTCCTTTTTTTCTGAACCAGAAAATAACGGCTCCAGAAGCCTAAACGGCTCTGGTCGCGTGATAACTCCACTATAGCGCCCTTGCGCAATAGTGAGTCTATCTCCTCCCTCAAGGCATCCGCTTTCAAGCCGCGGGCTCGAGTGTAAATAACCTTGCTGGATAGGGAGGGTATTTCCGCGAACTGTAGTCTGTAGCCCCGTGTCACCGTCCGAAACACCCAGTGATTCGGATTGCAACGCTTCCAACGCTCTGCACACTGTGCTAACGTGTTGCTGAGCAACGGAGAAGCCTTGGGGTTGTACCGCCTGAGCGGGACTACTGGGCCGGGAGGGAGAGGTTCCGTATCCGGGCACGTATCCGTATCCGCTAGACGCCGGGCCGGAAGGCGCGGAGACACCGGCGGAAAGAGCGTTTCCGTTTCCGGTACGCTTATTTCCGTATCCGGTGGGAGACGGACACGTGACCTCCAAGAAGCCTCGCTTGTTAAAAATACAGGCGGCACATAGCGTGGAGCCCGGGGGACAGGGTTCATCGCATAAGTAACATAATCCCCGGCTCGGGGAATTGTATTTACGTTTACAACCTGTGCTAAGGCCTTTATATGCTTCCTTACGGGAAGACGAGGCCGACCCTGGGTGATATGTGTTGGCTTCTTCCCTGACGCTAAGACCAAACTCCTGTCCTGAACTAGAGTCGGCATAACAGTGCCGCTCGGTGGAGACAGAGGGGTATTGCACACTAGTGAGACCATACCATTGTGAATAGGAATTAGCCTGTCTGGGAACATTTTGCAAGGAGAAATATTCTGCTTGTAACCTGTCTGCGTGACTGGAGGAAGCGATATTTTCTGAGTGGAAAGAAATTCCAGCCTGGACTTCTCTACACTGGCTAAATTCATGCAAAATGGGGTCGTCTGTACTAAAGCAGGTGGGTTTGAAATAAACAGGCATTGTTTTATCAACACACTTTTTAATACAGGCACTGGAGGAGAGCACAGAGGAGGAATAAACATTGATTTTTTGGCATAAGAAAAATTGTTCATATTGTCCAAACGTCTGCGCTTGCAAGGGGGGGTCCCCTGAATTCTCAGGGGGACCCCGCCAGAGTCCAGTGTCACTTTCGCGGCGGCTTCCCACGGGCTTTGTGGGAGCTGGCCGGTATCCCGTGCCTGGGAGGGTGGCGGGATTGGGAGCGGGCCTGAGCCCCCGCTGCAGTGCGAGGGGGTCCCGCGGAGGAAGAAGAGGGGGTCCTAGGGGGATTGTTCTGTTTCCCCTGCTTGGAGGAAGAGCGCCCCCTGTCAGCCTGACCAGGGGCCTTGCTCCGTCCCTGTCTCTTTTCCTTTCTGGGTACCTGGGGGTCCGTCGTGGCCTCCAGGAGCTCCAGAGTGATCTTCTTATCCGCCACCTCCTGGCGGAGAAGCTCCAGTCCACCGCCCATGAGGGAGGTAGGGTGGCCGGGGAGGTCTTGCAGGACCTTCTCGGTCTCCTCTCCGGAACTGCCAGGACACTTTACCTTATCAAGCCACCTGGCACGTTCCGCCTGGATGCAGTAATCCATGCCGTGTCCAAGCCACTCGATGGCGTGGACATTCAGGTCCATCAGCATGTGCAGCGACTTGTCCATTTCCTCCACCATCACGTCAGGCACCTCCCGCATCTCGCTAAGGAGGCGCCTGGTGGAGAAAAGCAGCAGCTGGGTGGCGTTCATCGTCCTGGCTGCCAGCGCGGAGGCTCTGTAAGAGTTCCTAACCCTGGAAGACTGCTTGTCGTCAAAGGGGATGGCAAACCCAGGAGGCTTCTTCCCCACGGACAGATTGAGGGGATTGCGGCCTCCAGGACCGGTCCGCTCATGACCTGACTTGAGGCTCCCGACAAGGGACTGCGCCATCAGTTTGTCCATGGGAGGGCACAAGGAGATTCCCGCCTTCTCTGCGTCGCGGCAGTCGACCAGGAAGGGGAGCTTGGGGGGGTCCTTGTGCGTAGTCCAGGTTGAATGCAGGGCCTCTGCAAAGCCTGGGACCAGTGGGAGCTTTTCCATTCGAAGCGGGGGAGAGGAATCCACATCCTGGCCAAGGAGGGGAACTCTAGCCCGTGGTCCGAGTGGCGCGTCTCCGAGCGGCAGCTCCAGGCCACAACGGATGGTAGCACGTTCCAGCACCGAGAGCTCGTCCATGGGGATGGAGTCTGGGTCTTGTGCCGCTGCCCCTCTCGCCCCAGCCGGCATGGAAGGGGGGAGAGAGGCAGAAGGGGCTTGGGAGGACGCGGCGGAGGTGGAAGCCTCGGCATGAGGAACCACCCTGGCCGCGCCTCCGCCCTGTCCGGAGGGGAAAGAGGACTCGTCTTCCTCCGAGTACTCACCCTCCGTGTCCACCTCATCCATGTCGCAGTCCTCTAGCTCCGGTTCGTCTCCGTCGCTAGCATGCCAGGAGACGGGGCTAGGTGGCCGCATAGCCCGTAGCTGGGGGACGGAGAAAGAGAGAGGAATGTCACCGACGACTAGAGGGTGGAATTCTTTGGGGGGGACGGTCCAGGTTGCAGCTGGCGGTGGAGCAACGTGGGCGGTCTTGCATGTTCTCTTCTTGGGCACGGCACCAGTCGAGCCCGTCGGAGAAACAGCAGGGATAGCAGGGGCAGCAGACCCGCTAGCATCGGGGCTACCGAAGCTAGCTGAGGGCGAGGCCGCTGGAGGCCTAACCACGTGGCGAGAAGCAGCGCTGTGGCGTACAGTGCTGTCCGGCACACGAGGAGAGGTGTCTGGGAGGGATCCGGCGGAGACCGTGGTGTGAAGGCCGTAACCAGCGCCAGCGATCTCACAGCGGGCCTCGAGGGCTGGAACATCATACTGGAGGCAGTCAGTACAGTTCACCCCCGTGGCCGGGGCCGGAGGGGACAGAGAGGCCAAGGCGTGTCCTACCCCCATGCAGACAATGCAGAACGGATGTGTATCTTCATTGGCGATGAGGCCTTTGCAGCTGGGAAGGCCGCACTTCTTCGGTACCCTGGCTAGCAGGCTGCTAACTGTGGGCCGACGAGCCGCCATCGTGAGCTAACCGAAGCTAAGCGAAGCTAAGCTAGGGCAGGGACACACGTGGCAGAACGTACAGAGAAGAAGTAAAAGACTCAAAGCGAAAGTGAAGAAAAGACCGAACTGTAGGAAGAATAGAAGTAGAAAACGTACGGGAGATAATCTATAAAGGCCAGTGGCCGACTTCCTAGCCGTCGCTTTAGGCTAAACTTTACAGAATTAAAACTTATATGGCTGAGTTCGCGACACTCTAGTTGCAGGTAAGCAGAGGTGCGGAAGAGGAAGTTATGATAGCCCACAGGGCTTATATACACTCGGGGGCGGTGCCCTCGTTTGTGATTGACAGCCCTCCCGACAAATGATATTTCTCGTACGGGAGCTTATGAGTTTTACTCTGTTGCAGCGCCAGATGGCGCTGTTATCCCATAGGGGGACCTTGTCTGGAGGTATGACAATAAACCTATGTTTCTATGTCAATGGTGCTCAAACTTTTGCAAATGAAGGACCCCCAAAATGATATGTATTTGGCCAAGGACCCCCATCTCAAAATATTTAGTTTCAGGAACCCCCCAGAAGAAAGATTTTGAGTTACAAATGTTACATATAATTCAAAGATTTGCGCACATTTTCACGACTTTTAAAACATAGCAGATCTACAAGCTCACAGCGTGACACTCTGTGTATAACATAATGAAAGCCCCCTTCACCTTGGGCCCTGGTAACTCAGTCCCACTCCCCCCCCCCCCCCCTGTGACGCCCCAGCAGGCTGGTCTAGCCTCAACAGTGCAGCGTCTATGTTGGCACACAGTCGTTTTCATTGTAGACCATGATTCAATTGTCAGAGTCACAGTTTTAATGAGCCAATAATGGCTTATGGGAATTCTCTGTCAAACTAAAGGTAGACAGGAGGGAAAGTACTGGTAGAGAAGAACAGGGATGGATGTTTATAAGGTGATTCCTTCCTTGGAAGCATATTTCAATACCTGATGCATCCAGGTTATGATTGGAGGAAATGTCTAGTTAAATAACTGAAAAATATGAATAACATAAGATTATAAGTTTACTATGAAAACGGACACAGCTTGTCTGTGTGTACTGTATCTCTGTCTGTCACGCCTGACACTGTGGTTCTATGGGTTTGACTGTGGTTCTATGGCTTTGTCTGTGGTTCTATGGGTTTGTCTGTAGTTCTATGGGCTTGTCTGTGGTTCTATGGGTTTGTCTGTGGTTCTATGGGTTTGTCTGTGGTTCTATGGGCTTGTCTGTGGTTCTATGGGTTTGTCTGTGGTTCTATGGGTTTGTCCCATGGAGATAGATCGCTGATGTCAACACGAGTCACACTTGCAAATGAATTATGTCCTTGTCCGTTTTATGCCCATATATGGAGATCCCTGTCCCGATGTCATGATGCAAAACGCATCACTAGTACATACTGAAATACTAAAATATCTCAAAACACAGATTGAACACAAAAAATAACTCAGGATTGTGTTGATCGTGTCCCAAACAACAATAAAATAAGATCGGGTTGTCCCAGAGGTGAAGTGGCCCTTTAAGTGCTTATCTGGGAATGCCCATATTTGGTAATGCCCATACTGTATATGGGCATGTTCTGACATCACATTGTTGACTATCATGCAGGGGTCTGGTGCAACTGCTCCGATATACATCACTGGCCAGATGGCCAAGAATTGGCGCGATCGCATGTCGCCCTGAGGCGTCTTACTAGTGATAATACTTTAAGAGCAAACGTCTTCTGATGACTAATAATTTACAAGGCGTTTTGGTGGATTTCTGAAATGGAAGCGTCGGTCATATTACATGTTTTAAATAAAAGACACGAAAGGGGAAGACGGAGAAGGAAATCAGCCGGAGAATCGGAGCAGCAGGAGCGGTTTTGCAGTCGCTGAATCGCACTGTTGTGAAGAAAAAAGAGTTGAGCCGTAAGGCAAAGCTCTCTGTCTTTCGAGCAATCTTCGTTCCCACTCTCACCTATGGTCATGAAGTGTGGGTCATGACCGAAAGTATAAGGTCTCGGGTACAAGCGGCCGAAATGAGTTTTCTCAGAAGGGTGGCTGGTATCTCCCTTAGAGATAGGGTGAGAAGTTCAATCACCCGAGAGAGACTTGGAGTAGAACCGCTGCTCCTTAACTTGGAAAGGAGTCAGCTTAGGTGGTTCGGGCATCTAGTACGGATGCCCCCCGAGCGCCTTCCTAGGAAGTTCCTCGATGCACGTCCCACTGGGAGGAGACCCCGTGGCAGACCTAAGACCAGATGGAAGGATTATATCTCCAGACTGGCCTGGGAACGCCTTGGTATACTCCCAGTACAGAGGGAGTGGAGGAAGTTGCGCAGAATAAGGAAATCTGGAAGTCTCAGTTGGAACTGTTACCCCCGCGACCCGATTCCGGATAAGCGGCTGAAGATGGATGGATGGATGGAAATAAAAGACACTTTTTTATCTTATTTTATCAACTTGTCCTCTAACACTCAACTTTCAGCTTGTTCATGGACTTCAGTTTAAAAGCACAAGAGACACTGGGTGTTTGGCATAATACAGTATCTGGCTTAAAGTCCTGTTCGCAATTTGGTGTTAGGGGAGTTTCTCACCTGAACTGAGTCAGTGGGTCCCTAGACATTAAAAATCACAGAGGTGCTCGTCCGCCATAGTGCCACGAATGGCGCAAATGGCCAAATCAAATATGGCTGCCATCGGCTATGATGAAAATCCAACTTTTCTGTTTCTGGGTGTATATGCACATGTAATACCTCTATTTGGACCAATTGTGGTGTGGGGAATTCATTTCCGATATTGTTTTGACCATTTTGGGTGATTAGGACCTCAAAAAGTCATGGTCAAGGTCATTTTGCTATTCCGAAGACCGTGGGCCATAACTTGGCCATTGTTAGGAGTAAAAACAGGTGCAGTAGGTCTAAATCAACTAATGCTGACATGTATAATTCATTTCTGACATTGTTTTGACCATTAAGGATCATCTTGTCTTTGAAATATCAATGTCAATGCCATTTTTCAAAAACAATTTTGTTCATTACTTGCACCTTTATAGTATTTTGTGTAAGTTTGTTACTATTTTATAGTAAGTTTGTTTTGTTTATAACAAAAGACATACTAGTGAGAAATACAACAAGTAAGCATCCACGTTTAACTTTAAATTGGGGTTTAAAATGGGTGTTTAAATGAGCAAATAAGACTATTTACGAATAAAAGTGACAAACAAAATCACACACAAATTAAATAACAATTTCCCTCAAAGTGCACCATATTGGGATTGTGTGCATGCAAGTTAGTATGAGGTGTTTTTACAGGATGGATTTGGCATTGTTCCATGGCAAAATATGATGCACAGAACTCCATCAGTGTCGAGTGTCTTGCTTCAGACATGGCAGGAGTGTACTAAAGTCAAAGTGCTCCTTCCATCCATCAGAGCTTGACATTGACTTTTTGAGGCAGTTGTCCTTTGGACAAGTATATTTCCCATTCACTTGTCCGGAGACAAAAGTCACTTGTCCGGATAAAAAATTCATACATTGAAATAATAACAAAAGGACGGCTAATGACCCCCCTTGCTCCCTCCACTCCATAGTATGGGCACTTGTCCCGGACAACAGGACAAGCCTTTATGTCATGCCCTGTTCCATGTTCCATTGGTTCTAGTCTTTCCTCAGGTTCCTTGGCTGTTCAAGCAGGTGGCAAGAAATGCGCTAGAAAGGTGCCTTGTTGGTCCAATACTGTGTCTTGTTCTGTCAAGGTCTTTGCCTCTCCAAAGTTTGTTAGACATTGTACTCGGTCAGAAGCCATAACTACATGTTTAATCCTCACCTGGCCCATGCAGTCATCTCCTGTCTCCAAGGCATATGTGCCTTGATCACTGTCTTGGCTAGTGGTGCTCCAAGATGAGACTGCTTGATGCAGTGCAAGTGAGTCTCACCAGTGCCATACTGCTGCCAGATCTCCTTCATCCCCAGTGCTTGGAAATATGGGGTGTAGTATAGCAGTAATGTGAAGGAGACAACAACTCTCTGGGGTCCGCTCATAGTTCCGACATCCCATTATTCTGACCATTAGGTTAGTGAAGGTTAGGGATATGCTTAGTTATAATGGAGGCTGTGTCAGCCTCCTCAATCCTATTCAAGATGTCTGGGATCTCTTCTCCACTAGCGACATCATCAACAGAGACAACAGAGCTGATAATGGTAAATGGACTGCATTTACAGTATATAGCGCTCTTCTCCAAAGCGCTGTACAATGTATTTCACATTCACCCATTAACACACACATTCACACATACATTCACACCAAGAAACCATGCAAGGTGCTCATCGGGAGCAGTTAGGGGTTCAGTGTCTTGCTTAAGGACACTTCGACAAATAAGCAGGAGGAGACATAAATTTGGCTCGACCCTGGAACCTTCAGATTCCAAGGCAGCCGTTCTACCTACATCGCCACAAGCTTGAATGGACACCATATTCCGAACACACAGCTGGAGAGCTGTTTGTTCTCCTCAGACACCCAGGATTTGTAAAGTTGATGAGGGATGGGTGCGTCTATCGACTCTGTTATCTCTGATGATGATGAGTGGCTCCCTGCAAAAGGGGCTGGAGGTGAAGAGATCCCAAAGATTGAACTAGATTGAGGAGGCTGTCACCAAGCTGCTGGTACATGTGGAGTCAACTGGCCCTATTATAACTAAACCTACCCATAACCCTAACCTAATGGAGTGAATAATGGGTCGCCAGGATTATGAGTGGACCCCAGAGAGTTGTCGTAGTGATACTTCCAAGCACTGGGGATCAAGTAGATCTGGTAGCAGTATGGCACTGTGTGCAGCGGCACATGCTTCTACAGCATCAAGCAGTCTCTCATCTTGGAGCACCACTAGCCAAGACAGTGATCAGGGGACATATGCCTTGGAAACTGGAGATGACTGCATGGGCCAGGTGGGGACTAAGCATGCAGCTATGGCTTCTGACCGAATACAATATCTAACAAACTTTGGAGAGGCAAAGACCTTGACAGAACAAGACAGCATTGGTAGCAGAGAAGTACAACTGCTGCCTGAGACCAACAAGGCACCTTTCTAGTGCATGTCTTGCCACCTGCTTGCAACAGCCAAGGAACCTGAGGAAAGATGGAACATGGAACATGGACGGAAATGGAACATGGACGGATGCAAGGAACACTTCGACTCTCGAGGATATGGCTGCCTTGCTGAATTCATCCTGTAAAAACACATCATACTAACTTGGATGCACACAATCCCAATATGGTGCACTTTGAGGGAAATTGTTATTTAATTTTGTGTGTGCTTTTGTTGTGTGATTTTATTTGTCACTTTTATTCGTAAATAGTCTTATTTGCTCATTTAAACACCCATTTAAAACCCCCCTTTAAAGTTAAATGTGGATGTTTACTTGTTGTATTTCCCACTAGTATGTCTTTTGTTATAAACAAAACAAACTTACTATAAAATAGTAACAAACTTACAAAAACTACTATAAAAGTGCAAGTAATGAACAAAATCGTTTTTAGAAAATGGCATTGACATTGATATTTCAAAGACAAGATGATCCTTAATGGTCAAAACAATGTCAGAAATGAATTATACATGTCAGCATTAGTTGATTTAGACCTACTGCACCTGTTTTTACTCCTAACAATGGCCAAGTTATGGCCCACGGTCTTCGGAATAGCAAAATGACCTTGACCATGACCTTTTGAGGTCCAAATCGCCCAAAATGGTCAAAACAATATCAGAAATGAATTCCCCACACCACAATTAGTCCAATAGAGGTATTACATGTGCATATACACCCAGAAACAGAAAAGTTGGATTTTCATCATAGCCGATGGCAGCCATATTTGATTTGGCCATTGCGCCATTCCTGGCACTATGGCGGACGAGCACCTCTGTGATTTTTCATGTCTAGGGACCCACTGACTCAGTTCAGGTGAGAAACTCCCCTAACACCAAATTGCGAACAGGACTTTAAGCCAGATACTGTATTAGCAGGGGTGTGGCACCAAATTCTGGGCCCTGGGTACAAGGATTCACTGCGGGCCCACCATGAATGTTCTTCATAGGGGGAGGGGGTTTAACCCATTTAGACTGGGTAACGCATTATTACCCATTATTTTGTGCTTTAACTATTGAAAGATAGCAGATATACAAGCTAAGAGCGCTGCACTCGAGCTCGTAGATCTGCTATTTTTGAAAAATCGGTTAAAGTCTTTGAATATTTCAAATCGTATAAGGTTTTTTTTTTGAAAACTTTCTATGCCAGTGGTGCTCAAACTTTTTCATGTCAAGGACCCCCAAAATGAAATGTATCTGGCCACAGACCCCCATCTCAAAATATTTAGTTCCAGGGACCCCCCAGAAGCAACATTTGAGTTACAAATTGAGCTTGAAAAATACATACAGTATATTCAAAGATTTGCACACATTTTCACAACTTTTCAAAAATAGCAGCTCTACAGGCTCGCAGCATGCGCTGGGAGGTTGTATATCTGCTATTTTTCAAGAGCTAAAGTATAACATAAATTAAGGCCCCATCCAATTTGGGCCCTAGTATCTCAGTCCCACTTTTCCCCCCTTGTGACGCCCCTGCTGTTTGGGTTCAGTATGTTATGAGAACGTACCATTCACACAGAGCTCTTTTCTCCATTGAAAGCTCTCTGCTATCATTTTCAGAGCCTCCTCCACATCATAGTGCCCCCAGTCCAGGTAGCTGTCTCTAGGAGACACGGGGAGAACATGCAAACTCCACACAGAAAGGCCCTATCGCCAACACCACCTAGGCCCTAGGGTGTGGGCGCTGATGTACACATATTGAGGGGGCTCCAAACAGACACTTATAGGTCTGTAACTCTAATAGTGTACAAATGGAACCAAATGAACCCATAAGAGTCCACTTGGTTCCATTTGCACACTCTCAAAGTTATGGTGGTCCTTGAAAAATGTTTGACAACCACTGATGGTGTAATAAAACCGTTTCCGGGCGGAAACTGTTCCATATGTGATGGAACCAATTCTGGTTTGTCCATTTTTTTTATCCGGTTTCTCTGAATTATTCCAATGATGATGAGTTTGAATTCAAAGTGAGAAGGGAACCAAAACTTTAGAAAAAAAAAGAATTAAAATAAACTTGCATCATTCAGAAGGCAAACTATGAGTTTACCTTTGAAATGAATAACATTTGCAGTTAGAGGTGGGACGTTCGCAAACGAATCGAGTCTTTTGAACGGCTCTTTCAATTGAACGATAGGATCCGGTTCGCAGTAGGGAGCCGTTCCTTTCTAATGAACATGTGGAGGGAAAAGTACTCAAATAATTCTTTACTTAAGTAAAAGTATCAATGCTGCAATGTAGAAATGCTCTGTTTTTTTGTTTTTGTTGTAACCCAAGGATGAGTCGAATTAGTTTGTTTTGAGAGGTTTGAAGCCTATTTTTTTGTGACATTGTGATGTTAGAGTACCAAGAGGTACAAGCATAGTCAAATATGGGCTGAATAAGGGCTCCAGCTAAGGTCCTGAGAGCATCTTTGTTGACAAAGGAGGAGATTCTGCCCAAGAATCTTGTTCTTTGGTTTACTCTTTTAATCACTCTGGTTGCCATGCCTCCTCCTGTCAGCTTATTATCAAGGATGCAGCCTAAATATGTAACCTCTTCTTTACTTGAAATTACAACGTCACCTGTTCTGACCCTGAAGTCATTTACATCTCTCCCACTAAGGGAATGGTTTGACCCAAAGAGAATGGATTCTGTTTTACCTAAATGCAGTGAAAGTTTGTTATCGGTGAGCCAAACTCCTATTTTAGTGAGTTCAGAACTGAGAGCCTCCTCAACCTGCGTTTTGTCTTCTCCTGACATCAAGAGTGCTGAGTCGTCTGCAAACAGGAACAACTTGCAATTACATGCTGCACTCATGTCATTTATGTAAAGTAAAAATAATAAAGGCCCTAGTATGCTACCTTGGGGAACCCCACAGTTTACTGGGAGGGTTGAGGACATGGTTCCGTTAATGTTGACCATTTGTTCTCTTCCCTCAAGGTAGGACTCCATCCAGCCTAAAGCTGTATCATCAAATCCAATAGCCTTCAGCTTATCCATTAGCAGGGGTTGACACTAAGGTCTCAGAGGCACTTGCCCGTCGGGCAAGTACAGGACATATTCTACTTGCCCTCAGGTCATGGCCACTTGCCCTCATAATCGTAAAATCGTAAAAAATTTAATTACCGTTCATTTTAACGTATTTGTTACCTTCGACTTGCAGTGATGTTGCTAGATTTTCAATATAATGGGTCACGGGACCCACAGGTGGTCATTCAAATAGGTCCCAGAAAAAAATTATGGGTCCCCAATAAAATGTTTTTGAGAGTTGAGCGCTTGTATATCATCTATTTTCCAAAATTTGCCTCTTTCTTATATTATTTTACAATTCGGCTAGTGTTTGTTTTTATAGTATAGTTTGATTACTTTTGATGCAGCAATGGTCTTTTTTTCTTTATTTATTAAAAAAGGTTTTAAGTCCATAAATTATTACTTCGTTGTCATCTAGGGACCCCCCCCCAAAAAAATCATTTGGGGACCTCTGGGGGGGTCTCGACCCACATGTTGACTCACTTGATTGAAGTGGAAGGGAGAAGCGAATGTAGTTGTAGTAGATGAATGAAAGTGGAGCAGAGATATTTTAAAGTGTTTATTGCTCTGGTGTTTTCTTTTTACAAACTGGGATTCTCTTCGAATGCTTTATGCTTGTGTCGCGGCAACGTGAACGATCTGAAAACAACGTTGCGCGTCGGAGCGGCTCTTGGCTCGCTCCGATGCCGACTACAGTGTGCGGTTCGCGGCTAGCTTTTCTGCATGGCTCGCTGCAAAGAGAGGCGGCCACGGCACTTCGCGACAGACACTCTTTGGAGAGAGGATTAATCCTGCAAACGTATTCACATTTGCGCGAATGAAACCCACTGATGTATACCTAGTTGCAGCTGTGTGAGCATCGTGTCTTCATCATAATGTGATCTTGTAGATTAGCTGTTTTCGACGGAGGCACGGAGCACGTGTTTGCGTGTGTGTGTGTGTGGGGGGACTGGGGAGGAGGGATGGACTGAGGGGAGAGAGAGATAGAGAGACGGAGCAGCACTCTTATCCTGTTCAAGTTTCTAAAGACGGATAATCTCCTTATATTACTCAAAATGTGTGCTTGCCCGGTCGGGCAACCTGGTAGCAACCTTCACCTGCCCGACCATTTTATTTGCTTGCCCCGGGCAGTCGGACAAGCGTTAGCGTCAACCTCTGCATTAGGATTGGATGATTTACAGTATCAAATGCCTTCTGGAGGTCCAGCATGACCATGCCACAGTACTTGCCCGAGTCTACCTCTCGTTTAATGTAATCATTTAAAAACAGTAGGCATGTGTCAGTGGAATGAGATGTTCTGAAGCCTGATTGGAATTCGAATAGTAGATTGTGCTCATCTAGATAGCTGCTGATTTGATCATAGATTAGTCTTTCTATGACCTTTGAGGTGGAACACAGTATGGACACAGGACGGTAGTTTCCAGTATCCAATTTGCTCCCTTTTTGTGCAGGGGGATTACTCTCGCCATCTTAAGTTCCTGTGGAACATGGCGTTGACTGATTGATACATTTGTAATATGGGCAACTATTGGAGCTATGGAGACTGCTGCGTCTCGTAGGAATCTAGTGGGGATGTTATCGTAACCTACCAATTATTAGGGGTTTGGCTTTTGGGAAGATGATTTTCACCCATATTGATTCAGAGTTTTTCCCTAGTTCAGAGAGCACATTGTAGTTTATTGTAGATCTTATGTACATGCATACCCCTCCCCCTGAGCGATCTCGGTCCTTTCTAATAATATGATATCCTCTAATCTCAATTTCAGAGTAATTTACAGAATCGTCCAATGTAGTTTCTGAAAATGATAAGATGTCCACTTTGCTCCCTCCAAACATGGATTTGAGCTCCGATATCTTGGCGGGGCATTTTAAACTGTTTATGTTTTGAAGTAAAATATGAAAACCTCTTGATGAGAAGATTTTTCCCAGATCATCAGCTGGACAGGGTCCTTTGTCGCCCTCTAGTGTTTCAGAGGGGACAGTATAGGGTGACTGTGGAGGGGGGGGGGCGGCTGCAAAGTGGCATATATATTGTGTCCAGTGGATGATGAAGGTGATGATGATGATGATGATGATGATGATGATGATGATGATGATGATGACGACGACGACGACGATGACTGTGGTGGTGGTAATAGTTGTGAAGTAATAATTGATGGTATAATCCGTGATGATACACGAGATGAAAGTGAAAGTGAAAGTGGTCCCAGACCGTTAGTGGGAACATCGATGGCTAAGGCGGAACAAACGGTCTGTGGTCTAGGACCAGGGGAATGTCAACAGCTGCCGGACACAGACGGTTCACTTTGTTCGAGCGTACTTACTGTATCCGTCACCGGAGGAGGTGGTGGTGGGGGGGTGTTGCGCACATTATACGCTATGTTTGCGGATAGCGCGTGGGCACCGTGTCTGTTCGGGTGGAGCCCGTCACGATTATAAAAGGAGGGCCGACACCAGAACAGATTGAAATTGTCTATAAAGTTAAACGTGTGTGTAGAGCAGAATCGCTTGAGCCAGGTGTTGTAGCTGAGGATTCTGCTGTATCGCACATCACCACGGTTGAGAGTGGGAATGGGACCGGATACAAAAATGGACAGTTTGCTGCTGTTTAGTATGTCAATCATGTGCAGGAAATGCTCTTTCGTCATTTCTGAGTGGCAAAGGGATTGATCATTGGTCCCAACATGGACCAGAATTGTATTGATGGACGGCGGTAATGACTCGATTTCACTTGGAAGTTTTTCGAGCAGAACGGGGATAGTGGCTCCTGGATGACATTTTATTACTGCACATTGATGTGGCACAGAATGACTCATATATGGGCATAAAAAGGATGTCACGTGACATCACTTCCTGTACTGACAGTCAGACAAGCTACGAGATTTCTCAGGGTATAAAATATATATATATATATATCCATATATGATCATTCCCAGAAAAAGAAAAAGAAAACATTTATGTCCATACATGGAGATTTCTGTCATAAATTCCAGGTTGAAAATGAGAATGTTAGGGTACCATATATGGCCCATATATGGAGATCCACAGGCATCAAACCAAGGCCCTAACTGACCAAGGCCCTGCTTGGCATTACTAATTTATGTATGTTTTTTTTTATGCCCATCTCCATGTATGGGCATAACATATATTGTATGTATATGGATACATATTATTATTAATAAAGGATAAAATAAAATAAAAAGTCCATATATGGTCATTCCCAGAAAAAGAAAAAACCTTTTATGCCCATACATAGAGGTTTCTGATGTCATAAATCCCAGGCCGAAAATGAGAATGTTATGGTACCCCCTTATGCCCATATATGGAGATCCACAGGCATCAAACCAAGGCCCTAACTCACCAAGGCCCTGCTTGGCATTACTTACATACGTTTTATTCCCATATATGGAGATTCCTATATTGTCAATATTAAGGACATTATTAAGGATATTATGTTATCAATATTAAGGACATAATATGGGCGGCGTGTTCCTCCCTCCGCATCATCAGCGCCCACACCCTAGGTGGGGTTGCAAACACATGAAACAGGTTAACATTTTTTTCTCTAGGGGGAAGCCCAGGTCATTCGCACTCAATCTCATGACAGTGGTGGGTTGGACTTCATGTCTGTGTGGATCGACTGATGCAGTAAAAAGTAAATCGTCAGTGTCGCTGTGTTATAAAACGTACAATCTCAGGCTGCCGTCTACATACATTGATTCATCCAACTGCTTGGACAACTGCTTGCAACATGGACTTCAGAAGACTAACTAGGACCCTACATGGTAGGCCTATAATATAATAGCCTAATTTGTGTGGGAAATGTGATCTGTTTCTTCTTTTTTTTTTTTTTTTTCATTTTAGTGTGGACTGATGATATTTGTCTTGGTAACATTCTTTCAGTTTGGCTGGGTTTCTTCTGTTATATGGGTGAGTAGAACAATTCATTTTGAATGAATGACACTTTTACATATAGGACTGACTGCTTCTTGGATAGCTCACAATTCCAATCAATTCCAATCATAAATCCTGCATGACAAAATAATATTTTGACAGGATCAAGTGATTTCTCATTTAGGCCACATGGCTATATCATGTCATGTATTAGGAGTTGGTCTGTCAGAGATTTCTTATGGTGCTAGTCTAGTGTAGATCATTAAAACATATATAGGCTAATGATAAAACAACAAACAATTATTTACCACAAAAATTATAATAATCTTAAAATTTGTCTGAAAAACAAGTGGAATGATCCATGAAAAGACTAAGCTTATTTCCACAGGAAACCATTAAAGTATCTCATATAACATTGAATGACAGACGAATAGAACACAGTACTATGCAGTAGATATGTAAAAAAAAGAAAATGAAAGAAAAAAAAAAAGAAAACAGTAAGTCTAAACCTTCTACAGTCTATGGTCTAAACAAACAGTAAGTATATACAAAGAAGGGGCAGGGGAGGGTAGGGCTGGGCTAGGATTGTTTTCTTTACCAGTTGCGAACGGGTGCTGCCTGTAAGTGG
This sequence comes from Nannobrachium achirus, assembly GCF_963921795.1. NCBI lineage: Eukaryota > Metazoa > Chordata > Actinopteri > Myctophiformes > Myctophidae > Nannobrachium > Nannobrachium achirus. The sequence goes on along the minus strand of NC_137831.1, from coordinate 42,988,871 downwards.
TTTTTCAGGGCAATTTTAAAGGATGCTAGGTATCCACACTCCTTTATGGCCTTCGGTAAGGCTTTCCACATTTTGGTGGTATATATGGTATATATTGGTGGTATGGTGCTGTTGTTCTATGCTCTGTAGATTTAACGATGAACAAATTATGTGTAGCCTTTGTAATTAAAAGACTGATAGTTCTTATGCATTTGTGAGACTTCAGACAAGAGTATGCTTTGCATGGTGTGACTATCTAACATCATAGCCGTGTTTCCTACAGCTATTAAATGACCAGTTGAACAGAGTGCTTATATTTTCTAGAAAACCAGAGGACACCAGTTGATCTAGTAGTCGATCTGTATGTCATGTTAACTTGTTCCACACTTAAACACACATGAGTAGGCAACGCCTCGTAGTGTAATAGGAAAGGCATTGCATCATGGATTCTTTTTTGGCTCGTCACTGAGGTGGATCGAATCCCACATATCCTGTCTTATTTTTCTTTTCTTTTTTTCATCATTCTGTGTTTTATGAGTGCATGTCTTGACTGTTGCATACAAGTAAGATTCCACAAACAATCGGATGATGTGTAATGGTATTTATTGATATAACATTAGAAGCATGAAGACAACGTTGTCTCCGCCCCCTTCCTGGAAAAAAACATCTGCTGGCGTGTGCGTCACCGCCCGGGGACACCAGAGACAGACAACATGGCAGCCAGATAATCCGACATACGTGGCAATTTGGCAATCTATGGACGTGCATTGTCAAAATGAAAGTGAAGGTGCACTGGTCCTCTTTGGAAAGCCTGGTGGTGATTTTTCCTCGCACAGTGCCACAGTCCCACACTCTAGGACATGGGTCTTCCTTTTCAGACCAGGGACCCCTAAATGATATATTTTTTCGAATCAAGCAACAATTTGAGAAGGGTGACTTTGAGTTTCTGTGTACTGTAGGCTCTGGTCCTTCGCGTTAGCTGCACTGACGCTCTGACAGACCCGTCGGGAAATGACTAGACCGGGATTTCTCAGCCCCTACGAGGGCTCAACTTGAGTCAAAATAAACTAAACTATTTCACTACTCACCAAACCAAAGGTAGTTTTGCGTTGTTTAAAGTCTATTCTCCGCAGTGGTGAAACCCTCAGCACCCCACCCAATCCGCGAAATACATTATTTTTGGCATGAAATAAAGTGCATTCGACCGCCACTTATTTCCAGGTTGTGAAGTGTGAACCATTGTGTCTGTGGCCGCTGGGTGGCTCGAGGTGGTTGCGTTGATGTGTGGATGTATGTATGCATGTAGATCTATGTACTGTATGTATGTACTGTACAGTATGTAATCTATGTATCTAAACACGCATGCACGCACATATTCATGTCTTAGTTCATCATTGGTGATTGTTGCCCAATGAAAAAGGTTGAAGGAAATCAAATACATTTTGTGATTTTTCATGACAGATGGCCAAAGCCTGGCGACAGCAGAACTTAACCCAGTTAACCTAAGGTGTTGCGGACAAGGTCAGTATAGGTTAAGAATAAAACGTGAATTCCTGCAAATAAAATCTTTGTTGGAGACTTCAAAGAATTGAATTGAATTGAATTCAATTGAATTCAATTCAATTGAATAGTGAAGTGATTTTGTATTTCTCTTATACAGAACCCTATGTTGTGGACCTCTGGGCCGTGAGGTTATCTTGCCCAAAGTGTCCAAAGACCATATTTCTTTTTTCCTTTTTGCCTTATTTAATCACAAAGACAACAGAAAATATCATTTGATCAACACTTTAAATTAATAGATTAACACTAGTGGCAATTGAGGATCTCCCCTGAAATTGGTATCCCAGTGCAATTCACTGACAGTGGTTGGCTCAGAACAAAGAAGCTTCATCAATCCTCTCACCTTGCTACAGTCAAGTGAGGATAGACAGTTTATAGTGTCATTTATTTAGATATGTATTAATTTATGTACAGTAACAGCGATAATAGAATCCCTATTCTCGGCATGTCATAGAAGGTGATCACTTTCTTGAATTGAATTTCTATTTCCTCTTCTTCCACAGAAGCCTACGATGCAAACAAACAGTTATGTTGTGGTCCTCATGGCTGTGAGGTGATCTTGGACAAAAGGTCCGAAGACCATAGATGCTGTGGGTCCGACCAGTACAACCCAAGGGAATTGTGCTGCTGTGGATCTCTTGGTACACAACCTCTTTGCTCCAGTTGCTGTAAAGATGACAAGACCCAGACCCAGAAATGTTGTGGAAATGGTAAGTTGTGTACTTTGGGATTCCTTCTTTGGTCACTGACCTGGAGACACAGTGAGGGCATAGGAGATCAAAAAAGACCAAACTTAAAGCTATACTGTGTAAGTTGCTCAACTAGTGGTCTGTAGCAGTATAGCAAACCGCGGTCGCGTCTGCTTTTTTCGGCCGTTTTTCGCCGCGGACCGGGCTTTCAGACCACCGCGTCCGCCTCGCCTCGCATCCATCGAGGTCTTTCGTGTCCATCTACGAGCAGCGGTTGGGGAGTTACATGCTAGACTTCTAGACCAGCGTAAACAAAGCTGTTGAAGCAAGCTATTTCCTGAAAAGACGCAAGATGCACTGTAATTGGCCGGTAGTGTATCATGTGTGTATGATCTGCGATGTGATTGGCCAACGTATACAAAACGTATACAGAAGATGCAGATTACGTCATTTTGCCGCGAAATTCTACCCCCCTGTAGCAACTCATAATGTAATAACTGCTCATAATGTAATAAGGGCTCATAATGTAATAAAAAAAATGTAATAAAAACTCATAATGTAATAATCAGCTCATAATGTAATAAAAAAACGAGCGCATAACGTAATAACAGATTTTTCAATAATGTAATAATGTAATGTGTTACATTAAGAACCTCCACATAGGAGGCTCATAATGTAATACAACTTCATAATGTAATAATGTATTTTTTATTACATTATGAACTGATTATTACATTATGAGCTTTTATTACATTTTAATTATTACATTATGAGCTAGTTTTTGAGCGGTCCTATAGACCGCTTAAAAAAAATGATGTCACAAATGATGTCACAAATGATGATGACATGAGTCCGCTAGACCAATGAAACACTTCGATTCTGTTGATCTGTCCATGATGTCATAGTCACATAGGCACCCGATTGGTTAACTCTGATTTAGAACGCGTTTAGGCCGCCTAAATTACGTCATAAAAAATTATTGAGCGGTGCTAACATTGAATTTCAAAATAGTTCATTTGAATTTCTCAATTGTATGAGTCATGTATTATCTATAATACATGAAAACAAACCACACTTTTAGACAGAGCGCTTTAATCACAGGGCCCTGTCTAAAAGTGTGGTTTGTTTTCATGTATTATAGAGATATCCAGCTCAAGACAATTTTGAAATTCAAAGAATATAAATAAACAGCTTATCACAAATGATGATGACATGAGTCCACTAGACCAATGAAACACTTCGATTCTGTTGATCTGTCCATGATGTCATAGTCACATAGGCACCCGATTGGTTAACTCTGATTTAGAACGCGTTTAGGCCGCCTAAATTACGTCATAAAAAAATATTGAGCGGTGCTAACCTTGAATTTCAAAATAGTTCATTTGAATTTCTCAATTGTATGAGTCATGTATTATCTATAATACATGAAAACAAACCACACTTTTAGACAGAGCGCTTTAATCACAGGGCCCTGTCTAAAAGTGTGGTTTGTTTTCATGTATTATAGAGATATCCAGCTCAAGACAATTTTGAAATTCAAAGAATATAAATAAACAGCTTATGATTATCATGTAGATCGAAGTACGAGCTTTGCCACGCCTAACCTATCCTGGACACTTCATGGGAGCGAAAATACAGTAGAACCTCCTTCTCCTCTTTGGATCTGCAACTACTGTTGAATTTTGTACAATCGGTCTCTCATCTTGCCGGCCTTCTGGCTAAACTGGGACAGTGATCATGAAGGTGATACCTATAATACTGTCATGTTTGGCAGATCCTTGCGGATGTCAGCACTGAGTGACAGAGAGAATGTTTGCAAGATGTCTAGAATGTCTAGAACCACTCTACAGCAGATGTGGGAAAGTCTCGACCAAACAAGTCCAGTATTTGTCTGCAACTCTACAGATCCTTTTGTCATTGTGGTTAAAGTAAAGCAATAGAAACTGTGCATGACATTCCAGCTGCTCTTCATGCTCTTTGGTCTTGGGCTTCTCAGCCATCATTTGCAAGAAGACATCAAATATCGTCCCAACAGAAATAACACTCTGCCACATGCCAGACTTGTCTTTTCGAATGACTTTGTCTTCAAAGTATCTTAACATGACCTTTCAGGGTCATTAGAATGCACTATTCTCATGTATTCTAATATTTAGGTACCGGTATGTAGACATGGCAAAGTCCAGCTTATGGTCCTTATAGTACCAGTACTCATCCAGACACCACAGCCCCACACAGAACACCTGGAACACAAAGAAGGGGGCGGTGGCTCTCTCCCTGAAGAGCTCCAGGAAATCAGGCACCATCAACAGTTGGGTCTCTCCTTAGGTCCTCTGTACAGGTGGGTCTCTCCTTAGGTCCTCTTCCTCAGGTGGGTCTCTCCTTAGGTCCTTAGGTCCTTAGGTCCCACTTCTCCAGGTATTCTTTGTCTTTCTTCAGGTGATAAATAACACCGGTATGTTTCCCCCGCACAGTCCTTTCCAAAGTTTCCTCTGCCTTCTGGATGCCGAGTCTGAAGTCGGCCACATTTGGACGCAGCTTCCGTCCCCTATGGTAAACAGCCAGTGCAGACTCAAAATCCCCCATGGTGCACAGTGCCTCTGCCTTACAGTACAATCCCTTGTAAAATGTCTTGTCATGTTTAAGAGATGCCTCAGCGTCCCTTAAAGCATTTTCTGGATCCCCCATCTTCGGGAAACATTTAGATCGCTCAGCGAGGCAGTCCTTGTCTTCCACCTTGAGCATTAATCCCATGGAATAGCTTTCTATAGCTTTGATATAGTGCCCCTTTTGGTACAACTGATCTCCCATTGCCAAATAACTTTGAAATGTCGGGAAGAAGGGGATGACCTTTGGTGGGACGACCTTTGGCGCTGGGGCTCCTTCCGTGTCAATCATGGTGGCGGCCATTTCAGCCTTTATGTGGTGCTCGCTGCTCGTGCGATACCAGACAATTGTGATCCGCTTTTGGAGAAATTACCTGTGTTGGTTTGACTGCTACTTTTATATCCGTTACGCTGACGACAGATCTACCCATGACGTCATCCATTGCTTTGTGGAGTTCAGTTTTGAAGCCTTGATGTAGTCAAATTGGATGTACTGTAGCCTACATGTAGGATGCTGTCATCATGCCATAAGTGACCATATACTGTAGGCCTATTTGTTGTTGTTGGGTGGGAGAGTGGAACTGGGGAGACACATCTTTGCGATCCCCCATCTTCAAGAAACATTTATTTTAGATCATCCGACATAATGTTCAAGTGCCACGTTCCTTTCCCTACAGAGAGAAAGACAGCGAGAGGGACATGGAGAGATCTATTCAATATTCTTCTATGAGTCTCGGTATCTGAATCTATCTCCAGATGTCTCTGTAAATCTGTATTGAGGTCTTGAATGTCATGTTGAACTATGAAGGTTGAGTAAGTACATCACATTTCCGTATGCTACGTGAACACATCACATTGTGACTGTAAGTAAGCTATGTAGGTACATTGCGAAGAAAAGGCTTGAAATCAAAGTTCACAGTATATCATTGCGACCGTAGGTCGCATTTACTACCAAAACCTCCACCGGCTGTCCGTCTGTGAGTCAGTGAGTCAGTGAGTGAGTCACACATTTGCCCTGCTCATATCTCCACAACCGTTGCCCCCATCCATGCCAAATGTTGCACACACACTCCTTACCTGCCAAACTACAACCTCCAAGGACCCCCAGAGCTCCAGGGACCCCCAGGTCCCTGGGGGACCCCCAGGTGTAAAGAAATGTCCCTCCGTGAGTGACACGTCACACTTCACACTTTTGCCCTGCTCATATCTCCACAACCGTTGCCCCCATCCATGCCACATTTTGCACACACACTCCTTACCTGGCAAACTACAACCTCCAAGGACCCCTGGAGCTCCAGGGACCCCCAGGTCCCTGGGGGACCCCCAGGTGTAAAAAATGACCACATGTGCAAAAATGACCAAATGACCACCCCAACGGGGCTGCTCACGGGGAATTCCTGGGGACCACCCACTCCTGGTGCTCCAGAACGGATGCAAAAGTGGTGGCGCCCCCAGTGGGGGGCACACCACACCACACATAAAATGCCGTAACTCGGGCTAGGAGCGTCCGGGAGAGCCGGGGCCGGTACCTATTCGTCCGCCAACCCCACCCCTCATTTCTCACATGGCCCTCTTCTAGCGCCACTTGCAGGCCGATTTTTAAAACACATTTTTGGACACTGCTCCTACAGTTTTTGCCCTAAAATCACGTAAATCGCTACACAGTATGTCTACACTCATCCCATCAACATGAATCTGTCCCATATAGCGCCACCTTCAGGCCGATTTTTAAAAAACACATTTTTGGACACTGCTCCTACAGATTTTGCCCTAAAATCACGGAAATCACTACACAGCATGTCTACACTCATGTCATCTACATGGATCAAGAAGATTTTGGAAAAACCCATTTTTGCCCTATTTGTGGAGATAAGCGACCATCTCCCGATTAGGGAGTCTTACTGGTACTCCCTAAATATTTCTGCACCGCTCACTTCGCACGGGTGCGATTTCAGGTTCAGATTTCAGATTGTGAATACTAAACTGCTCATGTTGAATTCGGCTAATTCATGGTTAGAACAGTTATTGATCGATCACGGCCATTTGATTGAAGACACACAAAGCATTATTATTATTATTATAGATTATTTAAAGAAAAACAAGGCTTGAAAATTGTCCACAATGTATCTCCCTAAATATATTTGCACCGCTCACTTCGCACGGGTGCGATTTTTTATTACATTATGAGCTGATTATTACATTATGAGTTTTTATTAAAAAAAATATATTACATTATGAGCTGTTATTCCATTATTGGTTGCGGGTAACAAACCTTGCCAACTTTGTTGATGAAGAAAGGAGCAACTATCTGCTAAACATGCAGCAAATGAATACATATAGGGATCATTTAAAGGGAATACACCATGAATTTTCATTTTTCCAATTTTTATGTATTTGTATGTATTTTTATGTGTCCCACCAGCAGGTTCTATCCTCACAAAGTCCTATTTCTGACCATTGTGTCTTTCTAAGTTTATGGGCAGATCTATGGAAGCAGGTTTCAGAACGGGCTGTCTGATTTTAGGTCCGATTGTGTGCTGAGTGGGGGTTGGGGAGGGGTGGGCTGCCCACCGTGGGCAGGCCTGAGAAGGAGGCAGGAGGAGCTGGGAGAGGGTTTGGGGAGGGGTGGGCAGGCCTGCTGAGCAGGAGGTGGGGAGGAGTGTGGGACCAAAACTGGTTCAATAGCGCAGTCCTCCCACTCAGGACAAGGTGGTACTGCAGCTGAAAATGCTCTGAAAGCCAGGCAGAAATGACAGGGGCTCTGTATTCAGGTGGCATGGTGTAGAACCATTAACTATACAAAGAGCATCCACAATGTTCAACGTACAGTTCGTGATTGTATCGACACTGGGTGTTGATGCAACATCGATAATATCCCCATGTGGTCAGTATGACGACAGTCTGCCATTGCTAGTTCTGGGCCACTTTGCCGAAGGTCATTGGGACCATTATGTAAGCCTTGATGGACCAGTCACACACTTGATTCAAAGAGTCCAGGAAGCAGAGGAGAGAGCATCACTTCGATCTGGCCCTCACTCTGTCCCAAGTCTGGCCCTCACTGTGGCCCTGACCAGGTACCTCACTCTGGCTCTGACCCGGTACCTCACTCTGGCCCTGACCCAGTACCTCACTCTGGCCCTGACCCAGTACCTCACTCTCGCCCTGACCCGGTACCTCACCTTGGCCCTGACCTGTACCTCACTCTGGTCCTAAGTCTGGACAGATCGAAGTGGTGCGCTCTCCTCTGCTTCCTGGACTCTTTGAATTAAGTGTGTGTTATCGATGTTGCATCAACACCCAGTGTCGATTCAATCACGAACAGTACGTTGAACATTGTGGATATTCGTTGTACAGTTAAATGATCCCCATAGGTATTAATTTGCTGCATGTTTAGCAGATAGTTTCTCCATTCTTCATCAACAAAGTTGGCAGGGTGTGTAGCAACCAATAATGTAATAACGGCTCATATGTAATAAGAGCTCATAATGTAATAAGACATGTAATAAAAACTCATAATGTAATAATCAGCTCATAATGTAATAAAAAACAAGCGCATAATGTAATAATTAAAATGTAATAAAAGCTCATAATGTAATAATCAGCTCATAACGTAATAAAAAATACATTATTACATTATGAAGTTTTATTACATTATGAGCCTCCTATGTGGAGGTTCTTAATGTAACACATTATTACATTATTACATTATTGAAAAAGCTGTTATTACGTTATGAGCTCGTTTTTTTATTACATTATGAGCTGATTATTACATTATGAGTTTTTATTACATTTTTTTTATTACATTATGAGCCCTTATTACATTATGAGCAGTTATTACATTATGAGTTGCTACACCCCCTCACGGCTCATAGAAAACATATAAAGAGAAGGCTTCAGAAGCTGAAAATAACGGAGTGGGTGTTCTAAAACTTTAGCGATTTAACAGTTAGGACAATTTTAAGATTTGTTTTATAAAAAAAGTTACATGGTATAACTTTAACAAGTATCCACAACTTTCCAACATCCCATCGTGCATTGCGCAGAAGTTGCATGGAGCTTCCGGCGCCGCAGCCGAGTGTGATCTACAAGCTCACAACGGTTGCATCTGCGACGCAACGTGAGCTTGTATGTCTGCTGTTAACCGGAAGTGTGGTGTAAAAGATTCTCCAGTAAATTCCCGCGGAAAGAGGTGGATACATGCAAGATTATCACCCGGGCATTCGTCATATCCCATTCAGGCCGTAACTGATGATACTACTGAGGGCAGTATCATCAGTCTTATCTTATCACATCAGCCTGAGATTTGATGTGTGGGTGATCTTTTTTTTTTTAATCATGTACAGTAGCCATAGGCCTTATTCAATCACAAAGACAACAGAAACATGAATAGATTAACACTTGTGGCAATGAGGATCTCCCCTGAAATTGGTATAGACCCACTGCAATTCACTGACAGTGGTTGGCTCAGAATAAAGAAAGCGTGCCGCTTAGTGCGTCCCACCTTAGTTGGCATGTAGCCATTCTGGAAATCATCAAATGTTGCTGTATACCTCAGCATTTTGATATGTCTGATCCCAGATAATCTGGGAACCCATTCGGTTAAGTAAAAAAAGGTTGTTTTTGCCTTCGAGGACACCACCTCCATTTTGTAAAATAGGAACATTGTTGGCGGGTAACGTCATTAATTCGGCTCTGAATGACGCCATATCATAGTTTAGACAGAGCCAAACCTAAATAAATTAGGCTCTAAAAGTGGAGTATATGAATCGACCCTTAGCCTCCCGGGTGCTTCTGTGTTTAACAGTATTACACACTTAAAACAGTGGTGCTGACAGATTCAGCTGTTAGCAGATTGAGAGACAGATCCCGGATAAACTCCAGCATCTCTTCAGTCGTGAATTCTACCAAACAGCTGCAGCTAAATTGTTTGGTGTTAGGTTAACATTTTTTTCTCTAGGGGGAAGCCCAGGTCATTCGCACTCAATCTCATGACTGGTGGGTTGGACTTCATGTATGTGTGGGTCGACTGATGCAGTAAAAAGTAAATCGTCAGTGTCGCTGTGTTATAAAACTTACAATCTCAGGCTGCCGTCTACATACATTGATTCATCCAACTGCTTGGACAACTGCTTGCAACATGAACTTCAGAAGACTAACTAGGACCCTACATGGTAGGCCTATAATATAATAGCCTAATTTGTGTGGGAAATGTGATCTGTTTCTTTTTTCTTTTTCTTTTTTTCATTTTAGTGTGGACTGATGATATTTGTCTGACATTCTTTCAGTTTGGCTGGTTTTCTTCTGTTATATGGGTGAGTAGAACAATTCATTTTGAATGAATGACACTTTTACATATAGGACTGACTGCTTCTTGGATAGCTCACAATTCCAATCAATTCCAATCATCATTTCCCATAAATCCTGCATGACAAAATAATATTTTGACAGGATCAAGTGATTTCTCATTTAGGCCACGTGGCTATATCATGTCATGTATTAGGAGTTGGTCTGTCAGAGATTTCTTATGGTGCTAGTCTAGTGTAGATCATTAAAACATATATAGGCTAATGATAAAACAACAAACAATTATTTACCAAAAAAATTATAATAATCTTAAAATATGTCTGAAAAACAAGTGGAATACGAGTCGGCCAGTGATTGAGCCTACATTTTCTCGTATTTTGGATGTTTGATTGATTTGATGACTGTTGAAAAGCGCAAGTTCGCAACCACAGGCTGAACTGGCGCTGCATGTTTAGCACAGCACATAGGCCTACAGCAGGTGGTTTTGATTGAAGACTTTATTAGAAGTTTGCATAGGAAAAGGTACCGTTTCATGACGGTACAGTTCACTGGTACAAGGTCTACTAAAAGGAGATCCTAGAAAAGACTAAGCTTATTTCCACAGGAAACCATTAACGTATCTCATATAACATTGAATGACAGACGAATAGAACACAGTACTATGCAGTAGATATGTAAATAAAATGAAAGAAAAAAGAAAAGAAAACAGTAAGTCTAAACAAACAGTAAAAAGAAGGGGCAGGGGAGGTAGGGCTGGGCTAGGATTGTTTTCTTTACCAGTTGCGAACGGCTGCTGCCTGTAAGTGGTTTTTCAGGGCAATTTTAAAGGATGCTAGGGATCCACACTCCTTTATGGCCTTCATTAAGGCTTTCCACATTTTGGTGGTATATATGGTATATATTGGTGGTATGGTGCGGTTGTTCTATGTTCTGTAGATTTAACGATGAACAAATTATGTGTAGCCTTTGTAATTAAAAGACTGATAGTTCTTATGCATTTGTGAGACTTCAGACAAGAGTATTAGTCAGGTCCCTTATGCTTTGATTTATACTTTTGTTGGATTTTTGTGAAGATTTGCAAAACTATACATTTTTGGAAAGGTTGTTGTCTAAGGAATCAGAAAATCAATGTTTCCATTTGCCCAGATGTGTTTATGGCGGCCATATTGAATTTACAAAATGGCCACCATAAAATCACGTTTTGTAATATCTCTGCCTCTAAATAAGCTGGAACATTGATTTTAACTGCTAAACCTACATTTCCAGGGTCAGGGAATCCAATGGTGGTAGTTATAAAGCTCAAATAATTACAACATTAACCCTTAGATACATGACTGGCCTGGTGTGGTTGTTTTCTTGCAATATTAGATAGCGGGGCAGATAAATGCATTTTTGCACTAAAATACTTCAGAAGTGGAAAGAAACCTAAAACTTTTCACAAGTACTCCTTAGGGGTTGTTCCTATGATAAAACACATTAGACACTGAAAAATCAAAATGGCTGCCATGTTTCCAAGATGGCTGCCTCTGAACAGTACGCCAGCCAGTTAATGTCCGATTTTCATAATATTAGAGTTGTTTTGTAGGTTTTAAAACATCCTGAGTTCATTTATTACACTTTTAAAGCAGCCAGAATAACCTTCCTGAATTTTGGTTGGGGTCTTTCCTCACCTGGGACCCCCCAAACAGACCCCTGAGCCTATCTCAGTAATCGCATTGCTCCTGCTCCAGAGCAATGTTAAATTAGATCATAACTGAAGCATTAAAGTTGTTGTAACTGGGCTCTGAAAGCAAAAATGAGTAGTAGCAAATACCCAGGGGTCTTCCACAGGGGGTCCGGGACCCCTAGGGGGTCCTCAGAGTTACTACAGGGGGCCTGCCGAATCTTGATGGGGAAGTTCTTTTCTTTTTTTTAACTGTTTTTATTTTCTCAGTATTATTTATTACATTTTTGTGTTAGACAGTTCACAGGTGTTACTGCAGGGATTGCAATAATTAAGGTATTGCAACTTCTCACTTTGGGCGCGCAGTCTAACATGTCCATTTATTGCGCTGCACTCACACTGACAACACAACACACACACACCTCTTTGTTATCGTCACCCCAAAACCCGCACCCTATCCTCTTAAAGAGCTCACGGTCAATTGTACCCAAAGAAATTCACTACTATACATGTCCTCCCTTGGCTCCCTAATAGTGTTGACAGTTTCCACTATAGCATTTGCAGGGAGGAGAGTGCAAGGCAGGTTATTGTTTGAGCAGCTGCACCGTCCCTTGTAACCTGCTTTGCAGCCACATTTGATGAGCTCAAGTACTGCCTTTGCAGCAGGGAGGGCAAGAAACCTGACTGGACATACCCTCCACTCTCTGAATTCCATCTATTTTTTTTTTTCAATTGATGAAAGCTCAGGGCAATTTGTCAGGTATGACAAAGTAGGCATCATAATAGGATACCTTCATCAAGGGACATGATTTTGAGGAAGTGCAAACACATGAAGAGGCTGATACCCCGATTCCTTATCAAGTCCTTGCCTCCGGTACAAAAAAAGGAAATTTATATATTCAAGTGAGTTCAAGTTATTGGATGTTACAAATGTCAAGGGTTCCTTTGCGTACATAGTTTTTCAGGTGCTGACTGGGGATGAACATTTGTTGGAATCACCAAAAAGACATGGGTCAATGCCTACTTGATGATGATGATGATGACCAAGCCATTAACCGCTTCAAGGACCTTGGCAAGGTCATTGGCCATTCCTCCTGAGCTTATAAATGGTGAGCTTCCATCAACATTGCAGTCGGAACATTTTGCATGCCATGTTTACAGTTCAAAAGGTCCAACAACCCTGGGATTACTCAGATGGGAACTATTTCTGTCAAAGAACTTGGAGGGTGAGATGCTACATCCAACTCGTGCTGCACTGCTACCACATTACCTCCGCGCCAACTCTGTCACAATGCAGGATAAATCATACCTGACCATACCATACCCTGTGCTTCCACCAATCGAAGAAAATAGATGGAATTCAGAGAGTGGAGGGTATATTCCAGTCAGGTTTCTTGCTCTCCCTGCTCCAAAGGCAGTACTTGAGCTCATCAAATGTGTCTGCAAAGCAGGTTGTAAGGGACGGTGCAGCTGCTTAAATAACCTGCCTTTCACTCTATGCTATGGTGGAGACTGTGTCAACACTATTAGGTTGGACATTGAAGATGATGATGATGAAGACGAATATATCCTGCATGTCTGAAATGACTGTATTGTAGTGAATCTCTTTGGGCGTAATTGACCATGGGCTCTAATAAGGTGAGGGTTTTGGGGTGACAATAACAAAGAGGTGTGTGTGTGTGTGTGTGTGTGTGTGTGTGTGTGTGTGTGTGTGTGTGTGTGTGTGTGTGTGTGTGTGGTCAGTGTGAGTGCAGTGCAATAAATGGAAATGTTGTTCTGCGCCCAAAGTGAAAAGTTGCAATACCTTCATTATTGCAATCCCTGCAGTAACAGCTGTCAACCATAACTGTTTAACACAAAAAAACATTATAAATAATACTGAGAATACTAATAAACCATCAAAGTACAATACATAAAACTAGGATACATAAAAACATTCGAAGTTTCAAAAAAAAAAGAAGAGATTTGGCAGGCCCCCTGTAGTAGCTCTGAGGATCCCCCCAGGGGTCCCGGACCCCCCGTGGAAGACCTCTGTTATTTGCTACTAGTCATTTTTTATTTCAGAGCATATTTCAGATCTAATTTAACATTGTTCTGGAGCAGGAGCAGAGCGATTACTGAAATAGGCTCAGGGGTCTGTCTGGGGGGTCCCAGGTGAGGAAAGACCCCAACCAAAAGTCAGAAAGGTTATTCTGGCTGCTTTAAAAGTGTAATAAATGAACTCAGGATGTTTTAAAACCTACAAAACAACTTTAATATTATGAAAATTCGATATTAACTGGCTGGCGTCCTGTAAAACATATCCGAAAAGGCGGCCATCTTTAAAACTGGCAGCCATTTTGAAAATTAAGTGTCTAATGTGATTTTTCTAAAGAATGACCCAAGAGGTACACTCTGTAAAATTTTGGTGCTTCTTTCCAGAACTGAAGTATCGTTCTCCTTAACTGCGCCGCTAAGATTCACTATGTAATGTTGTTGGATTGTTTTGAAGATTTGCAAAACTATACAATTTTGGAAAGGATATTGTCTGAAGAATAAGAAAATCAATTTTCCCATTAGCCCAGATGGCTGTGGCGGCCATATTGGAATTGACAAAATGGCCACCGTGAAATGTATGTTTTGTAATATATTGACTTCTAAATAACGCAGAACATTGGTTCAAGTTATAATTTCATCCCATTGGTGCATAATCCACCATATGGGTAAACAATGGCACAGCTCAGCCAGTCAGCCTAACAGATACTAACTCTTGAGTTATTTTTATTGCAGGGGATCCAGCTGTGGATCCTTTAGAGCAATGGCTGCTTGTGCCCATGCCCTTGTTTGGACATGGATTATCAAGATGTTCTGCTTCAGAACTCCAGTTGTTGGAGGGGGCTTGTCACTTTCTGCCCTATGTTTGCAGAACAGATGCCATGGCATTTCATGGATTGTCTTGATGTTGATGCACATACAAAGGACTCCAGTGTTGACAGCATTTCTTCCATAATCTCAGCTTCATCCAATCTGCAGAGCATTGTTAACATCTTCATCTGTTTTGAGGTAGACTCTGCAGCCAGGTTGCCTTGCCTATACAGGAGAACCTCCCTGTGTGACAAGAGTAGATATGCCCCATGAAGACCAGCCACCTCAAGCTGGAAATTCTACCCACCACGATGCAACAGATACATTAGTCTTTAGACAGCACTAGTGGATGGCATGGTGCTTGTGCAGAAGCTGAGCAAAAAAACAGCGACTGTAGTGACAGTCAAGGATCTGAGTGGCTTCTTCAATGACAGACTGATGCAACTAACACAAAATTATGATTAAAGATTCTCTGAAGAGTGCAACCAGAGATGAACAAAGACAAGGAGAAGCTTCTATTAAGTATCAGAGATGACACCAACATCAAACACATACTGTATGTGTTATGTGTCTTATGTTGGTGTCAGACTAAGGCTGATCTGACTGACTATCTTGCTGCCAAAACTCTAGAGTACATCAGGGGATCTTCCAAGCTGATCATCACATCTGCTTCTAGATACATTTGGAGCAACAAAGACCTGGTCTTTGAAGAAAATAACCGCAAAGAAGCAGACACACTGCTGATCCACCAGGCTGTGCTGCCTTCACAGCAAAACCCACCTAATACACAGTTGGTATTTCCCTACCCAGATAAGGACATTTTAGTGCAGGTTAAAGCAAAGTAGCAAACTGTGACCTCTTGCTGAAGAACACGTCCATTTCTGAACCACTGTGGCGAGCTCTAGGTAAAGAAAGAACAAGGCTTTGCCAGCCTTCCATGCATTCGCTGGGGTCGACAACACAGGGAGGTTCTGCTGTATAGGCAAGGCAACCTGGCTGCAGATGTACCTCAAAAAAGATTAAGATCAATGCTCTGTAGATGCTTTTGGATGAAGCAGAAGTGACAGAAGGAATGCTGTCAACACTGGAGAATGCTGTCAACACCAGAGTCCTTTGTATGTGACAAGCTCCCTCCAACACCTGGAGCTCTGAAGCAGCACATCTTGAGAGTCCATGTCCAAACAAGGGCATGGGCACAAGCAGCCATTGCTCTGAAGGATCCACAGCTGGATCCCTTGAAAAATGTGTACTTCAAACACTTGATTGCCATGCTGAAACCAACGACCACAGAGGTCCTCCCAGCTCCAAAGGCCATCCTTGCATTGGACCATCTGTCCAATGCAAGTGTAAATCTGACATGTGTCAGTGCAGCAGCCAGTACCAGAACGATGATGATTCCCAAGCTGTGATGCACAAAAGTGATGATAATGATTATGATGATGCATAGAGACTGTTTATGATTACACATGTCATGATGTTTAACATGATTACACAGACATTTAAAGTTCACAGTTATAAAACAATGCTGAGTTGGTATCTGACTGACTGCCTGGTCTGTGTCGGCTTTTTACCCATATGGTGGATTATGTATTGATGATACAAAAAATGAAATGATAACTTGGACCATTGGATTCCTTGACCCTGAAAATGTAGGTTTAGCCATTAAAATCAATGTTCCATCTCATTTAGAAGCCAAGATATGACAAAACATACATTTTACAGCTGCCATTTTGTCCAATATGGCTGCCATAAACACATCCGGGCAAATGGAAACATTGATTTTCTGATTCCTTAGATAATAACCTTTCCAAAAAGGTATAGTTTTGCAAATCTTCAAAACAATCCAACAACATTACATAGTGAATCTAATATTACAAGAAAACAACCACACCAGGCCGTTTTGGACCCAGTCATGCATCTAAGGGTTAATGTTGTAATTATTTGAGCTTTATAACTACCACCATTGGATTCCCTGACCCTGGAAATGTAGGTTTAGCAGTTAAAATCAATGTTCCAGCTTATTTAGAGGCAGAGATATTACAAAACGTGAGTTTATGGAGGCCATTTTGTACATTCAATATGGCCGCCATAAACACATCTGGGCAAATGGAAACATTGATTTTCTGATTCCTTAGACAATAACCTTTCCAAAAATGTATAGTTTTGCAAATCTTCACAAAAATCCAACAAAATTATATAAGGGACCTGACTATATGCTTTGCATGGTGTGACTATCTAACATCATAGACGTGTTTCCTACAGCTATTACATGATCAGTTGAACAGAGTGCTTATATTTTCTAGAAAACCAGAGGACACCAGTTGATCTAGTAGTCGATCTGTATGTCATGTTAACTTGTTCCACACTTAAACACACATGAGATGAAATAGGCAACGCCTCGTAGTGTAATAGGAAAGGCATTGCATCATGGATTCTTTTTTGGCTCGTCACTGAGGTGGATCGAATCCCACATATCCTGTCTTATTTTTCTTTTCTTTTTTTCATCATTCTGTGTTTTATGAGTGCCTGTCTTGACTGTTGCATACAAGTAAGATTCCACAAACAATCGGATGATGTGTAATGGTATGTATTGATATAACATTAGAAGCATGAAGACGACGTTGTCTCCGCCCCCTTCCTGGAAAAAAAACATCTGCTGGCGTGCGCGTCACCGTGCCCGTCACCGCCCGACACCGGAGACAGATAACATGGCAGCCAGATGATCCGACAGACGTGGCAACGTGGCAATCTATGGACGTGCATTGTCAAAATGAAAGTGAAGGTGCACTGGTCCTCTTTGGAAAGCCTGGTGGTGATTTTTCCTCGCACAGTGCCACAGTCCCACACTCTAGGACATGGGTCTTCCTTTTCAGACCAGGGACCCCTAAATGATATATTTTTTCTAATCAAGCAACAATTTGAGAAGGGTGACTCTGAGTTTCTGTGTACTGTAGGCTCTGGTCCTTCGTGTCAGCTGCACTGACGCTCTGACAGACCCGTCGGCACATGACTAGACCGGGATTTCTCAGCCCCTATGAGGGCTCAACTTGAGTCAAAATAAACTAAACTATTTCACTACTCACCAAACCAAAGGTAGTTTTGCGTAGGGTGACCAGATGTCCCCCTTTGCGTGGGACAGTCCCACATTTCCATGACTTTTCAGGCGTCCCACAAATTGAGGCCCTGTCCCACATTGAGACTGGCAGGCTCCAGTAATAATCAATGCGCAGGTGTTCATAGGTGAGCAAGCTAGAGCTAGACACGTACAGCATTGCTCTCTCACGAATAAATTATAGGGTTGGGTATCCTCCTAATAATTGGATGCTTTAAGCCTGTTAAAATAACGTAGGCTACAGCAGGTTACTAACAAAACGATAGGCAGTATCAAATGACCTCAAAGCATTTAATAACTTAAGTAGCCTAAGTTGCTATTAACCACCCTGCCTGCCCGTCCCACATTGTCCCACACAAACAATACTTCTGTCCCTCGAATAACCAGTTTGGATCTGGTCACCCTAGTTTTGCGTTGTTGAAAGTCTATTCTCCGCAGTGGTGAAACCCTCAGCACCCCACCCAATCCGCAAAATACATTATTTTTGGCTTGAAATAAAGTGCATTCGACCGGCACTTATTTCCGGGTTGTGAAGTGTGAACCATTGTGTCTGTGGCCGCTGGGTGGCTCGAGGTGGTTGCGTTGATGTGTGGATGTATGTATGCATGTAGGTCTTTGTACTGTATGTATGTACTGTACTGTATGTAATCTATGTATCTACACACGCATGCACGCACATATTCATGTCTTAGTTCATCATTGGTGATTGTTGCCCAATGAAAAAGGTTGAAGGAAATCAAATACATTTTGTGATTTTTCATGACAGATGGCCAAAGCCTGGCGACAGCAGAACTTAACCCAGTTAGCCTAAGGTGTTGCGGACAAGGTCAGTATAGGTTAGTAAAACGTGAATTCCTGCAAATAAAATCTTTGTTGGAGACTTCAAAGAATTGAATTGAATTGAATTGAATTGAATTGAATTGAATTCAATTCAATTCACTTGAAGTGTAGTGTAGTGAAGTGATTTTGTATTTCTCTTATACAGAACCCTATGTTGTGGACCTCTGGGCCGTGAGGTGATCTTGCCCAAAGTGTCCAAAGACCATATTTCTTTTTTCCTTTTTGCCTTATTTAATCACAACGACAACAGAAAATATCATTTGATCAACACTTTAAATTAATAGATTAACACTAGTGGCAATGAGGATCTCCCCTGAAATTGGTATAGACCCAGTGCAATTCACTGACAGTGGTTGGCTCAGAACAAAGAAGCTTCATCAATCCTCTCACCTTGCTACAGTCAAGTGAGGATAGACAGTTTATAGTGTCATTTATTTAGATATGTATTAATTTATGTACAGTAACAGCGATAATAGAATCCCTATTCTCGGCATGTCATAGAAGGTGAACACTTTCTTGAATTGAATTTCTATTTCCTCTTCTTCCACAGAAGCCTACGATGCAAACAAACAGTTATGTTGTGGTCCTCATGGCTGTGAGGTGATCTTGGACAAAAGGTCCGAAGACCATAGATGCTGTGGGTCCAACCAGTACAACCCAAGGGAATTGTGCTGCTGTGGATCTCTTGGTACACAACCTCTTTGCTCCAGTTGCTGTAAAGATGACAAGACCCGGACCCAGAAATGTTGTGGAAATGGTAAGTTGTGTACTTTGGGATTCCTTCTTTGGTCACTGACCTGGAGACACAGTGAGGGCATAGGAGATCAAAAAAGACCAAACTTAAAGCTATACTGTGTAAGTTGCTCAACTAGTGGTCTGTAGCAGTATAGCAAACCGCGGTAGCGTCTGCTTTTTTCGTCCGTTTTTCGCCGCGGACCGGGCCTTCAGACCACCGCGTCTGCAGATTTGTTTTATAAAAAAAGTTACATGGTATAACTTTAACAAGTATCCACAACTTTCCAACATCCCATCGTGCATTGCACAGAAGTTGCATGGAGCTTCCGGCGCCGCAGCCGAGTGTGATCTACAAGCTCACAACGGTTGCATCTGTGACGCAACGTGAGCTTGTATGTCTGCTGTTAACCGGAAGTTTGGTGTAAAAGATTCTCCAGTAAATTCCCACGGAAAGAGGTGGATACATGCAAGATTATCACCCGGGCATTCGTCATATCCCATTCAGGCCGTAACTGATGATACTACTGAGGGCAGTATCATCAGTCTTATCTTATCACATCAGCCTGAGATTTGATATTTGGGTGATCTTTTTTTTTTTAATCATGTACAGTAGCCATAGGCCTTATTCAATCACAAAGACAACAGAAACATGAATAGATTAACACTTGTGGCAATGAGGATCTCCCCTGAAATTGGTATAGACCCACTGCAATTCACTGACAGTGGTTGGCTCAGAATAAAGAAAGCGTGCCGCTTAGTGTGTCCCACCTTAGTTGGCATGTAGCCATTCTGGAAATCGTCAAATGTTGCTGTATACCTCAGCATTTTGATATGTCTGATCCCAGATAATCTGGGAACCCATTCGGTTAAGTAAAAAAAGGTTGTTTTTGCCTTCGAGGACACCACCTCCTTTTTGTAAAATAGGAACATTGTTGGCGGGTAACGTCATTAATTCGGCTCTGAATGACGCCATATCATAGTTTAGACAGAGCCAAACCTAAATAAATTAGGCTCTAAAAGTGGAGTATATGAATCGACCCTTAGCCTCCCGGGTGCTTCTGTGTTTAACAGTATTACACACTTAAAACAGTGGTGCTGACAGATTCAGCTGTTAGCAGATTGAGAGACAGATCCCGGATAAACTCCAGCATCTCTTCAGTCGTGAATTCTACCAAACAGCTGCAGCTAAATTGTTTGGTGTTAGGTTAACATTTTTTTCTCTAGGGGGAAGCCCAGGTCATTCGCACTCAATCTCATGACTGTGGTGGGTTGGACTTCATGTCTGTGTGGGTCGACTGATGCAGTAAAAAGTAAATCGTCAGTGTCGCTGTGTTATAAAACTTACAATCTCAGGCTGCCGTCTACATACATTGATTCATCCAACTGCTTGGACAACTGCTTGCAACATGAACTTCAGAAGACTAACTAGGACCCTACATGGTAGGCCTATAGTATAATAGCCTAATTTGTGTGGGAAATGTGATCTGTTTCTTTTTTCTTTTTTTTTCCTTCATTTTAGTGTGGACTGATGACATTTGTCTTGGTAATTCTTCATTCTTTCAGTTTGGCTGGGTTTCTTCTGTTATATGGGTGAGTAGAACAATTCATTTTGAATGAATGACACTTTTACATATAGGACTGACTGCTTCTTGGATAGCTCACAATTCCAATCAATTCCAATCATCATTTCCCATAAATCCTGCATGACAAATAATATTTTGACAGGATCAAGTGATTTCTCATTTAGGCCACATGGCTATATCATGTCATCATGTATTAGGAGTTGGTCTGTCAGAGATTTCTTATGGTGCTAGTCTAGTGTAGATCATTAAAACATATATAGGCTAATGATAAAACAACTAACAATTATTTACCAAAAGAATTATAATAATCTTACAATTTGTCTGAAAAACAAGTGGAATGAGCCTACATTTTCTCGTATTTTGGATGTTTGATTGATTTGATGACTGTTGAAAAGCGCAAGTTCGCAACCACAGGCTGAACTGGCGCTGCATGTTTAGCACAGCACATAGGCCTACAGCAGGTGGTTTTGATTGAAGACTTTATTAGAAGTTTGCAGAGGAAAAGGTACCGTTTCATGACGGTACAGTTCACTGGTACAAGGTCTACTAAAAGGAGATCCTAGAAAAGACTAAGCTTATTTCCACAGGAAACCATTAACGTATCTCATATAACATTGAATGACAGACGAATAGAACACAGTATTATGCAGTAGATATGTAAATAAAATGAAAGAAAAAAGAAAAGAAAACAGTAAGTCTAAACAAACAGTAAAAAGAAGGGGCAGGGGAGGTAGGGCTGGGCTAGGATTGTTTTCTTTACCAGTTGCGAACGGCTGCTGCCTGTAAGTGGTTTTTCAGGGCAATTTTAAAGGATGCTAGGGATCCACACTCCTTTATGGCCTTCGGTAAGGCTTTCCACATTTTGGTGGTATATATGGTATTGGTGGTATGGTGCTGTTGTTCTATGCTCTGTAGATTTAACGATGAATAAATTATGTGTAGCCTTTGTAATTAAAAGACTGATAGTTCTTATGCATTTGTGAGACTTCAGACAAGAGTATGCTTTGCATGGTGTGACTATCTAACATCATAGACGTGTTTCCTACAGCTATTAAATGATCAGTTGAACAGAGTGCTTATATTTTCTAGAAAACCAGAGGACACCAGTTGATCTAGTAGTCGATCTGTATGTCATGTTAACTTGTTCCACACTTAAACACACATGAGATGAAATAGGCAACGCCTCGTAGTGTAATAGGAAAGGCATTGCATCATGGATTCTTTTTTGGCTCCTCACTGAGGTGGATCGAATCCCACATATCCTGTCTTATTTTTCTTTTCTTTTTTTCATCATTCTGTGTTTTATGAGTGCATGTCTTGACTGTTGCATACAAGTAAGATTCCACAAACAATCGGATGATGTGTAATGGTATTTATTGATATAACATTAGAAGCATGAAGACGACGTTGTCTCCGCCCCCTTCCTGGAAAAAAACATCTGCTGGCGTGCGCGTCACCGCCCGGGGACACCGGAGACAGACAACATGGCAGCCAGATAATCCGACATACGTGGCAACTTGGCAATCTATGGACGTGCATTGTCAAAATGAAAGTGAAGGTGCACTGGTCCTCTTTGGAAAGCCTGGTGGTGATTTTTCCTCGCACAGTGCCACAGTCCCACACTCTAGGACATGGGTCTTCCTTTTCAGACCAGGGACCCCTAAATGATATATCTAACATATAATTTAGCGAATATCTGAGTGTCTGAGTGTCTCAGCGTTTCTCCTCGGTGGCTGGAGCAATTGATCTGAAATCGCATCACCATCAGCATATGAACACACCTGACATAACTGTGAAGCCCGTTTGTCACTTTCACAAATCGTATGCTGTATAATAGCATTTTTATGGTGTATCTATATCTATTTAGCCTACAGTACCTTTTGTGACCACACATGTTAAGGGAGGGGCGCTGTTGTTCAGGCCATGCACAATCACACACAAAGGGGGAGTGTGTGTGTGTGCAGGCGGGCAGGCGGGCGGGCGGGGGGAGGGGGGGGGGGGGGGGGGACAGTATCTCTGGAGCCATTAAAAGAAACGGGTTTCTTACATTGATGCTCCTACATCATGCAAGCACCAGTTAAAGTTACTTTCCATCCCTCATATACTGTGTGCACAGTGCACATCCCATAACCCACACACTGCACATCATTTGGGAGCTCATATCTTTGAACGGGTAAGGGCTAGTTTTTTCTAATCAAGCAACAATTTGAGAAGGGTGACTCTTGAGTTTCTGTGTACTGTAGGCTCTGGTCCTTCGCGTCAGCTGCACTGACGCTCTGACAGACCCGTCGGCAAATGACTAGACCGGGATTTCTCAGCCCCAACGAGGGCTCAACTTGAGTCAAAATAAACTAAACTATTTCACTACTCATCAAACCAAAGGTAGTTTTGCGTTGTTGAACGTCTATTCTCCGCAGTGGTGAAACCCTCAGCACCCCACCCAATCCGGAAAATACATTATTTTTGGCATGAAATAAAGTGCATTCGACCGCCACTTATTTCCGGGTTGTGAAGAGTGAACCATTGTGTCTGTGGCCGCTGGGTGGCTCGAGGTGGTTACGTTGATGTGTGGATGTATGTATGCATGTACCGGTAGGTCTTTGTACTGTATGTATGTACTGTACTGTATGTAATCTATGTATCTACACACGCATGCACGCACATATTCATGTCTTAGTTCATCATTGGTGATTGTTGCCCAATGAAAAAGGTTGAAGGAAATCAAATACATGTTGTGATTTTTCATGACAGATGGCCAAAGCCTGGCGACAGCAGAACTTAACCCAGTTAACCTAAGGTGTTGCGGACAAGGTCAGTATAGGTTAAGAATAAAACGTGAATTCCTGCAAATAAAATCTTTGTTGGAGACTTCAAAGAATTGAATTGAATTGAATTGAATTCACTTGAAGTGTAGTGTAGTGAAGTGATTTTGTATTTCTCTTATACAGAACCCTATGTTGTGGACCTCTGGGCCGTGAGGTGATCTTGCCCAAAGTGTCTAAAGACCATATTTCTTTTTTCCTTTTTGCCTTATTTAATCACAAAGACAACAGAAAATATCATTTGATCAACACTTTAAATTAATAGATTAACACTAGTGGCAATGAGGATCTCCCCTGAAATTGGTATAGACCCAGTGCAATTCACTGACAGTGGTTGGCTCAGAACAAAGAAGCTTCATCAATCCTCTCACCTTGCTACAGTCAAGTGAGGATAGACAGTTTATAGTGTCATTTATTTAGATATGTATTAATTTATGTACAGTAACAGCAATAATAGAATCCCTATTCTCGGCATGTCATAGAAGGTGAACACTTTCTTGAATTGAATTTCTATTTCCTCTTCTTCCACAGAAGCCTACGATGCAAACAAACAGTTATGTTGTGGTCCTCATGGCAGTGAGGTGATCTTGGACAAAAGGTCCGAAGACCATAGATGCTGTGGGTCCAACCAGTACAACCCAAGGGAATTGTGCTGCTGTGGATCTCTTGGTACACAACCTCTTTGCTCCAGTTGCTGTAAAGATGACAAGACCCAGACCCAGAAATGGTGTGGAAATGGTAAGATAGATAGATGATAGATAGATACCTTTATTATCCCAAGGGGGAAATTCAGTTGTCAGTTGTAGCACAGCAGTATACAGTTATTTACAAAGTTACAGAGAAGTAGGAAAAGATAGATAAGAGTAAAAAAACAAGAGCACTACAGTACCAAAAAAGAGAAGGTGCATCAATAGAGGGGGCGAATTAAATATAAGTATATATACATAAAGTGTCTTACAAAAAAGAGACCAAAGCAGTCAATGCTAGTTAGTGCAACAAGTATCTCACTGTCATTGTTAAACAAGACAAATACTCAGAAACTACCAACACAACCTAATAGTGCAATGTCGAAAAACAGTGTGAAAAAAACAACAGAAACAGCTCAGAGCAGAAGAAACTAGGCAGCGTTTCACCGCAAGACGCACATGAGCACTCTCCCTGGAAGGTCCTTAGAGGTCAAAGTCAATACAGCAATAGTTCCAACCTAATAGTGCAAAGTAAAAAAAACAGTGCGAAAAAACAAAACAAAAAAACAGCTCAGAGAAGAAGAAACTAGGAAGCATGTCACCGCAAGACGCACATGAGCACTCTCCCTGGAAGGTCCTTAGAGGTCAAAGTCAATACAGCAATAGTTCCGTCAGTCTAAGTTAGGAAGGAAGTCCTTTTCAGTCGTCCGTTATGTGTCTCGTTGTACAGTAAGTTGTGTACTTTGGGATTCCTTCTTTGACCTGGAGACACAGTGAGAGCATAGGAGATCAAAAAAGACCAAACTTAACAAGTATCCACAACTTTCCAACATCCCATCGTGCATTGCGCAGAAGTTGCATGGAGCTTCCGGCGCCGCAGCCGAGTGTGATCTACAAGCTCACAACGGTTGCATCTGCGACGCAACGTGAGCTTGTATGTCTGCTGTTAACCGGAAGTGTGGTGCAAAAGATTCTCCAGTAAATTCCTGCGGAAAGAGGTGGATACATGCAAGATTATCACCCGGGCATTCGTCATATCCCATTCAGGCCGTAACTGATGATACTACTGAGGGCAGTATCATCAGTCTTATCTTATCACATCAGCCTGAGATTTGATGTGTGGGTGATCTTTTTTTTTTATCATGTACAGTAGCCATAGGCCCTATTCAATCACAAAGACAACAGAAACATGAATAGATTAACACTAGTGGCAATGAGGATCTCCCCTGAAATTGGTATAGACCCACTGCAATTCACTGACAGTGGTTGGCTCAGAATAAAGAAAGCGTGCTGCTTAGTGTGTCCCACCTTAGTTGGCAGGTAGCCATTCTGGAAATCGTCAAATGTTGCTGTATACATCAGCATTTTATATGTCTGATCCCAGATAACCTGGGAACCCATTCGGTTAAGTAAAAAAAGGTTGTTTTTGCCTTCGAGGACACCACCTCCTTTTTGTAAAATAGGAACATTGTTGGCGGGTAACGTCATTAATTCGGCTCTGAATGACGCCATATCATAGTTTAGACAGAGCCAAACCTAAATAAATTAGGCTCTAAAAGTGGAGTATGAATCGACCCTTAGCCTACTTCCTCCCGGGTGCTTCTGTGTTTAACAGTATTACACACTTAAAACAGTGGTGCTGACAGATTCAGCTGTTAGCAGATTGAGAGATAGATCCCGGATAAACTCCAGCATCTCTTCAGTCGTGAATTCTACCAAACCAGCTGCAGCTAAATTGTTTGGTGGCTGAGCTTCATCCATGTTTGACACACATGGTGCTGCAGATAGGAATGTGGGAATCTCAATAATTGATGTATTTGGCCTGCCTATTGTGACAAACATTTACGGGTGGGTGTGTATATTTTAGTTCAGTGCTTCAACAATTTGTCAAAAGAAAAAAGTCAAACGCCCGCTAACCATGCTATATGATGTGAAGCTTCAACAATCCTCTCACCTTGCCAGGATTACAGTCAAGTGAGGATAGACAGTTTATAGTGTCATTTATTTAGATATGTATTAATTTATGTACAGTAACAGCAATAATAGAATCCCTATTCCCGGCATGTCATAAAAGGTGAACACTTTCTTGAATTGAATTTCTATTTCCTCTTCTTCCACAGAAGCCTACGATGCAAACAAACAGTTATGTTGTGGTCCTCATGGCTGTGAGGTGATCTTGGACAAAAGGTCCGAAGACCATAGATGCTGTGGGTCCAACCAGTACAACCCAAGGGAATTGTGCTGCTGTGGATCTCTTGGTACACAACCTCTTTGCTCCAGTTGCTGTAAAGATGACAAGACCCAGACCCAGAAATGTTGTGGAAATGGTAAGTTGTGTACTTTGGGATTCCTTCTTTGGTCACTGACCTGGAGACACAGTGAGGGCATAGGAGATCAAAAAAGACCAAACTTAACAAGTATCCACAACTTTCCAACATCCCATCGTGCATTGCGCAGAAGTTGCACGGAGCTTCCGGCGCCGCAGCCGAGTGTGATCTACAAGCTCACAACGGTTGCATCTGCGACGCAACGTGAGCTTGTATGTCTGCTGTTAACCGGAAGTGTGGTGCAAAAGATTCTCCAGTAAATTCCCGCGGAAAGAGGTGGATACATGCAAGATTATCACCCGGGCATTCGTCATATCCCATTCAGGCCGTAACTGATGATACTACTGAGGGCAGTATCATCAGTCTTATCTTATCACATCAGCCTGAGATTTGATGTGTGGTCGATCTTTTTTTTTTAATCATGTACAGTAGCCATAGGCCTTATTCAATCACAAAGACAACAGAAACATGAATAGATTAACACTAGTGGCAATGAGGATCTCCCCTGAAATTGGTATAGACCCACTGCAATTCACTGACAGTGGTTGGCTCAGAATAAAGAAAGCGTGCTGCTTAGTGTGTCCCACCTTAGCTGGCATGTAGCCATTCTGGAAATCGTCAAATGTTGCTGTATACCTCAGCATTTTGATATGTCTGATCCCAGATAATCTGGGAACCCATTCGGTTAAGTAAAAAAAGGTTGTTTTTGCCTTCGAGGACACCACCTCCTTTTTGTAAAATAGGAACATTGTTGGCGGGTAACGTCATTAATTCGGCTCTGAATGACGCCATATCATAGTTTAGACAGAGCCAAACCTAAATAAATTAGGCTCTAAAAGTGGAGTATATGAATCGACCCTTAGCCTCCCGGGTGCTTCTGTGTTTAACAGTATTACATACTTAAAACAGTGGTGCTGACAGATTCAGCTGTTAGCAGATTGAGAGATAGATCCCGGATAAACTCCAGCATCTCTTCAGTCGTGAATTCTACCAAACCAGCTGCAGCTAAATTGTTTGGTGGCTGAGCTTCATCCATGTTTGACACACATGGTGCTGCAGATAGGAATGTGGGAATCTCAATAATTGATGTATTTGGCCTGTAGCCTATTGTGACAAACATTTACGGGTGGGTGTGTATATTTTAGTTCAGTGCTTCAACAATTTGTCAAAAGAAAAAAGTCAAACGCCCGCTAACCATGCTATATGATGTGAAGCTTCAACAATCCTCTCACCTTGCCAGGATTACAGTCAAGTGTGGATAGAAAGTTTATAGTGTCATTTATTTAGATATGTATTTATTTATGTATACAGTAACAGCGATATAATATAATCCCTATTCTCGGCATGTCATATAGAAGGTGATCCCTTTCTTGAATTGAATTGAATTGAATTGAATTGATTTGAATTGAATTTCTATTTCCTCTTCTTCCACAGAAACCTACGATGCAGACAAACAGTTGTGCTGTGGTCCTCATGGCAGTGAGAGGATCTTGGACAAAACGTCCAAAGCCCATAGATGCTGTGGGTTCACCCAGTACAACCCAAAAGAATTGTGCTGCTGTGGAGATCTTCGTACACAACCTCTTTGCTCCAGTTGCTGTAAAGATGACAAGACCCAGACCCATTCTAGTTAGTAGGCTGCTGTATGGTTAGACGCTTTTAGAGGAATGAAAACTCCGCTATTTTGGCTTTGTGGTGATGAAGTGGCAGTGATATGTATCATAGAACGATTAGTATTGAATTAAAGGGATATTTCACTTTCAAAAAAACCTTTGGTCATTTTATCGTCTAATCAGGCTTTTATGAACACCCTGAACCGTTTTTTAAGTTGCTTGATTCAATATTTAGATATTTGATGTAAATGTTATCAGGCCCTCCAGGCCCAGGGCCTCTCCACATACACATCCATTGTAACTTCAAACTCCATTAACCATGATAGATTCATTAAAAACACTCTTTATTTTTTCTGGTGGCTCATAATACCCTCCTATACGTGAGCAGACCGTGTTTTTTCCAATATATTTTTTCATTATTTTCTTTATATTTTTTATTGAATTAAAATGTTTCTATTTTCCCAAATAATTATTACAAATAAATGAAAAAAGTTATCGAAAAAACACGGCCTGCTCACGTGTTAGGAGGGTAGTATGAGTCAACAGAAAAAATAATGGGTGTTTTCGATGAATTTATCATGTTTAAAATGGAGTTTGAAGTTACAATGAATGTGTATGGGGAGAGGCCTTGGGCCTGTAGGCCCTGATAACATTTACATCAAATATCTAAATATTGAATCAAGCAACTTAATTTTTTTTAAAAGTGGAATATTCCTTTAAACAATGACAATGCATGCATGTTGATGTCTCAACTCGTAACTATTATGTTGACAGGCTGCTGCGGCGGGAATTATTACAGCTCAACCCACCAAATATGCTGCGGCTCAAAGATCCATAACAAACCTTGATGTTGTGGAAAAGGTACGTTGTGAACTTTGGGGTTCCTTCTTGCTCACTGAGCCCATAGACTGTAGAAAAATATGGACGAAGCGAAGCCATTGGTTTCTATGCAGCGCAAATGGCCCTTTCTACCCCTTGGAATGGGTGTCGCCATCATAGAATTGTAAAGGCATCAGAGATGCTATTGGCTGCCAACGGTCACGTGCAACGCAGGGATACATGGGAGAATGTGGTCAGAGCCTCCCGAAATACAGCACACGAAGAAGAACACAGCCGGCTGATATTAGTTTAGTTGGCCACGCCCCCCCGCAACTTTATCATTTATTTTAAAATACATTGGACCACATTTCGAAAAAACGAATATGATGGTGATTGAAAGGCAATTTTTAACTAGCGATAGGAACCATACAGTATTCATTAACTCTCCCACCGCTTTGAACGTTCACGTTCGCCCGATTGCGCAAGACCTCTCCGCCAATACGGCGCTCGTTCGGTTCGTTCGTCTGATGACTGTAAGCTGATGAGGGGTCGCGCGGCCGTCTACTGTAAACACATTTTCCGCGGTGATGGTGTAAAAAATCCATTATGCGTTAGATCAACGGAGAACAATTCACTTCCTTGTTGATTTCCTCTGGCTGTAAGGCTCTGGGGCCAGTGACTGGTCTTCTTCTTCTTCAACACATAACAGGCAAATTCACATTCATTCTCGCATGACGCCGCCCTCTGCTGCCTGGCAGACCAAAGTGCACTATTGCACAACCCAAAAAAATAAAAATAAATAAATAAATGTCTGTCTGTCTATCTACTATAACGTCGCAAAGGTAAGCCGCTTTTTGATGGCACCAGACCCAATAAATAAATAAATAATCTGGCAGTGGGAAAGTTAACATGTTAATTAAGGTTAGAAAACGAAAGGGGAAAATGAATGGGATCCGATGGCGGGCAATTCTTTTTGCGATCGGCCGGGGGGGAAAACAGCGCAACTAGCGGCCAATCATAGGAAGTTTTAGTTCCGTATTGGAGTCATTTTAAATCGGCAGAACTATGCCCCTGACTGAGCCTATGAGGGCACGGGAGACCAAAGTTCAGGGAGCAAAGGACAAGGCCAAAGCTTAAAGGGATATTCCACTTTCAACAGGGAGCAGTGGAAGGGCTTTTCTCCACACACACACCCATTGTAACTTCAAACTCCATTTTAACCATGATAGATTGATTAAAAACACCCATTATTATTTCTGGTGACTCATACTACCCTCCTAATACGTGAGCAGGCCGTGTTTTTTCGATAACTTCTTTCATGTATTTTTAATAATTATTTGGGAAAATGGAAAAAATTAAATAATAAAACATAATATTAAAAATAAATGAAAAAAGTTATCGAAAAAACACGGCCTGCTCACATATTAGGAGGGTAGTATGAGTCACCAGAAATTTTTAATGAATCTATCATGGTTAAAATGAAGTTTGAAGTTACAATGGGTGTGTGCGGGGAGAGGCCCTGGGCCTGGAGGGCCTGGTAACATTTACATCAAATATCTAAATATTCAATCAAGCTAATTAAAAACTGTTCAGGGTATTCATAAAAGCCTGATTAGATGATGAAATTACCAAAAGTCTTTCTTTTTTTTTGAAGTGAAATATCCCTTTAACCAGTATACAATGCAAGATCCTCACCTGGGCATTGGTCAGGTAATGACCCGGGCATTGGTCATTGCCTGACTTTAAAGCTATACTGTGTAAGTTGCTCAACTAGTGGTCTGTAGCAGTATAGCAAACCGCGGTCGCGTCTGCTTTTTTCGGCCGTTTTTCGCCGCGGACCGGGCCTTCAGACCACCGCGTCCGCCTCGCCGAGACCGAGACGCATCCATAGAGGTCTCTCGTGTCCCTCTACGAGCAGCGGTTGGGGAGTTACATGCTAGACTTCTAGACCCAAGACTACCTGGCTGCAGACACTAGGGTCCTGTTGATGTCCACGGGAGACAGGAACATCAACAAGTGGCAGGAAGTGACCTCACACCTCTTTCTTGCTCTACCCCATGGAGGTTCTGTTTAGGGTTAGGGGGTAGAGTTGGGTTGTCTAAAAGATAAAAGATAACATGTACACATAGCGACAATGCGGCTCAAAGGGACTGTAGTGCCTTGGACTGCAAGGCAGAGACGTCACGTGACCTCCACAAGCGGCATGAAGTCACTTGACACTGTGAGGTCACTTCCTGCCACTTGTTGATGTTCCTGTCTCCCGTGGACATCAACAGGACCCTAGTGTCTGCAGCCAGGTGCTGCTCTCTAGACCAGCGTAAACAAAGCTGTTGAAGCAAGCTATTTCCTGAAGAGACGCAAGATGCACTGTAATTGGCCGGTAGTGTATCATGTGTTTATGATCCGCAATGTGATTGGCCAACGTATACACAACGTATACGGATGATGCAGATGACGTCATTTTTCCGCGAAATCCAGACCCCGGCAAGGATCATAGAAAACATATAAAGAGAAGGCTTTATAGAAGCTGAAAATAACGGAGTGGGTGT
The DNA here is from genome assembly GCF_963921795.1 of Nannobrachium achirus. Classification (NCBI taxonomy): domain Eukaryota; kingdom Metazoa; phylum Chordata; class Actinopteri; order Myctophiformes; family Myctophidae; genus Nannobrachium; species Nannobrachium achirus. Next base: position 42,957,143 of record NC_137831.1, on the reverse strand, counting down.
TCTAAAACTTTAGCGATTTAACAGTTAGGACAATTTTAAGATTTGTTTTATAAAAAAAGTTACATGGTATAACTTTAATCAACCACTGGTATTCCTGACAGTGTGAGTGTAACTCCAGTCAACACTGCCAGGGAATCCCAGCCCAGAACACAAAAGGTGTGCTGCTGGTCTACTGCCCCATAGAGCATCGCAGTTTAAGCCCCGCCCGCCCTCACTCCAGTGTCAGAAGTGTTTTCCCCCATGCATTTCATCCATAGACATTTCATAAAGTATTAAACGTCTTTTAAGCCTCTGACAAAGCCACCCTGGCTGGTGAGGAATCATGACAATAAACACATTTTTTTGCATGCAACGATTAATTAGAAAGCTGAAAAAAAGACTAGGATACAAGTTGTACCCTCGTCTTTTTTCAGCTTTCTAATGGACCGTTTGTCAGCCTTCTGATTGGTCCCTGAGACTCCCTGACTGGCCAACCAGAAAAAATCATTCACTTTTTGCTATCGGGGGTGGAGTTGTGCAGTGAGAGAATGTTGCTTCAGCGATTTCGATCATTATAATGAATAAGCTTCAACAAACTAGTTCACATGGACCTTATCAATGTAACTAAGAGTTTTGATTGGGTACATATATTTTAAATGGGCAGAATTATGAAAGCCAGCCTATTATGTGAGTAGAACTATAGGCTGGCTGTCATTTTCCTACCCAAAATGCACTGCGCTTTCTCTTTCTATTTATCTCCTCTGTCTGATCCAGAGGATTAAACTAATTAAAACATATATTTTCGGGGGAAAACTACTGTTTTGCTATGTAACTACTGTACTTTTCTCTTCCCTTTTTATTAATATCACCTAGATTTTTTTCCTTTGGTACTTTAAATTGCATTGCAAATAATGAGGCAATGAAAATACCCTCTCCCCCCATTCACTGCCACTATAAAAAACAATCTGCCCAGGGTCATTTGTACCACCATAGTAACAGGGCAGAATGGGGCGGGATTTGACATACGGTCTATTAATCGTTGCATGCAAAAAAGTGTGTTTATTGTCATGATTCCTCACCAGCCGGGGTGGCTTTGTCTGGGGCTTAAAAGACGTTTAATACTTTATGAAATGTCTATGGATGAAATGCATGGGGGAAAACACTTCTGACACCGGAGTGAGGGCGGGTGGGGCTTAAACTGCGATGCTCTATATATATTGGCACGCATGTGACCCGACAGAATTTGATCTGTGTCTTTGTTTTAAATAGTGAGGACCAGACCTCCCAAAAGGTGGTGTAATCAGTGTTTCAATTGATTGATTTGAGTCTCAAGCACCCTGCACTTATTACATTATTAAAATATATTTTATTGTTTAATTTTAAGTGTTAAACGTACGATTTGCTTTGACTAAGGGCCGATGCATACTCCACTTTTAGAGATGAATTTATTTAGTTTCGTTTTTGGGAAGTCACAAAATCTCTGTGGCACCGAACAGCCGAAATTGATGACGGTACCGGACCCTCGAACCTGACTGACGTCATATTGTAGTTTAGACCAGGGGTTTTCAAAGTGGGTGACGGCCGGGGCACCCTGGGGTGCCGTGACGGCAGTCCAGGGGTGCCGCGAGATAATATGATAATATTTGGAATTTATTTGGACACTTATACTAAACACAATGATACTAAAAATATTTAGTACCATTATAAACTTGAAGTACAAACGTATTTTCAGTCAGTTCTAACCAAAATGGCTATTATCTCAACGTTTTCCTCGCAACATAATCACTAAAATATCGTCACTGTCGGGCAGAAACCTCGTATATCCAAGTGTCAAACGTGTACATCTTTTGGTAAAGCAAAGCCCTGCTTCATCATACAAGACCGTCGCACAAAACTAGTGAAAACAGCCGATCTACAAGCACACAACGCCTCGCATCGCGAGGCGCTGTGTGCTTGTAGATCTGCTGTTTTCACTAGTTTAGTACACTTTATAGATGATAAATACAAAACGAACGGTTTTGGACATACAAGGTTTCCACCGGACAACGACGATATGCTATAAATATAAGGTGCTGGGGGAAAAAACTTAACCCAAAAAAATTATAATGTAGGGGTGCCTCGGATTAAAACAAATATTTTTGGGGTGCCCTGAGACGAAAAAGTTTGGGAACCCCTGGTATAGACAGAGCCGAACCTAAATACATTTGTCTCTAAAAGAGGAGTAGGCCCATGCATCGGCCCTAACTCAGAGTGTTTCTCATGTACTCTTCCACAGAGGCCCATGATGCAGACAAGCAGTTATGTTGCGGTCCACATGGCAGTGAGAGGATCGTGACCAACGACTCCAAACTAAAGCCCATATCTGCTGGTTACCAGCCGCACAACCCAACAACCAACTGCTGCTGCGGAAAGCCTCTGCGTGTAGAACCCCTTTGCCCCAGTTGCCCCAGTTCTGGTGGTGATGTCATAGTGATAAATATGGAGGGAAAACAACCTGCGCAAATCTTCATTGCAACCAGTAATTGTTATATGTTACGTCAGACCAGAACCCCTGGTCAGTATATAATAACATGACCGGTTTTGGAAGTCACAGTTGGACCCCCGTGAAGTCACAGTTGTACCCCCGTGAAGTCACAGTTGTACCCCCGTGAAGTCACAGTTGTACCCCCGTGACCCGATTCCGGATAAACGGTTAAAGATGGATGGATGGATATTTAGATACTTTGAGCCATACTTCTAGAGCTCAACACCAAAACCAAGGCCAACTTGTATTAGCTGCCTGTCATTTATAACCTGTGAAGTTATCTACAGTCTATCTAAAAGTGTACTTATTTTTGTTTATGACACTATACTAATTATTTCGGCAAAGCCGAAGTATTTGAAGGCAAAACCATTCGAGAACCAAAGAGGCCAGACAGAGGATGAATATTTTAGTCATATCGCATCTACATTGAGACCTTATAAGAGGTTTGGACCAACTCTGCTACCAGAGCCTGAGGGTTAGACAACCAAGTCACAACGACCTTATTTGCCTCTAGAGCTCAAAGCCAAGACTAACCCCTAAGAGGTTTTTCAAAGGCTGTTTATTTGTATTTTAAACTTGTTTTAAATTAGCTGCCTATCATTTATAACCTGTGAAATTATCCACAGTCTGTCTAAAAGTGTGGTTATTGTCTCTGCTTATGAGTGATATTCATTTAATACAATTTTGAAATTCAAATTCATTGGTCTGTTCAGTTTGGTCAATTCATAATTAAAGCTATACTGTGTAAGATGCTCAACTAGTGGTCAGTAGCCCTATAGCAAACCGCGGTCACGTCCGCGTCTTTCGGCCGTGTTTCTTACCTTCACACCCCCGCGTCTGCCTCCACCTCGCCGAGATCTATCTTTAGAGGGGTCCCTGGTTCCTGTGCGTTCAGGCATTCCGGAGAAACGGACTACTTCACCCTGCCTGGTAGGCGAGATTACCTTTTGAGTATAGAGACACACAGGCGACTACAAATATGGCCGCCATAGCGACCCCACTTCAAGATGCGCTGTGATTGGCCGGCAGTGTATAACCCTCGCTGTGATTGGCTGGTAGTGTGATGACGTAATTTTTACGCGAAAACCGGGGCCCGGTCAGGATCATAGAAAACATATAAAGAGAAGGCTTTAGAAGCTGAAAATAACGGAGTGGGTGTTCTAAAACTTTAGCGATTTAACAGTTAGGACAATTTTAAGATTTGTTTTATAAAAAAACTTACATGGTATAACTTTAAGTAAACATTTGATTGGACACCATGTTTATTTTCTCCGGCCTAAAGGGTGAACCAATCGGGTGCCTCTGTGTCTATGACATCGTTTTTTTATGACGTATTTTCTCTGGCCTAAACGCGTTCTAAATCAGGGTGAACCAATCGGGTGCCTCTGTGCCTATGACATCATGAACAAATCAACAGAATCGAAGTGTTTCATTGGTCTAGCTAACTCATGTCATCATCATTAGTGACATCATAATTTTTTTTCAAAGGCTGTTTTTGTATTTTAAACTTGTATTAGCTGCCTATCATTTATAACCTGTAAAATTATTCACAGTCTGTCTAATAGTGTGGTTATTTTCTTAGCTATGGGTGATATTCATTTAATACAATTTTGAAATTCAAATTCATTGGTCTGTTCAGTTTGGTCAATTCATAATCAAGTAAGCATTTGATCCTCCTGATTCTAGGATTCTTTTAATATTAAATAAATTACATTTATTGTTAATTTAAAGTATAATTTAAATTCTCAAGGGGTTCACTTGGGAGTCTGTAAATTCCACTGTTGCATTCATTGTCATTTGGTTCCAATAAAAGTTTCAGCTAAATGTCTAAAGGTTACACATTCAGATGATGTTTCCTACAGAGGATCGCCCCGATGGTCAATTTCAACACACTGAAGACCATAGCTGGTGCAATAATCCAGCCCCTCTTTGACTACGGAGTCCACGTATGGTATCGTGACGCCCCACAAGCCCTAAATACTAAACTCCAAACAGCCCAAAATAAACTAATTAGGGTCCTGCTTAACCTTCCCTATCAGACTCACCTCACCGCTACTCACCAGTTAAGAGTGGGGTGGCTCAGAGTAGATGACAGAGTACAGCAACTTGCAATGGGCCTGGGCGGGGTTGCACCAGCTGTTACTAAGTTATAACGTAGCCTAGTTGTAACGTAAATGGCTTCTAAGTCAAGACTTACGCATTACTAAAATGTCAGGTGTTGCACCACACAAATTTGTTCTTACGTATCTCTAAGTAACAACTAAATATTTACACCACCCCTTGGGCAGCAGATAGATAGATAGATAGATACCTTTATTATCCCAAGGGGGAAATTTAGTTGTCCAGTAGTAGCACAGCAGTATACAGTTATTTACAAAGTTACAGAGACGTAAGAAAGATAGATAAGAGGGAAAAAAAAAAAAAAAAAAAGCACTAAGTCTTTACTAAGTAACCTATCTCTATGGGAGAGTAGAGCAACTTCACTACTAACGTGGCAGACAGCATTATTTCGGCTATTTAATCAATTCAACAATGAAACGACCCATCTGTTTAAAACATACATTAAGCCCTATATACATTTCGGCCATTTGAAAATAGCCGATCTAACAGGCTCACGATGTGTCTGCTATTAATAGAGTATTTCTATATTGCAGGATTGATCATTTTTTAAGTAATTTGAGTACTTTTCAACCACTGCATACATCACAACAATGCGTTGCCCTGCGTTACTTCACAACGGGGGAAAATGTATGAGGAATATAATTTGTGATACAATCCGTTTGCAGGGCAGTGGAGCAGTGCGCTGCGCAGGGATGCGCTCGCCCTGTGCACGCATATCAGTGACTTGTGTAGGCCTACATGCCAGTGGAGAGACGGAGGTCTCTGTTGACAAAAGACGTACAAGCTTTATTTCCTTACTAGAAACAGTTAGTTTTCATTGGATTCGGGAGCTATGACGTCATTTTATGCGACTATACATTACTTTAGGAACAGTCTACGCATTACTAGTTACGTTATGCCTTAAGCAGTCGTGGTGCAACACATGTTAGTAACTCACTTAGTTACAAATTAACTAGTAGTTACTAAGCCTCTAGTAAGGACTTTACCCCCTAACTTAGGGCAGAACTTACGTTCTGGTGGTGCAACTGGCCCCTGGTGTACAAGATACACTGCACCACCATGATACCCAAGTACCTGTCAAAATACTTTATAAACATTAAGGATGTCCATAATTACAACACCAGAGGCAGCACCACAGATCACTTTCAACCCAGAGTCAAAACCAACAAAGGGTCAAACTCTTTTTTTCTGCTATACCACCAAAATGTGGAAAGCCTTACCGAAGGCCATAAAGGAGTGTGGATCACTAGCATCCTTTAAAATTGCCCTGAAAAACCACTTACAGGCAGCAGCCGTTCGCAACTGGTAAAAAAACTAACCTAGCCCAACCCTACCCTCCCCTGCCCCTTCTTTGTATATACTTACTTACTTACTGTTTTAGACTCTTTTTTTTTTGTTCTCTCATTTTTCTTTTCTTTACATATCTACTGCATAGTACTGTGTTCTATTCGTCTGTCATTCAATGTTATATGAGATACTTAAATGGTTTCCTGTGGAAATAAGCTTAGTCTTTTCATGGATCTCCTTTTAGTAGACCTTGTACCAGTGAACTGTACCGTCATGAAACTGTACCTTTTCCTATGCAAACTTCTAATAAAGTCTTCAATCAATCAATCAATCAACAACTACTCAACGCTGCACAGTAAAATCTGGATTTTACTGTGTGAGGTCTGCACTGAAAGGCCTTGGTACTGTAGTACTTACCCAACAATCTGGGGTAGTACACCTGGAAACAGTTGATGATGTACCTCACAAAGTCCATGTCCTGCAGGGGAGAAAGGGGGAACACATTGTATCTATTCTTAAGAATTGAAAAAGCGTACATCTTCCTTGCTGGTTTTAGAGCATGCATGTCTTATTTCCACATCTTATGCAGTAATTAAGTCATAACGCCACCATTTTATGCTCAATCCCTATTTTGCAAGTCGCGCTGAATGCAAACACTTAAGGCTTAAAACTTGCCAGCATATTTAACGCATGGAGGAGTGCTCATATGTGTTTAAGTGCTCCACTCTCTGTGGCATTTCAAAGGCTTATTCCTAAAAACAGCACTGGGGCCCTCATTCAGTCCCACTTTGATTATGCTTGCATCTCCTGGTACTCCAACACCAAAAAGCCACTAAAGACTAAGCTCCAAACCTCCCATCGACCTGGGGCCCATGACCCACGTTTCTCCCACACATTTTGCTAGTCTAAGATGGCTCAACGTGGAAGACAGGGTAAAACAACCCAAAATGGGATTGACTTTCAAAATAGTCAATGCAAATCTGCCCCCTCAATCCCCTCAGTGCCAGCATATCTGACCAAATATCTCCAAAAAGTTAGCGACACCCACAACCACAACACCAGAGGACAAATATTGGTAAATTCGCCTTCTACAACACTGTCACTCAAATGTGCAATTCCATGACTACCTCCCTTAAAACATGTCGCTCGCTGACTTCCTTCAAGACTGCCCTGAAAACTCATCTTTCAGGAGGCCAGTTCAGGAGGTAGTTACTAGTTATCACTTCTCACATAGACAGAGGAGAAGTCTATTACCTTAGCCCCACCTCCCTTGTCTCCCAAACCATGTACATAATACTGTTTTTATAACTGGTATGATATTTGAATGTTTTTTTGCTATTTGTTATATCCATGAGTTGAATAAAGGATTTCCGACGTAAAAAAAGACCGTAAAATGACTTATTTGGGATGCTCCTTTTGGGGGGCGCTCTCCATTTCGACATATCGCCACTCCAACATTGACTTCTTATTGATGGAGTGGCAACACTTCTATAGAGGTTAGGTTTAGGGTTAGGGTTAGTGTCGGAAAGGAGACATGTCGGAATGTAATGACTATACTTGTTCTGATCTCTAGTTTTGTCTAATAAAATACTCAATCAATCAATTATTATACAGAAAAATGCAGCAAATAGAGTTAAGAAATAATTTGTGTCGTCTATAGATGTTGTTCTTCTAATCGGATCTTCTGAGGAACATATATTATACACACTCCCTGTGCTCAAAACATCATGTAAATACCTGCTACATGCTCCTGTCTGTATGTATAAAGTATATACTGTAGCTGTATATGTGTACCATGACGTGACACCTCCCAGGGATTGACACTAAGGCTTGCCCACCTGCCCTCGGCAGGTAAATAAAATGTTCGGGCAGGTGAAGTTTGCTTTCAGGTTGCCCGAACGGGCAAGTGCTCATTTGAGAGGGGACGCAACTGTCAATAAACACAACACCAGATATCTGTCTAAACAACACCTGAACGTGGCCTGAGCACTCTGTCTTCTGGTCTGTGGAATGTAAAATAAGAGTTGCTGCTAGTGTGAAACCATAAACATATTCAATCATATCTATGTAGAGATTTGGAAGTATTGAGGACGTACAGTACAGACTTTTTTTTATCGCACAGACCCAGAAAGTAAATTATGTGTTAAATTGAGCGGTAATTAAAATCTTGGCCATTTTTTATGATGGATGATTTACTTTTCGGGCAAGTGGACGTGACATTCGGGCAAGTAGAACATGACCTGTACTTGCCCGACGGGCAAGTGCCTCTGAGACCTTAGTGTCAACCCCTGCCTCCTAATGATTAAAATTCCTCTACTCCAATTCTTTTTGGTGGTGGGGCTACCAGTTTGTTACATCTGTATCACTGATTGGGGCCTTTAAAATGATCCGTATTTGTGAATTTCTCGCAACTGGGGAAACAGATCTAGATAGAGAAATGGATTCCAAATGGCACAATGTGCACAAAGTATATAAGCAGCACTTACACAACTTGTTGCCCTCCTTGTCATAACCATGGAGATAGTGCATGCCAGACTCCATGAGCTGTTTTGATACAGAGCTTTCATTGATATCTGCAAACAGAGATAAACGTGAATAAAACTGAAAAAAAGCCCTGGGTACAAGCCTACAATGATTCACTGTGGGCCCCCCATGAATGTTCTTCATATAATAGGGCAGAGGGGTTAATTTAGAGTAGACCCATTTAGACTGGGAACGCATTATTTTGTGCTTTAACTATTGAAAAATAGCAGATATACAAACTCACAGCGCAGCACCGAGTGCCACGCTGCGAGCTTGTAGATCTGCTCTTTTTATCTGCTATTTTTGACAATATTGAACATTTGTCTTAAGGTCTTGTCTTAAGGTCTCTTTGTCTTATAAGGTTTTTGGAAAAACCTATGTTTCTATGTCAATGGTGCTCAAACCTTTGCACGTGAAGGACCTCCAAAATGATATATATAATTGGCCACGGACCCCCATCTCAAAATATTGAGTTCCAGGAACCCCCCAGAAGAAAGATTTGAGTTACAAATGTTACATATAATTCAAAGATTTGCGCACATTTTCACGACTTTTAAAACATAGCAGATCTACAAGCTCACAGCGTGGCACTCGGTGTATAAAATAATGAAGGCCACCTTCACCTTGGGCCCTGGTAACTCAGTCCCACTCCCCCCGGGTTGTCCCAGAGGTGAAGTGGCCCTTTAAGTGCTTATCTGGGAATGCCCATATTTGGTAATGCCCATATATGGGCATGTTCTGACATCACATTGTTGACTATCATGCAGGGGTCTGGTGCAACTGGTCCGATATACATCACTGGCCAGATGGCCAAGAATTGGCGCGATCACATGTCGCCCTGAGGCGTCTTAGCAGTGATAATACTTTAAGAGCAAACGTCTTGTGATGACTAGTAGTGACATCATCACTAATAATTTACAAGGCGTTTTGGTGGATTTCTGAAATGGAAGCGTCGGTCATATTACATGTTTTAAATAAAAGACACTTTTATGACATCTTATTTTATCAACTTGTCCTCTAAGACTCAACTTTCAGCTTGTTCATGGACTTCAGTTTAAAAGCACAAGAGAGAGTGGGTGTTTGGCAGGGGTGTGGCACCAAATTGTGGGCCCTGGGTACAAGGATTCACTGCGGGCCCACCATGAATGTTCTTCATAGGGGGAGGGGGTTTAACCCATTTAGACTGGGAACGCATTATTTACCCATTATTTTGTGCTTTAACTATTGAAAAATTATAGATATACAAGCTAAGAGCGTGGCACTCGAGCTTGTAGATCTGCTGAAAAATCGTGAAAAGTCTTTGAATATTTCAAATCCTTCTAAGGTTTTTTGAAAAAACTATCTTTGTCAGTGGTGCTCAAGCCTTTTCATGTGAAGGACCCCCAAAATTAAATGTATCTGGCCACGGACCCCCATCTCAAAATATTTAGTTCCAGGGACCCCCAAGAAGCAAAATGTGAGTTACAAATGTTCGCTTGAAAAATACATACAGTATATTCAAATATTTGCACACATTTTCACGACTTTTCTACAAGCTTGCAGTGCGGCACTCGGTTTTTCAAGAGCTAAAGTATAAAATAATGAAGGCACCTCCACCTTGGGCCCTACCTAGTAACTCGCTCCCACTTTTCCCCCCCTTGTGACGCCCCTGGTGTTTGGGTTCAGTATGCTATGAGAACGTACCATTCACACAGAGCTCTTTTCTCCATTGAAAGCTCTCCGCTATCATTTTCAGAGCCTCCTCCACATCATAGTGCCCCCAGTCCAGGTAGCTGTCCACCAACACATCCTCTCTCCACAACCTCTCCAGATCTCTGGCTTCATACTGGTCTGAGGACTCTGCATGATTAGTTGAACAGCAGGAGAAAAACATCAGTGTCATTCCAACCTCACCAAAGCTCCCAGCCTTGGATCAAGACTATCATAGTATAAAAGAAGTATTTTATCGAACAAAAGTAAAAGTCAGACTCGATATAATACGTCTGTGACACTGATTGTCTTGATCCAAGGCTACAATGCTCCCACTCCCATTATTTTACCAGCACACAACATACAGTAGCCTACCCTAGTGTTTCAGAATTGGAAAATAATTAAAATAAATGCCTGACAAAGTGGCTGTTTATTTAACTAGGAAAGCCCCAAGTCGAAAATAACAGCATTTGTCTGTTGTGGTTACTGTTGTTTAACACAATTTAAACCATCCTGCATCTAGAATGCAGAGAGCAGAGCAGATACAGCTAGAGAGTTACCTTAACAATGTGGTATGATGATGAGTAATGTTCATCCATGCTTGTTTACCTTGTAAAAGGAAAACAAACACGTCTGAATAGATAGCTTTATTTTGTATCACATTAAAAGGCCACAGATATACCTTAGCCCACAGTCTGCAGACTCTGCATGTATTTATTACTTTTCATACACTTTTTCAATCAATGCCCTACCTTACCTTGCACATATTCAGAGCGGAATCTTTCCCTGGTTTCTTCTATTTTCTTTTGGATACTCTGTGGACAGATGATGGCACCAGACAGTGTTAAACAGCTGAAAACCAACGTCGGCGAAGCTGTTGCACCACAAAAAAAATCGCAGTAAGTGAAAGTTACCTCTGATTCAGCAGTGCAATCCGCCGTCATGGTCGCAGACAGACTGAGACAGTGCTGAGAGCTGTAAGCTATTGTGGTGGCTGCTGCTGTTGGGAGCACAGCACAGTGATGCTTAGTGATTAGTTGGTGCTAATAGGTCTATATTACACAGCACAAAGCAAGTAGGACTAAATAAATATCACGTTATTTTTCTTGAAGCTGACAGGCCAGGTTTACGGGTGCCTCCTCTCTGCTCTGTAAAGTTCAGGTAAAGTTGCAGGATGTTATGTATATGGGTGCAGTGCAGCGGTACTGCCACCAGATGGCGCCACATACCCACATTATCTTATGCTCGGAGTCGGACCACAAAGGATGCTGGGTAAAGCTAGCAGGAAGATAACGCAACATGGAGGAGGTAAACCAACTCTATGAGGTAAACACACATCTTTCACACTGTCTCTTATCGTAGAAATGATTTGTGCTCAGTCAGAGGCTTATTAGTTTGTGATTATTGATTTGCCGGTGTAGATCCCCACATGGGTTTCCAACCTGGCATCTCTGTCTGTATAAAAGTTAAAAGTAGAAAAGTATAAGTTGGTCTATATCCCACACCACCTGATTATTTACCTTACTATGGTCCATGACGGGAAGATTTCTCTATTTTATGAAGGATTTAAAACAGGATCCGTGTTGACTAGATATGATTGAGCAGCTAGATAATAGCTCATGCTACCCCATATGATTTATTGGGGCTGTAAACCAGAAATAACTTGTCCAGTTATCCAGAAAGCAACAGTGTGGCTGATAAGACTTCATCACTGACATGTGTGAGCCATGTTGGCTACCTAACATTTCTTTATCAAAAATAGAATAAGTGAAACCAAATATAAGAAATTAAGTTATGTATAATACTTTCATTTCACTCAAAAGGTTATGCCAATGTGTGACTATTGTCATACAAATAACGTTAACTTGTAAATGCTGTTGCTGTGACATGAGAGTATTAGGATAAAAAAACATTTTCTTAAAATAATGACTTGGGCCATTATTTAATTTAAGGAGGTGATGAAAATGTGACTTGTTGAATGTACAAACTTGCCATCCATTTGGTAGCTGTTATTAATTTCTCTAAGTTACTAAGTCAATAGTATTATATATTGGTTTTGCTACTGCTTTTTTACATGTACCTCTCATCCATTTCTTTTTTTCCCCCCTACATTTTTATCCCACGATTTTGTAACCCATTTTTTCACCCAGTACCAATTGCCTAACCTGTAATCCTGGTTTCTGCTCTCCCTCTGCCACGCCTGGGGAGCCCCGGCTGGCCAGGGGGAGGCTGTATAGAAACCAGGACTACTGCATGTTTTTGTGAGGGTATCTACCCTAGCCTGGGATCGCTTCCAATTTCGGGCTTTTGATCCGGTCGGGAGCGGATGATGTCCTACGTCATTTTGTATTCAAAACGGACTACAATTTGGCCGGAACTACCGACCGGAATCAGTTTTAACCTGGTTTTGCGCATGCGCTAAACTGGGATAAAACTGATTCCGGCGGTAGTTCCGGCCAAAGTGTAGTCCGTTTTGAATACAAAATAACGTAAGATATCATCCGGTCTAGACCGGATCAGACGACCTGTTTAGTAAACGAATACCAGGCTTTCTCTCAGGAAAGGCTGGTGAGGCGAGGTTATATCTACCCTAGGAGACACGGGGAGAACATTCAAACTCCACACAGAAACACCTAGGCAAAACTGAATGTATCCTCTTTGGATCTAGTCAGAAACTTAGCCTAGTTGAGAACTTCACAATTAAAGTAGGTGACACTGTGATAGAAAGAAAAAACCACATCTGCTACCTGGGTTGCATCCTGGAGGCTAACCTATCCAGTGAAAAAATGACCACCAAGGTAATCAATAAAGTCAATCAACGAATTCGCTTCTTGCAAAGAGTTGCCCCACTGATCAATATTAAATCCCGAAAGACACTAGGAGGTGCTCTTATTGGGCCCCTCATTGATTACGGAGTCCTTGTCTGGTATCGCGACGCCCCAGCTGCCTTAAAGCTAAAGCTCCAAACAGCCCAAAACAAACTAATTAGGGTTGTGCTTGGTCTCCCTCCTCTGACCCACCTTACCGAGCATCACCACGAAAGCGTGGGGTGGCTCAAAGTAGCTGACAGAGTACAGCATCTTGCAATGGGCCTGGTGTACAAGATACACTACACCTCCAAGATTCCCATGTACCTGACAAACTACTTCTTAAAGGTCAAGGATGTTCACGATCATAACACCAGAGGCAGCTCCACTAATCATCATCAGCGTAGATTTAACACTAAACAAGGCGCAAACTCGTTCTCCTGCTATACCATCAACATGTGGAACGCCCTTCCACAAGCCCTAAAGGAGAGCAAATCCCTAGCCTCCTTCAAAATTGGTATGAAAAGTCACCTTCAGACAGCAGCTACCCGTGACTTGTAAATAGACTAAGCCCCCATGCTCCCCCCCGCCCTTTTTCTTTGTATTCTGCCTTTTGTATTTGATGTTATGCTTTTGAAACTGATATTATCCTAGATAAAGTACTATGTTCTATCCGTCTGTCTTTCAATGTTATATGAGATACTTAAAGTGTGGTTCCTGTGGAAATAAGCCTCGGCTTTCTAGGATCTCCTTTTAGTTGACCTTGTACCAGTGATTTGTACTGTCATGAAACTGTACTTTTTTCTATTGCAAACTTCTAATACATTCTTCAATCAATCAATCAAGGCCCTTTCGCCAACCCCACCTAAGGTGTGGGCGCTGATAACGCAGAGGAGGAAACACGCCCCCATGCAGCTTCCCCAGTGGGAATCAAACCTATAGCCTTGTTCTAGCTGTGACAGCGCTACCAACTGCGCCGCCGTGCCCCCTGTACCTCTCATTCTTACTGCTGTTGCTGCTACTGCATTTCCCTCTTGGGATCAACAGGGGGTGTCGCACCAAATCCTGGGCCCTGGGTACAAGGATTCACTGCGGGCCCCCCATGAATGTTCTTCATAGGGGGAGGGGGTTTAACCCATTTATTTTGTGCTTACTATTGTGAGCTTGTAGATATGCTATTTTTGAAAAATCGTGAAAAGTATATACCTGTATATATTTGTTATTTTGTTAAACCTATGTTTCTATGTCCGTGGTGCTTAAACATTTTCATGTGAAGGACCCACAAAATGTATTTGGCCACGGTCCACGGACCCCCATCTCAAAATATTTAACTCCAGGGACCCCCCAGAAGCAACATTTTACTTACAAATGTTCGCTATATTCAAAGATTTGCACACATTTTCACGACCCCATTGTAAGATGCAGCACGGCACTCGGTGCCGCACTGTGAGTGAGCTGGTATATCTGCTACTTTTCAATAGCTAAAGTAAATAAAATAATTAAGGGCCCCTCCACCTTGGGCCCTGGTAACTCAGTCCCACTCCCCCCCCCCCCTTGTGACGCCCCTGGGGATCAATAAAGTTTCATCATCATATCTTGATTGTGTCATGGACAGGAGGAGGATGGCAGCGTGGCGTCCTGGTTTGCCCACCCGGTGTACGGGCGCTACTGGCAACACTACCAGCTGGCAATGTCATGGCACCAGAGACACAGACGTGCCTACCGGAAGGCACTGGAGGCGGCCTACGGCCCTCTCTACCACCCCTACCAGAACCCCTGTCAGCCTGGGCAGCGCTACGCAGACTGGCATACAGGTAGGACTGGCCTACGGCCCTCTCTACCACCCCTACCAGTACCCCAGCCAGCCTGGGCAGCGCTACGCAGACTGGCATACGGGTAGGACTGTCACCATCGTTACATTTCACTTGACAGTTAATTGTCACACAAATAATCGCAATATACGGTTTTGATTCTATGTTTTACGCTGGAACTTAAAAACTAGACCAGGTCAACCTGGTTGTGCCAGACCCGGTTCTGCCAACCCTCTGGGCCTATAAATTTAATGGTACATTTATAGGCTGTCTGTCCCTTTATAGGCTGTCTGTCCCTCCCTCATGTCATCATCATTTGTGACATCTGTGGCATGTCATCATCATGTCATCATCATATATACCCTTTATATAGAAAACCCGGACAGACCGACATTTGCTTATGTAGGCCTACCCATTTCATGGGTCTGGCAAAAATAACAATCACACATTTCTGTGTGTCTTTTAGGCTTTGTAAATAAATGTTAATATGCATATGAATATATTCAGTGGAAATTGCTGATTTGCTTGTAGATCTGCTATTTCATCTAATTTGAAAAAAAAAAGGAAATATGAACTTTCTTCAGCATGGGAACGATTAGGGCTGTCACCATTATAACATTTTACATGATGATTAATTGTCACTCAAATAATTGACGATTAACAATTAAATTTTGTCCTTGACAATTACATTCCTGTTTGGCTTGTAGGCTTTGAAGTTGCACATGGCAGATATGACACATAACCTAAATATACAAAGGGTTAGGCTTAGGGTTAGTTTATACTTTATACTTGAAAAAGAACATTGATAGTCGAAATAGCCGATCTACAAGCTCACAACGCGTCGCGATGCGACGCGTTGTGAGCTTGTAGATCGGCTATTTCCACTATTTTTGAAAATGTTTGAAAATATGGAAATTTTTCAACATGTTAACGACTATGACGATTATGACAAAATAATTGCGATTATGTCATATAATTACGATTAGACGATTATATAATAACTGTGACAGGCCTACATATACAGGAGCAGAGAGTGGTGGCAGGCGGCCGGGCAGGGTCGGTGACAAGGAGGACGACAGCGGGGACGGCGAGGGGGGCGACGAGGAGGACAGCAGCTCAGAAGACCAAATCGAGTGTGACGTCAGCAACATGGAGATCACAGACGAACTGCGGCAGTATTTTGCTCAGACGGAAAAGCACAGGGAAGAGCTGAGTGAGTTATCTTGTTGATTATTTTCTTATCCCATTTAGGGCCGATTCTACAGTCTTGTCTTCTAAAGTTTTCTGAAAAATGTAGGTTTCTATGTCAGTGGTTGACTTTTTCATGTGAAGAACCCCCAGAATTATATATATTTGGCCAGGGACCCCATCTCAAAATATATGTTTCCGGGGACCACCAGAAGCAAAGATTTGAGATTTGAGAAAAATATTCAAAAATATTGCATAAATCTTTTTTCAAAAACAACAGATCTACAAGCGCGACACAAGTGACGCACTGTGCGCTTGTATATCGGCTATTAAAATCTAAAATGGCACAGGTGCTTTCCCGGTCTTAATCAAATGATCGATTATTATTAAATATTTTGGGGGGCTTTTTCTACCTTTTATTAATAGATATAGCAGGGGTCTTCAACGTTTTCAAGCCAAGGACCCCTTAGTTGAGAGAGAGATGAAGCAGGGACCCCCACAACCTTTTCATAGATTCCATATTGTTTCATCATTTGACAGCACAATCATCAGTGTATTTTGAATTCACGTCAATTTACCTAATACACTTGACCTTTCACTCTGTACTTGGTCTGCTCTTTTTCCCCTCTACACCAAACCTCTTTGCCAAAAATAGCCGATCTACAAGCTCACAACGCCTCGCAGCGCGAGGCATTGTGAGCTTGTAGAAGATTTGGAGGACCCCCTGTAGTAACTCTGAGGACCCCCTAGGGGTCCCGGACCCCCTGTTGAAGACCCCTGAGATATACAGTAGAGAGAACGGGGTGGGTGACACGCAGCAAAGGTCGTTGGGATCGGGACTCGAACCCACGACACCCTCTCAGGCTGGATTAGCAGCCTATAGGTGCCCAGACGGCTACGCCAGCCTCCCGGGCCCAAGATGATCTTTTATTTAGTCTTTTCATCGATCAGTTGGGTTAACTTTTGCACCCCTATTCCCTTCCTAGTCAGGGGATATTAATAAAACCTTGGAATAAATTCGTAAAGGTCTAGTAAAATATCTAACAAAGTTTGAAATTCAAAATCCCTAGGAGAATCTTTGACAGCTAGGGTAACTTTGGGTCTCATTCACATACTATACACTATACTATAAAGGAAAAAAAAAGACTCCCAAAATATCTGAGGGGTCTAACTAGGTGTTTTTAATTATTCTGAATCCATTGCAAGCATTTGTTTTGCACAAAAACAATCCTTAGGCTAAAAACTACCCAACTAAACGGCTTTAGTACATTTTTAGCCCAAGATTTTTTTTTTTTGTGCAAAACAAATGCTTGCAATGGATTTAGAATAATTAAAAACACCTAGTTAGACCCCTCACATCCCACTTAGAGCAGATTTTATGCGAGTCTTTTTTCCCTTATTATAGTATAATGTATAGTAAGTGAATGAGACCCAAAGTTACCCTAGCTGTCGAAGATCCTCCGAGGGATTTTGAAAGTTAGATGTTTCAAAGTTAGATATGTTACTAGACACCTTTACGAACACATTGGTGAATAAATAGTTTGGTAAGGAATGTATTCCCAGCTTTGACAGGTATTGTGATACTATTCCCTGACTATCCTTCCTACAGAGAAGCAGCAGCAGCTGGAGGCAGACCAGCATGAGGCCTACATGCCGGCCGACAGGGACCTGCACAGGGAGTCGTGGCTGGGCAGCAAGGCTCCGCCCGCCGAGCGGCCCGGCGAGCGACGGGCCGCCGAGATGAAGAAGCTGTACGGCGCCGACGCCGCCAGGATCCAGGGCATGGAGGCGGCCATGCAGCTGACGTTCGACAGGAACTGTGACCGCAAGCAGCCCAAGTACTGGCCCGTCATCCCCCTCAAACTGTGACGTCGTCAGAAAATCCTGGGCCCTGGGTACTTTAACTGAAAAATAGCAGATATACAAGCTCACAGCGCCGCACGAGTGCCGCGCTGCGAGTTTGTAGATCTGTCGTTTTTTGAAAAACCTATGTTTCTATGTCAGTGGTGCTCTCATGTGAGGGACCTTCAAGCTTGTATATCTGCTATTTTTCAATAGCTAAAGTATAAAATAATTAAGGCCCCTCCACCTTGGGCCCTAGGAACTCAGTCCCACTTCCCCCCCCTTGTGAACTCACTGGTTTCTCCGCTCTTCGTCCAATCCAGAGCACAGACGGGCGCTTCCTAAGCAGTATGATGTGTTCACTGACGTTCACTCTCCTGTGTCGGCCATTCTTTGCATAAATGATGAATGGAGTGGCGTCACTTTGTACCGTAGCTGCTCAGTGCAGTTGATAGGCGTTTATTAGCTCTGGTCCAAGACGCTCCGACAGACTGCAGGCTAAAAGACTAGAACAGGATTTCTCAGCCCCCCCCCCCCTTAGTTTTGCATTGTTGAAAGTCTTTTCTCTGCGGTGGGAAACCTCTCAGCACCCCACCCACTCTGTAAAATACATTATTTTTGCTTGCATGCACCCACCTCGAGCCACCCAGCGGCCACCAGAAACACAACCCGGAAATGAGTTGGATGCGCTTTATTTCATGAGAAAAATAATGTATTTTAGAGTGGGTGGGGTGCTGAGAGGTTTCCCACTGCGGAGAATAGGCTTTCAACAACGCAAAACTACCTTTGGTTTGGTGAGTAGCAAAGTAGTTTGGTTTATTTTGACTGACGTTGAGCCCTCGTAGGGGGCTCTGGACCAGAGCTAAACGTTTATGTGGAATTCCTTTGGAAATGCACTACACGTTTTCATTTGCCAATTATTTGTTATTTGTTTACTGCCATACGTGATATATTACAGCCATTAGCTCTGCTCTTCTGGATAAACTTGTTGTGGGTGAGGACTACTAGATAATCACCTGAGTGAGCGGGACTTCTTTGTTCACTGTTAGGTTTTATTCAGCTGTTGGTCTTCACGAGGAATACTCAACTATTACGTCGATCACCAACCTGCCTCGGCCACTGTTCCAAACCAAGCCTTATTTTCAGCGAATATAATCGGCTGTGCTTTAACACAAGCCACAGATTTGGTTGAGACTGTATTAGATTGATAGATAGATAGATACCTTTATTATCCCAAGGGGGAAATTCAGTTGTCCAGTTGTAGCACAGCAGTATACTGTATTATTACATTCAATACTTTGTTTCAATATCCAAAAGATGGCACCATTTCCACAAAATAGCTCTTCTCTCCACTGCATTTGATACAGTGATCAATACATTTCATGGCAAAGACACAAGACCAATGTCAACCATTTGGGAAGAAAAAAGGATTAATTCTGGGCCAGATGCAGAATGGTAAATCCCCAGTGGGTGAATACGAGTTCAATGTGTATGTACCTCCTTTTCTCCAACTTGTTTTAGCCACATGGCCATTTATTTTTTCTTCAGCATTGAGTGGCACAGGAACGGTTGTTTCACTCAACATGGAGGATGTACAGCAGGGGTCTTCAACAGGGGGTCCGGGAACCCTAGGGCAGGGGTGGGCAACTTTGATGATGGAGGGGGCCACTATATTTCCACCTTCACTCCAGAGGGCCACATTGCATAATATGCAATGTGGCCGTTTTTACTGTTATAGAATTCTTTCAAAGTGAAAGTGAAAGGTAACAGTTATGGACATACAAGGTTTCCACCAGAAAGAGATGACTATATGTCATGTCATCGGCTTCAAAGCCACCCCTGCTTGGTTCCTCATGATATTTTGAGTTATTCTGTTTGATCTGTCTTGGCAGCTCTTTCAGGGTTCATGTGTTTATGCTGGATGTTTTTAAACTCCGAGTCTTACAGGATTCTTTTTTTTTATTTGTATTTTTTTTATATGGTTTCTAATAAAGTTTTCTAGTGAAATGACAGTTGAGTTCTATTTGTGTTGATTCACTGCTGTGCTTGGGGAAACATCAGAGAACACTTGCCCTCATGTGCTTCTCCACTAAATCTCTCTTTATGTGATAAAAGTGATAAGGGCTGGGATCTCAACCATGGATCTCTCTTAACCACTTAAACCCTGCATGTTCTGTTGTATGTCAAATTGCAGAAATAGCAGATCTACAAGTTCAATGGCGTCAAAACATGCATGTGATGTGACATGTGAGTGAAGTTCTGATATTTGTGAAGATTGTTCAACCGTTAGGTTGGGGTTCTCTAGGTCAGGGATACTCAAATAGTGGGACTGTGGGCCACATTACAAAAATGGCAATGCCAGTAGACTGAGATGGTAAAATTAAAGCGAAAGCATCCGTCCATTTTAGGGTTAGCCTGGGGTTATGCAGGTTTCCCTTCCTGGCTGATTATTCATGTAATAGAAATGTAATATAAGATAACTTCATTCTGTCTAAGAAAAAAAATGTTTATTTATTATTGATTGATTGACGTGCCAGTCAAAATTGTGCCACGGGCCGGAACTGGCCCGCGGGCCTGAGTTTGAGTATCACTGTTCTAGGGTTCACGTGGTTAACACTGGTTAACATACGAGCACGCTCTGAAAGAGGATGGGTTGTTTGAACTTCCCTATAAGCTGCAGTTTGTGACAATGCTCATTACATCCCCGCAAACTAAACACACAGCTTTACCTCCGGCTGGCCAAGGAGTCATTTTAACTGAAAACTAATGGTTGGAATGGATTCAGCAGTATATATATATATATATGTGTATGTGTGTGTGTGTGTGTGTGTGTGTGTGTGTGTGTGTGTGTGTGTGTGTGTGTTACAGTCAGTTTGGGTAACTCAGTGAGATTGGGGTAAGAGCGCTCGTTTTGTCGTTCACCACACACCCCTAACACCACCACCTGGATCAATTCAATTTTGATAGTCTCTTAGCAGCGCACCTGTGTAATTCTGCGTATTCACCATGAGATGGCGACAACAGCCATCCACTTGTGTAGTCGCTGACGTCACTCGTTTGTGACACCTCTTTCTTTGTTTATCTACTAGCCTACTGTAGCTCAGCTGTGTTTAGCCATTAGCTTACTATGCCTAACTCTGACTAACCCTAACCTTAACCTAGGTAAAACTATGCCTAACCCTAACCTCCGTGGGGTGAGGCGCCATCATTCCTGCCGATGCTACGTTGTCGTTGTTGTGGATCAAAGTGACCGCTTGTTCCGCCCCACGCCGCACGACGAGTGCTCCGGTTCTCAATTTCACTGAAACTCAAAAACTCTGTGACATATACGTATATATGATCAACGTTTTCAGCCAGGGATTGATGACATCAGAAATCTCCATATATGGTCATAAAAGGGATTTTGTTTCTGGGAATGACCATATATGGACTTTTTATTTTATTTTGTCCTTTATTAATAATAATTTTCTTTGTTATTCCCTTCTTGAATCAGCAGCGATGATCTTTTGATGAGATGATATCACGTGACGTGACATCACTTCCTGTACAGACTGAAGGAAGGAAGGATGGACAAGCTACGACATTTCTCATGGTATACTGCGACCTTCGGAGACTGTCATCATCACCACCGACCACAAGGACAAGCACAGCAGGACATGGGACGAATGGAGAAACTTCACATAATATACTTGTTAAGAACGTTTTGTTGGCAAGCTCAAAGTTGGGCATTTAGACCTATACATGGAGATATGGAGCGAACCTGTTTGGCCTAACATGGAGATGTGGAGAACACTATATATGGAGATAGTCCATTCCATCATGTCATATGGGACTACCGTCATAGACAGTAGCCATTTGTTATGCTGGAGTCAATGGCAACCAGGAATGAACGGCATACGTGTCAGAGTGATGTCATCATATGACATCAGAGGAACGCATATATACCAGCTTCTCACCTATAGATCTGGGTCAGATTCCAGCGGCTCCAGTTGAACATAGGAAGAAGCCTGAGCTAGGCAAAGCACATAAGCACAGCACTCGGGATAGAGATATTACAGAAATATACCCAAAGGATAGAACGAGCTAGGCATTGAAGAGTCTTAACAGACATCCGTTAGAGGTTTTGCCGGAGAGAAACGAACTCGCGTCAGAGCCCATGGCAGAGCTCTACTTTAATACTTATATACTACATGAGTATGTGCTTGTTAGAACTCAATAATAGGGACGTTGGTGGACCTCATGTTAACTTATTAGTGGTCCGTTGTACATTTATTTAACCAGAGCTAACTGGTTAGCTGGGTTATAGACAGTCTTCGCTGTAACGTTAACGTTAGCTAGTGACATACACACACTCACACATGGCGTTAATCCTTTTTATCAGCAGGTCGTCCCGATCACTACCTCTGATCAAAACGTCCAGGTTGTTAAAGAACAAATTCAGAAAAGGAAAAGGGAAACTACAAGATGGTGCCTGTTTCAACTGCACAGCACTCCGACTCTCCAGTCAGAAAATGGATGGCCTTCATCTTGGCAGCCTGGCCCAGCCCTACACATTCGGCCCTTCTCTCCCCCTACCAGACAACTTCATGTTGCCGTACAGTCCCCACACCACAGACTACCAGAACCTCTACTGTGCTATCACAGTTGGGGCCTTCTCGTCCCCTTACCCAGCCATCGCGGGGGCGAGCCAGGGGACGGTAACCCAGCAACGCCAGCGGCACGAGGACGTTGGCGGGAGTGTGCGGTGGATACACACGACGCAGCGGAGGTGGGACGACTCAAAGGTGGAGAAGTTGCTGCGCTCGCTGAAGGACAAGAACAAGAAGCTGGAGGAAGGGGGGCCCATCTATAGCCCCACGCTGGACGCCGAGCCCGTCAGGCGGACGATACGACAAAGGGTGGTGGACGAAATCAAACACTATTACCATGGCTTCAGGCTGCTCTGGATAGACACTACCATCGCAGGACGCATGCTCTGGAGGGTCCTGAATGGACACGTGCTGTCCCGACGAGAGAGAAGACAGTTAGTGAGAACGTGTGCCGACGTGTTTAGGCTCCTCCCCTTCCTGGTGTTCATCATTGTGCCCTTCATGGAGTTCTTGCTTCCTGTCGCATTGAAACTCTTCCCCAACATGTTGCCGTCCACCTTCGAGACAAAGTCCAAAAAGGAGGAGCGGTTGAAGAAGCAGCTGCGGGTCAAACTGGAGATGGCCAAGTTCCTCCAGGACACCGTGGAGGAGATCGCTCTGAGGAACAAGGTTGTCAAGGACAATGTCACCGAGGAGTTCTCCACCTTCTTCCAGAAGATCCGAGACTCCGGGGAGCGTCCCAGCAACGAGCAGATCATGCGCTTCTCCAAGCTGTTTGAGGACGAGTTGACCCTGGACAATCTGACCAGACCCCAGCTGGTGGCGCTGTGTCGCCTGATGGAGCTGCAGTCCATCGGCACCAACAACATCCTGCGCTTCCAGCTCAACATGAAGCTCAGAGCCATCCGCGCCGACGACAAGCTGATAGCAGAGGAGGGAGTGGAGAGTATGAATGTGACTGAGGTCCAGGCTGCGTGCAGAGTCCGAGGGATGAGGGCTCTGGGAGTCACAGAAGACCGACTGAGAGAGCAGCTCAGCCAGTGGTTGGAGCTCCACCTGAACCAGCACATCCCCACGTCCCTGCTGCTGCTGTCCAGAGCCATGTTCCTCCCTGACACCCTGTCCCCTGCTGACCAGCTCAAGAGCACCCTGCAAACCCTGCCTGAGATTGTGATGAAGGAGGCCCAGGTGATTGTAGCTGAGATGGAGATGTCTAAGGTGGACAACAAGGCCAAGCTGGAGGCCACGCTGCAAGAGGAGGAAGCCATACGCCAGGACAACAAGGACCGAGAGATGGAGAGGCTGGCCGACGCTGCAGAGAAAGCTGCCAAAGATGAGGAGGATCTGGAAGCAGAAAGAGCCAAGCGGGAACTGGTGGATACAGCACCGATCTTGTCTAGTGCTGATGTGGCCAAACAATCTGAGATACTCAGAGACACTGCACCTGTCCTGGACACAATCAAGGGAGAGGAGATTACCAAGGAGGAGATTGATACGTTGGGTGACGCCTGTTCTAAACTGAAGCAGCAGAGGAAGCTGTTGTCTCTGGAGAAGGAGGAACTGGAGGACTTGAAGGATGACGTGCAAGAATATAGCGAGGATCTGGAGGAGATAAAGAAGGAGCTGTCTAAGACGGGCCAGGAGAAGGTAGAGGAGTCTAAAGCAAGCCAGCTTCTGTCCAAGAGGGTCAACCTCATGATTGGACGCATCGGCAAGATCATCGGGGAGCTGGAGAAGGACAAGGACAAGGAGGTACTGGACGGACAGACGGTCAGTGGAAGCACTCCACCTGTTGGTCTCTATTACGCCTTCAGGGAAAACCTGGTCAGCATCGACGAACTCATCAACATCATGAGGCAGATTCAGAACATTCCTGAACACAAGCTGCAGAGCCTCGCCGACGCACTGGACGATAACAAAGACGGCAAGATCGACATTGACGATGTCATCAAAGTAGTGGAACTGATCGACAAGGAAGATATAGACATCTCCACCAACCAGGTGGCTGACATCATGGCAATGCTGCAGAAGGAAGAGAAGCTGATGGAGAAGGAGAAAGCCAAGAAGAAGGCCGAGAAGGAGCAGGCAGCTAAATTTAACAGCTAACTTCTGTTTCAGTTCCACAAATATAAAAGGTGGGCCCTCGTTTATGTGAGAAACTCGAGATTTAACCTGAATCCCCTGTATTACAGGACTCTTACTTTTGTAACTTTTCCCCCAAATAAAACCAGTAAGACTCCCTAATCGGGATCTCCACAAATAGGCCAAAAGTTTGTTTTACCAATTATTACACTCTATGTGAACATTTACATCAACAAATCCCAAGTACTATGCAGAACAACCCATTTCAAGTTTTTAATGTACAACAATATTTAGAAAATAGGTCTACAAGCTCACAATGCTACGCATTGTCCTCGTCCCTTATATTCCCATAGGTTATATGTAGATCTCAGTGTTTGTCAGTCCTTGTTCATTTATGCCCATATATGGACATCTCTATATCTACTGTAACAGTCCTTGTCCCTTTATGCCCATATATGGAGATCTATTAACTGTAAGTCCTTGTCCCTTTTATGGCCATATATGGATATTCCTGATGTCATCAGTATATGAACATATATGGGCTTTCTGATATGCCCATATATGGAGATCTCTTAACTGTAAGCCCTTGTCCCTTTTATGCCCATATATGGATATTCCTGAGAGGTGTGTGTGTGTGTGTGTGTGTGTGTGTGTGTGTGTGTGTGTGTGTGTGGGTGTGTGTGTGTGTGTGTGTGTGTGTGTGTGTGTGTGTGAGGTTATATGGAGATCTCAGTGTTTGTCAGTCCTTGTTCATTTATGCCCATATATGGACATCTCTATATCTACTGTAACAGTCCTTGTCCCTTTATGCCCATATATGGAGATCTCTTAACTGTAAGTCCTTGTCCCTTTTATGCCCATATATGTATATGGGCTTTCTAATATGCCCATATATGGAGATCTCTGTATCTCCATCTATGGGTATAAAAGGATACTTCAGGTCTGACATCAAGTTTGTTTATATTGGGTTGCTAGGTTTGACATCACAAACTCCATGGGCCATCTGACCTAGAAATCTATATTTGGGCATAGATGACTCATCGTGACCTCATCATGATTTCAATCGCTATAAAAGGACTCTCAGTGACATAAACTCTCCACAGATAAAGTCAACCCATTCTTTGATTACTTTGTACAACTAGATTAACTTTTCAATGGCATCCCCACTGGAATTGACCGAAATGTACGACAGACAAGTCTGACCTCACCAGCCCATACTTGGGCATGGACAACTTATATCTCCATATACGGAGATGGCCATATATGGAGATACGATGACATCACAGAGTCCACAGCTGATGATGTGGCGTGATGTCATACAATACACAAACAAGCCCTATATAAAGGGGCAATTCTCACCAGGGAAGAGAGCATTCCCCACTAGCTGAGTATCTTAAGATGGTTGGATGTGATGATAAGCTATAAGCTTAGTTGATCCTGGCGATAAGGTCTGTGTCGAGGAATGCTCTCTTCCCTGGTGAGAATTGCCCCTTTATATAGGGCTTGTTTGTGTATTGTATGACATCACGCCACATCATCAGGCGTGATGTCACGGCCGGTGGAGGTTTTCATACTAAACTGCGACCTTACGGTCGCAGTTTAGTATGAAAACCTCCACCGGCCGTCCGTCCCTGAGTCACACGTGCGGTCGACCGCACGTGTGACTCACATCCATCACATCCAACCATCTTAAGATACTCAGCTAGTGGGGAATGCTCTCTTCCCTGGTGAGAACCAGGGAAGAGAGCATTCCCCACTAGCTGAGTATCTTAAGATGGTTGGATGTGATGATAAGCTATAAGCTTAGTTGATCCTGGCAATAAGGTCTGTGTCGAGGAATGCTCTCTTCCCTGGTGAGAATTGCCCCTTTATATAGGGCTTGTTTGTGTATTGTATGACATCACGCCACATCATCAGCTGTGGACTCTGTGATGTCTGAGTGATGTCAGACTGATGCGGACACACGTCGACCGCACGTGTGACGTGCGGTCGACCGCACGTGTGACTCAGGGACGGACGGCCGGTGGAGGTTTTCATACTAAACTGCGACCTTACGGTCGCAATAAAAATACAAATAGGAATAGAAAATATAATATAGAGCTCTTTTTCTTTCAACCAGTTCCTATAATATCTACCCGGGTAGTTTGTGTCAATGTTTGTGTCAATGTTTTCTTTCTTATTTAAATCTGCACTTGCGGAAAGCAGAACAGTCTGTCGATGAGGCTGAAGTGTTGTTGGCAACGTAGATGTTGGGAGGAGAACCCTGGATGTCGTCCTGATGTAGTCCCCCTCTCACACTTGGCCTCCTCTCAGAATCCAGGAATACAAAAAACCAACCTGTATACCACAGGCATGAACTCAAATAATTCCCACACCCACCTATACAAGGTGGTGCAGATGCTGATTGCTAACAGAGGTGAAAGGTTGTCCATACCTACTGTATTTATATAAGAACATCTAAAGGCAGGCAGCCAGGAAGGTAGATTGTTAGACAGGCACACAGACAGACAGACAGACAGACAGGCAGGCAGGCAGACAGACAGGCAGGCAGGCAGGCAGACAGACAGACAGACAGACAGACAGACAGGCAGGCAGACAGGCAGACAGGCAGGCAGACAGACAGACAGACAGACAGACAGACAGACAGACAGACAGACAGACAGACAGGCAGGCAGACAGACAGACAGACAGACAGACAGACAGAAAGACAGACAGACAGACAGACAGACAGACAGACAGACAGACAGACAGACAGGCAGGCAGGCAGGCAGGCAGGCAGGCAGGCAGATTGACCCTCAATCACACACAACACACACACTCATGCAGAGTGATGTTCCGCTGGACAGTGTGTCAGAACAATGGACCAGAGGGTCCCTATCACACTACTTCTGTGGCAGTGCAAGACAACATGTACACCTTTAACTCCTTTACAGGGCACAATCAGATTAAGGTGTACATTTTCAACACAGTGGCTTTGCGTTGGACAACGTTGCCAACTGGAAGAGAAGATCCTCATGAGGTTATAAAGCTGTGTTCATAGAAGATACAATCTACATCTGGGGGGGAGGGGATGAAAAGAGACTATGCAACATTCTTCATGCCCTTGATGTTGACACCCAAAGATGGTTCAAACCCAAGGTTTCTGGTACTGATCCAGAGGCAAGGGCTAACCACTCTGCCTGTGTTTTGGGGAAGTTCATGTATATCTGTGGAGGAGACAACGGGTTGACCGCATTACCTGATGAAATCTACAAGTTGGACACAGCCACAATGTTCTGGTCTTTCATTAACACTAGGGGAAATCCTGGCTTAACAAAGGAACCAAACTACTATGCCACCATCATCGGGACAAAGATGTTCGGACATTATGGCGGATTTAAAGATAGCATCAACATCAGGGTATTTGATACAGAGACCAGCTGCTGGCTGAACACCCCTTCTGCGAAGCAAGCACGAATGTGCAGTAGTCATTCAGCCTTTGCCTATAATGGAGAACTGTACATAATTGGTGCATTCAATTGTTTTGGGGATATTGATCTTCTGAAATTCAATCCTGAGACCTTCTGCTGGAAGAATGTTGAGATCAAGGGGATAAGAAAACGACAATGTTGGTCACAGATTAGTGAGTGGGTGGATTGGGTATGCATAGTGGGAGAGTGTGTCATCGTCTGTGTAAAAGGAATGGGCTCAAAGTTTGGAGAACCGACAGTTCACCTGAATATCTTAGACTTAGCACCTAGTCTGAAGACATTAAGTAAGTTAAAGGTTATTCAATACGGTCTGAGGCAGAAGGACCTCCCACATGACATCAGGTGGGAACTAGAAAGAATGGCTACTGACAGCAATGGCTATTTATCACCCCACCGGTGATAAATAGTCACACCTTTGGCTTAGAATATACACGTACATGTGGCCATTACTTCTAGCAACAAGAAATTGCAAGAAAATGTCCATTCCTGTCTGATTATACAGTCCAATTTATTCAGCCTCACAACCCGGATACATCAAGTTTACAAAATGCAGGTTCACTTTGCTGGCAAAAAGATCTCAGGTTCTTTTTTCTCTCTCTTTTGATTTCTACTACAGTAGTTCTACCGAGAAGACCCGCCCTCACTGCCATTGCAGCATTAATTTCATTAGCAATCGCTTCAAAACAGGCTTCAAAACAACTCAGAAGTGTGCAGTTGTTTTGATTCTCTAGGAACGGGGAGGCAGAGCAGTTGATTCAAATTGAAATCAGACAGGGACAATGAGGATGAAGTTAAGCGAGGAATTGAAAATAGTAAAAGGAGGCTTATTCATTCGGAAAGTGACCAAGAAGAGATTTTTTTTGTTGGGATGAGAGCGGAGAAACAATTTGATGGCATCTCCAGTGATCCACAGGTTGTGGGAAAGTGTGTTGAGAGGAAAAGGGGGTTCACCCATAAGTCGGACGTTGGTGTGACCGGGTTAACATTCACCAGGTTAGCATTGACCAGTGTCGGCAGGTTAGCATTTCACCAGGTTACTGTAGTATTCACCAGTGTTAGTTTTACTGAGGTTAGGGTTAAGGTTAGGTTTAGGTGGTCGGAGCGGGAGCGTGTCGATATTGCGACATAGCATCTGTTTGAAAGTCCATTCTTTCAACAAGGGTGAATGTTAACCTGGTGAAAAGCTAACCTGTCGACACGGGTGACTATATAGCTAACCTGCCGACGCTGGTGAATGTTAACCTCTATGCTTAACCCTAACCCAAACCCTAACCCCAGTAACCGTGACGCGGGTGAGTGGCTAACCTGCCGACATTGGTTATCGAATACAAGGTGATGGGCTGTGCTTTAACACAAGCCAGATTTTGTTGAGACTGTATTACATTCAATACTTTTTGTTTCAATATCCAAAAGATGGCACCATTTCCACAAAATAGCTCTTCTCTACACTGCATTTGACACAGTGATCAATAAGTTTCATGACAAAGGCACAAGAGCAATGTCAACCATTGGGAAGAAAAAAGCATTAATGGGCCAGATGCAGAATGGATCCCCAGTGGGTGAATACGAGTTCAATGTGTATGTACCTCCTTTTCTCAAACTTGTTTTAGCCACATGGCCATTTATTTTTTCTTCAGCATTGAGGCTTGCACAGGAACGGTTGTTTCACTCAACATGGAGGATGTACAGCAGGTGTCTTCAACAGGGGGCCCAGGAACCCTAGGGGGTCCTCAGAGTTACTACAGGGGGTCCTCCAAATTTTTGAGTGATAGGATCATGTTTTTACATTAACCATTTGAACGCTAGCTTATAAAAAAAAAAAAAAATAGCAGATCTGCTGCGAGGCGTTGTAAGCTCGTAGGTCGGCTATTTATGGCAAAGAGGTTTGACATCCATGTGGTTAATTGTCTGAAAACACATTACTCCAACATGATGACAGTGCTGTCAAACAAGTCTAGCTGTCTAAGAACTCTATTAACATTTTTAATCTGCAACACAATTCTACACAATATGTAGTGGGGGTCCCTGCTTCATCTCTCTCAACTAAGGGGTCCCTGGCATGAAAACGTTGAAGA
This sequence comes from Nannobrachium achirus, assembly GCF_963921795.1. Classification (NCBI taxonomy): domain Eukaryota; kingdom Metazoa; phylum Chordata; class Actinopteri; order Myctophiformes; family Myctophidae; genus Nannobrachium; species Nannobrachium achirus. The sequence continues at coordinate 42,927,156 of NC_137831.1, read as the reverse complement.
GCCCTGATGTACAGTATTGCTGAATAGATTCATGTCATGTTGAGAAAAAAACATTGCTATGTATGCATATGCAAGCCCTGACATGGTGGCTTTGATCCCAATGACATGCATCAAAAATCTACGTATATCGTTGATGTCGGAAAGAAACCTCATTTCAACGTGTGTTTTTTCCTAGCCCTACTTCGTCATACTACACTGGCACACAAAAGTAGCGAAACATTGCAGATCTTCAAGCTCTACACGCGTCATGCGACATGTTTTGAGCTTGTAGATCGGACGTTTTTACTGTTATAGAATTCTTTCAAAGTGAAAGTGAAAGGTAACAGTCATGGACATACGAGGTTTCCACCAGAAAGAGATGACTATATGTCATGTCATCGGCTTCAAAGCCACCCCTGCTTGGTTCCTCATGATATTTTGAGTTATTCAGTTTGATATGTCATGGCAGCTCTTTTAGGGTTCATGTGTTTATGCTGAATGTTTTTAAACTTGTGAGTCTTACAGGATTGTTTTTTTTATTTTTTATATGGTTTCTAATAAAGTTTTCTAGTGAAATGACAGTTGAGTTTTATTTGTGTTGATTCACTGCTGTGCTTGGGGAAACATCAGAGAACACTTGCCCTCATGTGCTTCTCCACTAAATCTCTCTTTATGTGATAAAAGTGATAAGAGCTGGGATCTCAACCATGGATCTCTCTTAACCACTTCAAATTGCAGAAATAGCAGATCTACAAGCTCAATGGCGTCAAAACATGCATGTGATGTGACGTGAGTGTGAAGTTCTGATTTGTGAAGATTGTTCAACCGTTAGGTTGGGGTTCTCTAGGGCAGGGATACTCGAATAGTGGGACCTGTGGGACCAGTGGGCCACGTTACAAAAATGGCAATGCCAGTAGACTGAGATGGTAAAATGAAAGTGAAAGCATCCGTCCATTTTAGGGTTTAAGTGCCGGTTCATCTTTGCTGCTGCTCTGAGTGCAAGCAGTTTTCCCTTCCTGGCTGATTATTCATGTAATAGAAATGTAATATAAGATAACTTCATTCTGTCTAAGATCTTTTTTGAAGCGGTGGAAACCGCTTCCAATGAATGGCTTTGTGTGTATCACGCCCATATATGGTCATTTCAGTCCAGAATGAACAGGCTTTTTCAAAAACAGAATTTCCGTTACCTTATGTCCATATATGGTCACTCCAGGCCAGAATGAACAGGTTTTCCTGTCCCGTACGTGCAAAATATCAGTCCAGAATGAATAGGTGTCGTAATGTGTGTCCCATGTCCATATATGGTCATTTCAGTTCAGAATGAATAGGCTTTATATGTCCTGTACATCCAGAATATGTGTGCGGTGTCCCTCCAGGTCAGATGAATGGATACTTTGAGGATTGGTCAAGCTTCACATGATAATTTGGCCTTCAACCTATTATACCAACTGTCATACCGGCTCTCCAAATACATTCAGAATAGAGGTTTTATCTGTCCACCGCTTCACTTGTGTGTATCACGCCCATATATGGTAATTTCAGTCCAGAATGAACAGGCTTTTTCAAAAACAGAATTTCCGTTACCTTATGTCCATATATGGTCACTCCAGGCCAGAATGAACAGGTTTTCCTGTCCCGTACGTGCAAAATATCAGTCCAGAGTGAATAGGTGTCGTAATGTGTGTCCCATGTCCATATATGGTCATTTCAGTTCAGAATGAATAGGCTTTATATGTCCTGTACATCCAGAATATGTGTGCGTTGTCCCTCCCGGTCAGATGAATGGATACTTTGAGGATTGGTCAAGCTTCACATGATAATTTGGCCTTCAACCTATTATACCAACTGTCATACCGGCTCTCCAAATACATTCAGAATAGAGGTTTTATCTGTCCACCGCTTCACTTCGAACCGAGGTTTGATTTTTTTCTTGCTAACCATCTATAAGAGATTGTCCAGAACTAATATCATAAACCACTGGACCAATCACAGCCACGTTTCTTGTGCACATTGCTAGTAGGCTAACTTACTTATTTAAAATAAAGTTTGTTTATATCCCTACTGATCTCTCTCTATTAAGTCTAGGATGTACAGGTCTAGCTTGAGGATTGGTCAAGCGTCACATGACAATTTGGCTTCCCATCCATCCATCCATCCATCTTCAACCGCTTATCCGGAATCGGGTCGCGGGGTAACAGTTCCAACTGAGACTTCCAGATTTCCTTATCATGCGCAACTTCCTCCACTCCCTCTGGGAGTATACCGAGGCGTTCCCAGGCCAGTCTGGAGATATAATCCTTCCATCTGGTCTTAGGTCTGCCACGGGGTCTCCTCCCAGTGGGACGTGCATCGAGGACCTTCCTAGGAAGGCGCTCGGGGGGCATCCGTACTAGATGCCCGAACCACCTACGGTAAGCTGACTCCTTTCCAAGTGAAGGAGCAGCGGTTCTACTCCAAGTCTCTCTCGGGTGATTGAACTTCTCACCCTATCTCTAAGGGAGATACCAGCCACCCTTCTGAGAAAACTCATTTCGGCCGCTTGTACCCGAGACCTTATACTTTCGGTCATGACCATAGGTGAGAGTGGGAACGAAGATTGCTCGAAAGACAGAGAGCTTTGCCTTACGGCTCAACTCTTTTTTCTTCACAACAGTGCGATTCAGCGACTGCAAAAGCGCTCCTACTGCTCCGATTCTCCGGCTGATACTCCCAGAGATACTTAAACTCCTTCACCTGGGGTAAAGTCTCATTCCCTACTTGGACTGCACAATCCATCGGTTCCCTGACAATATATATACCGGTAGGCAATCTTTTTCTAGTTTTCTTCTGTTGCTGTAGTCATGGATGCCAGTTCCCACCTGATGTCGTGTGGGAGTTCAGTCTGATCCAGAACATGCTGGATGACTGCTAGCTTGCATAACATCTTCAGGCTAGGATTTAAGTCTAGGATGTACAGGTCACCAGAAATTAAGCTGTTTCCGATCCTTCCTCCATGGATGATAATACAATTTCCCACCAAGCAACAGCACATCCCATACATCCCACAGGGGTCTTTCCCCTTGGGCTTAACCTGCTCCCAGGAAAAGGTCTCTTGACTGAATTTCCACAAATCATTGAAGCACTGGTGTCTGTTGTAGCCACCAAATATGTACAGCTCTGCATTGTAGGCAAAGGCTGAATGACTTGAACGTTCTTCTGGGAGGTGGTGTCCAGAAGGAGTGCTCAGCCAGCACTTTGTCTCTGTGTCAAACACTGTGACCTTGTTGCAGTCGTAGCCCTGGCCAATCGAACCCCCAAATACAAACATCTTTGTTCCAATGATGGTGGCAGAGTGACCTGCTGTAGAAGTCGATGGACCTCCTCTGGTGTTAATTAAAGACCAGACCATTATGCTGGTGTCCAACTTGTACATGTCATTAGTCCATATATGCAGCTGGGTGTTTCCTCCATACACATACATGACCTTCTCCAGGACACAGGCTGAGTGATAGATCCTTGCTTCTGGAATAGTCCCAGAAATACTGGGTTTGATCCAGCTGTGGGTGTCGACATCAAAGGCATAAAGCACATTGCAGGGAGGAAACCATCCTCCCCAGAGGAAGACAATCTCTTCTACCAGTACAGCTGTGTGGCCCCAGCGTCCAGAGGGAACCTTAGTGGGACCTTGTCCTCTTCCATTTGTCATTGGGGGCAACTTCTTCCAACACAAAGACAATGTGTTGAAGATGTGGACTTCCATCGGATCATGGTAGCTCCGGTATCCTCCAAAAGAGTACAGCTTGTGTCTGACTGCCACAGCAGCATGGCAGTACTCTTTAGGTCCTCCTTTCAGATGTATCGTCCAGTGCATCATTTCACGCACCAGGACCACCGTGAATCGGTTCAACTAATTTACTATAGAGTTTATTAGAAGGCAGGGAAATTTGGTGCTAAAATTTGCTGATTGGCGTTCTGTTGGAAAATACAATAAAAACATTTAAAAGGACAATCATATTGGAGGTGATGACAATGATGGGATGTCATTCCTTGATGAAATCATTATATGGAATATAATAGCTAATGGCGTTATAGTGCCCGCTCTCCCGTTTTATAGTAAGTGAAACCTGACCAATCATGGAAATTGGCCCACTTATAGTCTGGTCAAAGTGTCATGTGAAGCTCACCAATCCACCAATCCTCAAGCTTATCGGACTTACTGTATGCCTGTTTATGCCCATCTGGCATATACTGTATGCCTCAATATTATGACCTCACTCTTTACGTTTAATATCAGGTTGCACTTATTGATGGTGACCAAGAAGACTGCTGGTCCCTCATTGGCTTTTATGGTGATGATGACGTCATCACCCGATTGATGACCCCACTCTGTGTTTTCTCAAGGGTTTTCTCATTGGATGACGTCACTGTATTTTCCCAAGGCTTTTCCCATCAGTGCAGACACAAAATATACATGGCGACACAATTGGAAAATAGCAAATAATTGGAAAACAAAATGACCCGCGAGGCCTGATAGACGACGGCCCAATGGCCCATCATCACCTAAGTGCCATTTGACCTCGTCCTGCACACACTAGAGCAGGGTTCCCCAATAGGCGGCCCGCGGGCCATTTGCGGCCCGCGGGGGGCTACTGTCTGGCCCCCACCAACCCCAGTAATAATGGTGGTATAAGAGCAGCAACAACACTAGTATATCGTCGTTGTTGGATGGAAACCTCGTATCTCCAAATGTGTGTGTGTGTGTGTGTGTGTTTTTTCGCAAAGTAAAGCCCTGCTTCATCATACAAGGCCGTCGCACAAAAGTAGTGAAAACAGCCGATCTACAAGCACACAACGTTTTCACTAGTTTAAATCATTTTTAAAATGATAAATGCAAAACAAACGGTTTTGGACGTACAAGATTTTCACCCGACAACGATGATTATCTGAACTGTCGCTGGAGTAGTGGGAACGCCACCGTCGCCCCCTGCAATGTTGTGGCCCTCGGCTTGGTACCCTAGTAGGGTTACCAACTCCCAGAGTTTCAAATACGGGACACCTCATTATATTTATGAGGAAAGTAGCGTCGCCAAAGGCGACGCCGAAAAATCGGGTATTTTCGGTTATAAAGTTGGCTAAAACGAGTATTTTCCTATATTAAATCATATTTTTCCTTTCACAATATCATTTCGGGTGTCTTTGGGCCATTTCCTAAATATATTATTTCTCCCAAAACGGGTCTACCTGGTTCTGATGTGCCCACTCTCTGGTTACCCAACACTAGTTTAATCATATTGGAATGGCATACAGTAATAACCTTTAGGTTGTAAATGTTATGTTATTTCACATACCAGCCAGTCTGGGGATGGTCTGGCCTGGGGTCGCTTTAGTTGGCAGACAAGACTCCCAGGAATACAATCCATGGCTTATTTTCTGCTTGCTTGCCTGCTTTTTCACCTTGTTGTTTAGGCTATCACCTATCATGGATTCATGTCTAATCTGTTTGTACACAATCTTCTGTAACACGTTTTTATAAGACATTAAACAATGTTCTGAGCCGAGCACTGTCGTATGCTCGCGCTCGCATGCATTTGTATCGTCTCGATCAGGCAACTTATGGACTGAACCTAGAGCCCATGGGAAGGGATTGGATTGGCGGAGACTGTGTCTTAGCAACACTGTAAGCCAATGGGCTGCTTACAAACAGCGCAGGCTGCGCAGCGCCCCTCACAGCAATGGGATGCAGCACTTGTCTCAGAGGAGAGCAGAGTGGAAGCTCTCTGACAGGCAGAATCGCTGTCATTTCTCAATTAAATCATCCCGTCATTCATATTTATCCCCCAACCTTCAAATACGGGACAAAGAGCGTCCCGTTTCAGTTCAATACGGGACACGTCTTTTAGTTTCCAAAAGCGGGACGATCCCGTATTTTACGGGACGGTTGGTAACCCTATACCCTAGACATAATTCAGCCCTTGGGGAGAACTAATTGGGGAACCCTGCACTAGAGAGAGGACAAAACGACCCTGCATGCAGCTCCATGGCCAGGGAAAAACCAGGACAACACAGCACATGCCAGTCATATGAAATGACACGTGCTCTTCAGGGTGCACACAATATTTACAGGGGAACGTGCACACCATTCAGTGCAGTTGGAGAGCATGTTCCCTTCCACTGTCACAATGATGAAACGGTTGCACTGCAGAGCCAACAGAATGACGGCAGCAGGGACAGATGTTAGCACGGTGATAAGTTTGTCCATCAGCTCCATGTTTGCTGCTCATATAACCCCTGGGGGAGACGGCGACATCTGGAAGGAATTGCCAATGGGATTGATACATTATATGGAGTAATGAAAAATGAATTTCCCTCCCGTCGTATAAACATGGAATGACCTGTCCTGAACCACTACAAGTTTGTTTGCATTCCTGCAGACTTCTATCTATCTATATATCTATCTATCTATCTATCTATCTATCTATCTATCTATAACTAGAACTATATATATATATATACAGAAAAAAGTTATACTAGCTGCTACAAGGAAAGCTGAACCATAACTAAAAATAACTTCTGGGAACTCAGATTGAACCATAACAGACTGGCTCTAACAAAAAACAATAGCTATTAGGCCTAGCGGAGACAGTTTCCCCTACAAGCTACCAAATATGTCATCATGTATTATATACTGTAAGTACTTTTAAGTTCTAGTTATATAAAGGTTAGATATAAACAACCATACTAACAATATAGTATAGGCTAATGTACTAGTAAGACACCTCAGGGTGACTTGCGACCTCATGGTGACAATTCTTGGCCATCTGGCCAACCACAGCGTTTCTCTGACGATTCTAGTTGTTGTCATTCTGGGGGTAGTTTGTTCATGCTTTTGTGAGGGTATCAACCCTAGGAGACACGGGGAGAACATGCAAACTCCACACAGAAAGGCCATATCGCCAACCCCACCTAGAGTGTGGGCGCTGATGACGCGGAGGGAGGAACACACGTTACACGCCGCCCATATATGTCCTTAATATTGATAACCTAATATCCTTAATAATGTCCTTAATATTGACAATATAGGAATCTCCATATATGGGCATAAAACGTACGTAAGTAATGCCAAGCAGGGCCTTGGTGAGTTAGGACCATGGTTTGATGCCTGTGGATCTCCATATATGGGCATAAGGGGGGTACCCTAACATTCTCATTTTCGGCCTGGGATTTATGACATCAGAAATCTCCATGTATGGGCATGAAAGTTTTTTTTCTTTTTCTGAGAATGACCATATATGGACTTTTTATTTTATTTTATCCTTTATTAATAATAATATGTATCCATATACATACAATATAATTATGTTATTCCCATATATGGAGATGGGCATAACAAAAACGTACGTTAATTAGTTGCCAAGCAGGGCCTTGGTGAGTTAGGGCCTTGGTTTGATGCCAGTGGATCTCCATATATGGGCCATATATGGTACCCTAACATTCTCATTTTCGTCCTGGAATTCAGAAATCTCCATGTATGGACATAAAAGGTTTTTTGGACTTTAATATCCTGAGAAATCTCGTAGCTTGTCTGACTGTCAGGACAAGCTACTGACAGGAAGCGATGTCACGTGACATCCTTCTTTATGCCCATATATGAGTCATTCTGTACCACATCACTGTGACTCACTGACATCACTTTGTGTACGGACGTACGGACAGTCAGACAGACAAGCGACAAGGTTTTTCAGGGTATAATGTGACCTTCGGTCGCAACGACCTTCGGTCACAATAATTCTTTCACAGGATGGACCCTAAACTTCACTGTATACAGTATGTTGGTCCAACATCTATCCAAATCTCCCATATATCCTGAGGACCCGTAACAAACCGCTGTGAGCTATCCATCGGGTTTGAACAATATAGAAAATAAGAAAATAGAAAATAAAAAACATGCTTCTAGGAAAGCATTGCTTTAAATATAGAGCATTCGTGAGGAAAATAAATAGAGCACATCTAGAGAGATGTTGTGTTCATAATTCATGGATCGAGTGACATCACCCGGCAGAGGGCATATCGTACATTATATCTCTGCTGTCGGTCAAACAAGTCTGTCTGTCATGTCACCTCACACTTTTGCCCTACTCTCCGCCACCGTTGCCCCTATCCTTGCCAAACTTTGCACACACACTCGTTGGCTGCCAAACCACAACCTCCACCCCTTATTTCTCACATGGCCCTCTTCTAGCGCCACCATGAGGCCGATTCTTGCAAAACACATATTTGGACACTGCTCCTACAAATGTTGCCCTAAAATTACGCAAAGCGGTACACAGTATGTCTAGACTCATGTCATCAACATGGATCTGTCCCTTTTAGCGCCACCATCGGGCCCATTTTTTCAAACACATTTTTGGGCATTGCTTCTACAGATTTTGCCCTAAATTCAAGCAAAGCGGTACACAGTATCTCTATACAGTCATGTCATCAACTTGGATCTGTCCCATTTCCCATATTCCCTCCTGATTGGCTACCATTGCCTTCTAAAGTTTGTGTATGCGACCTGACAGTCGCTTATCTCCCGATTTAGGGAGTCTTACTGGTTAATGATACTGCAGGTGTTCAGGTTGAGATCTGATTCACATAGTTTCCATACTCATCAAACCATTCAGTGCCCTGCTGTGCATGAGGTCATTGTATGCCCTGGAAGAGATCAGTCCCATCAGGTATGGACAGAAGTGTTTCATCATAGGATGGAGGTCACCTGACCCCCTCACTGTGCGGGGCAAACATTCAGGCCTGTTATGCTACCTTCGTGTACGCCAATGTGTTTGGCGAAGGATGACTCATCTGACCTGGTCACATTTTCTCTTTTAGTCTAGATGGACAGGGGGGTCCGCGGCTCCGCGCGCATAGGGTGGATTTTTTTTCGCCACCTGTTTTTTCTTAATCCTTGAAGGGTATATGTTAACATTCTGCCAGGTACCATGCTAAAATATTTTCTGAAGGGGTTCATTTTTAACACTTTCTTTCACAAATCCTGACTCTAAACCCCAAGATGGAAACAACAGAAACAAGCATAACTTTTGAAGGAAACAACCTACTGAGACAAATTAACCTATTTTTCCATACAATTTGGACCCAGGGAATTAATTAAAGTGGTTATTATTAAAATTCAAGCACATTTTGACCCCGTTACAGGACAAAACACTTTAAAAAATAGCTGAAAACATTAAGATCACATTTAAACTTCTCCTGTCACTAAATTACCGGGGTGATTTTTTTCTCAACAATTGTTTTTCCTTAATCCTTTAAGTGTGTAGGTTAAGATTCTGCCAAGTACCAAGCTCAAATATTGTCCAATAGGGTTCCTTTTAACCCTTTTTTAAAACATGTCACTGCAACCCGAAAAGGGAAGAGATGAAGAAAATGAATTAACCTTTTAAGTAAACAACTCACAGAGACAAATTAACATATTTTACCATACAATTTGGACCCAAGGAATTAATTGAAATGGATATTATTAAGATTTGGCCACAACTTAACTTTATTACAGGACGAAAACAGGCAAAAACAAGCAGAAAATGTTCAGATCATATATTTCCCCTATTTATTCATACCCTCTCAAGCTCAATGCAGTAAAATAGCTAAATTTATTTGGAACTGTACTAGTACCACCTCATATAAAATGGGATTGACACTATAAGACAAGTCATGCCAAGTGCAGAAGAGGGCTGTTTCCTACTGACATAATATCTCTAAGATCATGAAGTGGGGTAGTAGAGGTCTTAAGAGCGGTCCACGCGCATCCCCCTTAAATAAACTTCTAGTGTGGTTTTTATGTATCTTTAGGACCTCTAAAATAAGGATTTTGATGATCCCAAGAAAAACAAAAGTCCCAACTGTGTTTTTTTATTACCCCTATGACACCTCCGGGATTGCTGACTGGAAACCCGGCGAGATTGTCTTTCGGAGTCTTTAGACGCACTCCAAAGATAAAGATATCATTTGATTCTAGACAACCTCAGGTTTCCAATGGGACCAACCTTGTCATGCTCCCCTGTCGGGAAGGGGGCTAAATGCCTAAAGATTTAAAGTTAGACAACATTTTGGTGAGGAAAAAAACAAAACCCCATCACCATTTTCCAATGGTCCCTTGAGCTTTCACATCAATATTCCTGAATGGAAATGGGCTACATGGATACCTCCCCTGTACAGACATACCATACCCACTATGTATAGCTGCATGAGGTCACTGTACTGCATGTAGACCACTGCACAGCATCTATAGACCAGTGTACTGAATCAATAAACCACTATATGGCATATATATAGACCGTTGTACCACCACATACATTGACTACTGTAGTGCAGATGTGCTAAAGTAGTCTATAGATGCACTGCAGTGGTCTCACAGTGGTCTACAGGTGTGCTACAGTGGTCTACAGATGTGCTACAGTGGTCTACAGATGTGCTACAGTGGTCTACAGATGTGCTACAGTGGTCTACAGATGTGCTACAGTGGTCTACAGATGTACTACAGTCTATAGACCACTTCTGTGATCTCTACACCACTGTACTGCATCTACAGACCACTGTAGCACATCTACAGTCCACTGTAGCACATCTATAGACAACTCTAGTACATCTACAGACCACTCTATACATCTACAGACCACAGCAGCACATCTATAGACCACTGTAGTACATATATAGACCACTGCAGCACACCTGGAGACCACTGCAGTGCATCTATAGACTACTGTAGCACATCTGTAGACCACTGCAGTGCATCTATAGACATTTGTGGACCACTGTGCTACATCTATAGACCACTGTACTACAGAGCCTTTGGTCCTAGTGAGAGCTAATCATGGCAGTCTATTTTGTTTCCTTTGCTGGTGCTAATGTTTTGTTTTTGTTTGTATTTCATAGGTATTTATGCTATAAGACCAATTTATATTGCATTGTTATGTTTTGGTGAAAGTCGCTTCCAAGGAGGCTTTGTGTGTCCCGTTCATGTCCATATGGTCATTCCAGTCCAGAATGAACAGGTTTTATCTGTCCCGTACATCCAAAATATGTGTGTAACGTCCGTCCCGGTCTGATGATTGGATGATTCATTCATTCATTCAGAATTGGAAGTATGTATAGATCACAGAGTTCATAGCTCTAGAACACATAGAATAACAGTTCACCGCTTCACTGCCATTGCAGATTTTTTTTTTAATGTATTATTGATTGACTGATGTGCCAGTCAAAATTGTGCCACGGGCCGGAACTGGCCCGCGGGCCTGAGTTTGAGTATCAGTGCTCTAGGGTTCACGTGGTTAACACTGGTTAACATACGAGCACGCTCTGAAAGAGGATGGGTTGTTTGAACTTCCCTATAGGCTGCAGTTTGTGACAATGCTCATTTCACACAGCTTTACCTCCGACTTCAGTAAATAAATACTTAGCAGTCCAGTTTATAGGTAAGGTAAGGAAGGGTGTCTTGACTTGTGACCAGTCTGACCACCTGCTTGTTGACATGATTGGCTAAGCCTTAGCCAATTAGGCCTATTTTATGGCCAAGGAGTCATTTTAACAGAAAACTAACGTTTGGAATGGATTCAGCAGCCCAAACATACCCTAATATATATATTAAGACTGGGACTTTAACTGATTAATTGCGATTAATCAATTACAGAAAATGTATGCGATAAAAAAAAATGACGCATTTTAATCACACTTAGTTTTTGCACCACAGAACCTTCAGTTTCGGGCATACTGATCATAGCGATGCACCAACCAAGAAGAGACAACAAACGCAAAGGGAGAAGTAGCCGATCAGAGCCGATTCACTCGTAGAACAAAATGTGTTTTACTTGAGTCAGAGCGCTTTGCTTGGCCCAGTGGATGCGAAATTTAGATTTAAAAAACTCACTAGTTGATTCACTCGTACAACAAAATGTGTTTTACTTGAAAAAAATGCTTCTCAGGTCAAATATCGATGTGCGATTAAAATGCCATTAATTGCGATTAATTAATCACAGAGCCTGTAATTATATATGATCAACGTTTTCAGCCAGGGATCAGAAATCTCCATATATGGTCATAAAAGGGATTTTGTTTCTGGGAATGACCATATATGGACTTTTTATTTTATTTTTTCCTTTTTAATAATAATAGATCAGCAGCGATGATCTTTTGATGAGATGATGTCACGTGACATCACTTCCTGTACGGACTGAAGGAAGGAAGGACGGACAAGCTACGACATTTCTCATGGTATACTGCGACCTTCGGTTGCAATAACCCTGGTCTGTGCAAATCGACATTGTTTTTGTTGTGGGTGATGTCACACCACAGCTCTCTGGTCGGCCTATACAAGGTGGTGCAGGTGCTGATTGCTGACAGAGGTTAAAGACAGAAAGACAGACAGACAGACAGACAGACAGACAGGCAGGCAGGCAGGCAGGCAGGCAGGCAGGCAGGCGGATTGACCCTCACTCACACACAACACACACACGCACGCGGAGTGATGTTCCGCTGGACAGTGTGTCAGAACAATGGACCAGAGGGTCCCTATCACACTACTTCTGTGGCAGTGCAAGACAACATGTACACCTTTAACTCCTTTACAGGGCACAATCAGATTAAGGTGTACATTTTCAACACAGTGGCTTTGCGTTGGACGACGTTGCCAACTGGAAGAGAAGATCCTCATGAGGTTCCTTCATTGAGCTGTGGCTATACAGCTGTGTTCATAGAAGATACAATCTACATCTGGGGGGGAGTGGATGAAAAGTATAGACTATGCAACATTCTTCATGCTCTTGATGTTGACACCCAAAGATGGTTCAAACCCAAGGTTTCTGGTACTGAGCCAGAGGCAAGGGCTGACCACTCTGCCTGTGTTTTGGGGAAGTGCATGTATATCTGTGGAGGATGCAACAGGTTGACCGCATTACCTGATGAAATCTACAAGTTGGACACAGCCACAATGGTCTGGTCTTTCATTAACACTAGGGGAAATGGCTTAACAAAGGAACCAAACTACTATGCCACCATCATCGGGACAAAGATGTTCGTACATTATGGCCGATTTGAAGATAGCGTCAACATCAGGGTATTTGATACAGAGACCAGCTGCTGGCTGAACACCCCTTCTGCGAAGCAAGCACGAATGTGCAGTACTCATTCAGCCTTTGCCTATAATGGAGAACTGTACATAATTGGTGTATTCAATTGTTATGGGGATATTGATCTTCTGAAATTCAATCCTGAGACCTTCTGCTGGAAGAATGTTGAGATCAAGGGGATAAGAAAACGACAATGTTGGTCAGAGTATAGTGAGTGGGTGGGTTGGGTATGCATAGTGGGAGAGCGTGTCATCGTCTGTGTAAAAGGATGGGGCAGAAAGTTAGGAGATTGGACGGTTCACCTGAATATCTTAGACTTAGCACCTAGTCTGAAGACATTAAGTAAGTTAAAGGTTATTCAATACGGTCTGAGGCAGAAGGACCTCCCACATGACATCAGGTGGGAACTAGAAACAATGACTACTGACAGCAATGGCTACAAGCAAAAGTAAACACGTTCTCCCCACCGGTGAGAAGTAGTCACACCTTTGGCTTAGAATATACACGTACATGTGGCCTTTACTTATAGCAACAAGAAAATGCAAGACATTTTCAATTCCTGTCTGATTATACAGTCCAATTTATTCAGCCTCACAACCCGGATACATCAAGTTTACAAAATGCAGGTTCACTTTGCTGGCAAAAAGATCTCAGGTTCTTTTTTTCTCTCTCTTTTGATTTCTACTACAGTAGTTCTACCGAGAAGACCCACCCTCACTGCCATTGCAGCATTAATTTCATTAGCAATCGCTTCAAAACAGGCCTCAAAACAACTCAGTAGAAACCAACGGCATAACTTTAGTGGACAGGACGTAGAAAGGACGTTTGAATGCACCATCAGTGTGCAGTTGTTTTGATTCTCTAGGAACGGGGAGGCAGAGCAGTTGATTCCAATTGAAATCAGACAGGGACAATGAGGATGAAGTTAAGCGAGGAATTGAAAATAGTAAAAGGAGGCTTATTAATTCGGAAAGTGACCAAGAGCAAAAAGAGATTTTTTTTTTGTTGGGATGAGAGCGGAGAAACAATTTGATGGCATCTCCAGTGATCCACAGGTTGTGGGAAAGTGTGTTGAGAGGAAAAGGGGGTTCACCCATAAGTCGGACGTTGGTGTGACCAGGTTAACTCAATGAGTGCCAATCACGTGATATCACGGGATATATCATCGCATCCCATAGTGCCAATCACGGGTATTCACGTGATTTAAAAAAAAAAAAAAATTTGAAAAAATTGAAAATATTTTGTTTGAATTTTTTTTTGGGACCCCATCAAATCTAGTGAACATGATTTCAATCGCGATTTTGCATGTTCCACCCCCATACAACCCCATCTAACATACAGGGCGGCCATGTTTGTTTACATAACATGTAAAACATAATGGCCATTATCTCAAGAATGCCTGAACGGATTTCCAATCGGATTTTTTTGTTTGAAAGCTGTGAACAAACTGCACAAATCCACTCCAATGCAATCCAGGATTGCATTGGATTTTTTAGAGCTCATTCTTCTCTGTTTTTTTCCCATGCATGAGGTGTGCAAGGTTTAATCATGGCTAAGTTGACGAAAATTAGGCTTTTAAAATGCTTGGTAGCCAATAGCTAACTTCAAGCTAACTTCATCCTCTTCCTGTACATGCACAAAGGAAAGTGTTCAGGCAAGTCATGGCTGCAGGGCTTCTGCATATACCAGCATATCTATATGGGATTGTCTATGGCACTCTGGGCACCCTCTAGTGGTGAAAGGGTGGCACTAAATGAGTTTTAACATTCACCAGGTTAGCATTGACCAGTGTCGGCAGGTTAGCATTTCACTGGGTTACTGTAGCATTCACCAGTGTTAGTTTTACTGAGGTTAGGGTTAAGGTTTGCTTTTCTCCCTGTACACCAAATCCCTTGGTGCTGTTATCTCTGCTCACAATCTATCCATACTGTACTTGAGGATACATTTAAATTAACGATTTAATTAACAATTTGAATGCTAAATTAATGTATAAACATATATGCTCTTATTTGTGACTTTGGTTGTCCTAATGACATTTTAATGATTGAATAGAGCTAAACTACATTTTCTATGTTGGCTGTAGTAGCAAGGCTTGGTTACCCGTCATCTCCCATGGCACTATGCTGTCTTGGAAGTGTAGCCAACACTGCCCTCTAAAGGTGTAGTGCAAGTACTAAGACCTACATGCTTTCAATGACAAGTGGACAGTTTTATTGGATTTCTTTATTAAAGTAGGCTAGACCAGTGGTTCTCAAAGTGGGGTCCGGGGACCCCCAGAGTTCCAGGGGCTCCCCACTAAATGATAGTAAGGAACCAAATGGATGGACCCATGGTTCTGTAACTCTGAGTGTAGCCTGCAAAGAAACCAAATGGAGCCTAATCTCTTAAGAACGGAAAGGAACAAAACAGAGGGGGCTGTTTTTCCCTTTCCTTTGACGATGGGTTCCCAGATTGGACCCTAAATGGGTCCATTTGGTTCAATTTGTATGTTCTCACTGTTAAATGAACATTGATTTTACAATATATTGGGGCCTCAGAGATAGAAATGCCATAAAATGGGGGTCTGTTACCTTAAAGCATGTCAAACTGGGGGTTCCTTGAAATTAAAATGGTTGCGAATAAACTGCTAGGGACCAAAAAAAAAAAAAAACACTTATGGGGGTCCCTGGCATCTTTTCAAATGGGGGTCTGCGGGCTATTAAGTGTCAATTTGGGGGTCCTTGGGCCTTGGCAGGTTAACATTCACCCACGTCGAACAAATTTAGTCGCGATATCGTCACACTCCCATGATTTGGTCTGATATGGTCTGCGTGTCAATTGGTCCAGAATTCTTTAGGCTCTTGTTTGTATGGCAAGTACCCGTATATTGATAAAACAGTGAAACTGATCAAACTAGCTATTTGTGTTTCTCTAGTTGAATTTAACTGTACAAGTAATAATGGTGAAGATCAACTATCAATATACTTAGCTGGGGATCTCCCTGGAACCCCCTCAAGGACCCTTGGGGGTCCCCGACCCCACATTTCAGTGGACAGGTGGCGCCATGCCGCCATCGTAACTCTCTATTGGATGACATCATATTCTCTGTCTCACAGGTGGGAAAAGTACTCAAATAAGTAAAAGTATCAATACTGCAAATATGCACTACATCTTTTATTGTAGAAGTGGTAATCAAAATCTACTTGAGTAAAAATACAAAAGTATTGGCATCTAAATATAGGCTACTTAAAGCACTAAAAGTGCTCATTATGCAGAGTGTCCCATTTAGCAAGTTATGTATAAAAACATTTTATGAATGGCAGATCTACAAGCTCACAAGCTTGTACAGATAGCCTAAGTATTGTGTTTTGTCATGTATCTGTTTGTGTTTATGCCTGTAGCCAATCAGGGACCCGCATTCCTTGGGACGTCACCATCAACAGCCAATGAGGGACCAGCATTCTTGGTGACATCACCATTAACAAGTGCTACCTGATATAAATGGATGGAAGTGGGTGGAGATGATCGAGGGAAGGTGGAGGAATGTGGGTGAAGGCCATAGAGTATATATAAAATAGAGAGCGGACGAGCCCCGCCCCCACTATCATTTCAATGCAAGTGCTCAGTGGCGTTTTGAAGCAACGTGCTACGTGCTAGCATGTAGCTAATCCAGGTGCATTCTGGGGATTGGCCCCACTACCTAGTGGGGCCATGACGTCACGCTGCTCTCCGCTCAGAGGAAGGGATTGGCTGGAGTGGAGGGGGCGGGGCCATGACGTCACGTTTAGGCTGCAGTTCCAACTTTGGCCACCATCGGTGTTGCTTCAAATCTAGCCCTGGGTTCTGGGGGCTTGGTGAAGGCGGGTGGAGTTGAAAGTGACTGGAGATGGTTGGGGTGGGTGAAAGTAGGGCTGTCACAATTATTACATAATAATCTAATCGCCATTATTTGACATAATCACAATTATTTGGTCATAATCGTTTTCATGTTGAAACATTTTCATATTTTCAAACATTTTCAAAAATAGTGGAAATAGCCGATCTACAACCCGGGTCGCGTCATACCAAAGATTCTAAAAAATGTGACCCAGTGCCTCCCTGCTTGAAACTCAGCATCAAGGGTTGGATTGGGGGTAACTCCCTGCGACATACTAGCGTCATGTCCAGGGGGTGTATAGGCTCCTGCCCTATGAGATTCATGGCCCGGCCGATTCATATGGTCTTCACTTCAAAGCTCAGCAAGGCTTACTATGTACATCATCAAACTGTCCAGGTGCATAGTATCACAGTTTTTTATGTCTGTTGCATATAGGCCTACAGTCTTTTGCATACGTTGTGTAGAGGCCAATTTGTGCTTTTTACCTATAACCACCGATTAGTGTAAAACTTTGTATGCACACTTCCCAGAGGCCAAGGAAAAACCTGTTCCCTGCATTTTTCACATCTGCCATTTATAGCGCCACCAGTGTTACAGTATGTAAAACACATTCTTCGATATTACTCCTTCAGATTTTATCCGAAAATCACACAAATCAGTATACACAGTATCTCTACAGTGATGTGATCATGACGGATTTGTCAGATATCATATTCTATCTAATTGGCTAACATTGAATTCCAAGGTTTGCAGGATTGCTCCTTTTTGAACAAAATGTCTCAAACTTAGTGTGAGATTTTGCACACACATTCCCACTAGGCCAAAGAACAGATGCCACCCTTCTCACATTGGCCTGTTATAGCACCACCAGCGGGTACATTTTTGCAAAACACATTTTTGGAACAACATGTCTCAAATCCCGCATGCAGCGTCCGATTGCGGTGAAATGCCCAAGAACACGTGGTACCCTTTTCACTTTGGCCTATTATAGTCACCACTAGGCCAAAAAAAAAAAAAGAAAAAGGAAAAACACCTGACCTGCCGGAGACCTGTTCAGAAGAACACTGCTTCCAGTTTTTCTTTGATTTGTTCTTTGCTTTCCCTTGATGCTTTTTTGCTTTCCTGCTTTTTCTGCCTTGGCCACTTTATCGCTGCTTGCAGCTATATTTTCAATTGTTTTAGTTGGTTATTTTAAATTTGATCAAATCTGATAAAACAAATAAAGACGCGGGGTTTCTTATCCCTTTAAAGGTTTGTTGGCCTCGCTCTACTGCAAGTCCCTCACCACACCATCTTGCTCAACTGGAGACGTCTATGACTGACCACCACGGTGTCATCTGAGAACTATAGATGACAGAAGATGCATATAAGGAAGCATGAGGTCAGTCCATTGCTCACCCCAGGTTGGCAGAGGGATTGTAGCCCCCAGGATTAGAAATTGACATGGGTGTGATAAAAGGGTTACAAAAAATGATTATTGAAATTAGGAAATAAAAAACAAATAAGTTCACTGATACCCCCGAACAGTAACAAAAAAATCACACCCGATGTGAAGTGAGCGGTGGTCATGCTTGCCTAACGTCTTCAGATTTGAGTCTAGGATGTACAGGCTATGCTACACACATACGTTTTGCTATGGCAAAAAGCTACAGACATACGACATATGACATCACTAGACAAACATGATGCTACGTACACACATTTTGCTATGGCAAAACTCTGAGGAAAAAGGCTACAGACACACGCACAGCCACGTATAGCCGCTCCTAGGAGCCACGTATAGGAGCGGTTTACCACCGCCCAAAAATATTAGCTAGGCGCTAAAGTTGCAAGTGTGTTTGTTCCAACGTTCGTTTGGCTGTCCTTCCTTGACCGTCCGTCCGTGATCCATTCATTAATACAAACATTTGAGCAGCCGTCTGTTACGCTGCTCCCATAGTATCCTTCCACAACCTGAGGCAGAGGTTTAACCCCTTTTTTCCTGGTCCACGTCAAATATGCCGACGGGCCGGTGTTCCAACTCTTTCGATGTGTCATTCTTTCGACAACCAACGTCGGCAGGTTAGCTACTCACCCGTGTCACGGTTACTGAGGTTAGGGTTTGGGTTAGGGTTAAGCATAGAGGTTAACATTCACCCGCGTCGGCAGGTTAGCTTTTCACCAGGTTAACATTCACCCTTGTTGAAAGAATAGACTTTCGAACAGATGCTATGTCGCAATATCGACCCACTCCCGCTCCGACCTAGTTTGGTTAATAAACCAGACTGCACAACACCACCCCCTGTTGGTAGTGGTGGTGTTGTGTAGTCTGGCCCTTCACATTAAACAAGCTTTTTCCACCATCCCCTCAGAAAGGGCGAGCCAATCAGGGCTGTAGGCTTGGGGCACGTGGTGGGTGGTGGCCTGGTTCAAAACCATTCAGCCAATCAGGCGAGTCTGTATGTATTCAAACACATTCCTTTCTCCACTCTTATTACAGACATCACACAGATTGTAGTCTTTGATGCTTTCAGTGACTAACGAGTTATTGACACTTGTATGGCTCAATCAATTACAGCAGCTCACAAGCCCTTTGAAGTTCAGAGGGAGCAATTAAGACCAAGTCAACTTAACATTTTTTAAACCACCCCTTGGAAATGAAAGTCCAGACTAATATCCGACACGCAGTGAGGAATTAGTATGAGCAACGCCAGGCTAGCTCCGACCAACTAAACCTAACCCTAACCTCTTTAAAACTAACACTGGTGAATGCTACAGTAACCCAGTGAAATGCTAACCTGCCGACACTGGTCAATGCTAACCTGGTGAATGTTAACCTGGTCACACCAACGTCCATCAGAATTATGGGTGGACCCCCTTTTTCCTCTCAACACACTTTCCCACAACCTGTGGATCACTGGAGATGCCATCAAATTGTTTCTCCACTCTCATCCCAACAAAAAAAATCACACCCAATGTGAAGTGAGCGGTGGCCGTGCTTGCATAACGTCATCAGACTAGGATTTGTGTCTAGGATGTACAGGCTAAGCTACACACACACGTTTTGCTATGGAAAAACGCTGAGGAAAAAAGGCTACAGACATACGACATATGACATCACTAGACAAACATGATGCTACGCACATACATTTTACTATGGCAAAAGGCTACGGTCACACACACTCTATGGAGCGGTTTACCTGCTACACACACACATTTTGCTATGGCAAAACGCTGAGGAAAAAGGCTACAGACACATGCCATATGACATCACTAGACAAACATGATGCTACGTACACACATTTTACTATGGCAAAACGCTGAGGAAAACGGCTACGGACACACACACAGCCACTCTATGGAGCGGTTTACCTGCTACACACACACGTTTTGCTATGGCAAAACGCTGAGGAAAAAGGCTACAGACATACGGCATTTGACATCACTAGACAAACATGATGCTACGCACACACGTTTTACTATCAGGAAAAAGGCTACGGACACACGCACAGCCACTTACAGTATAGGAGCGGTTTGCACCGCTCAAAAATTCTCTTCTTGCTCTTGGTCACTTTCTGAATTAATAAGTCTCCTTTTACTATTTCAATTCCACACTTAACTTCATCCTCATTACCCCAGTCTGATTTAAATTTGAATCAATCCCTCTGCCTCCCCGTTCCTAGAGTATCAAAACAACTGTAGACACTCTGATGGTGCATTCCAACGTCCTTTCTACGTCCTGTCCACTTAAGTTACGCCGTTGGTTTCTACTTGTTGTTTTGAAGCCTGTTTTGAAGCCTGCAATGGCAGTGAGGGTGGGTCTCCACTCGGTAGAACTACTGTAGTAGAAACCAAAAGAGAGAGAAAAAGTTACTTGTATAAACCCAAGAGCTCAGAGCTCTTTTTGCCAGTAAAGTGAACCTGCATTTTGTAAACTTGATGTATCCGGGTTGTGAGGCCGAATATCTTGGACTGTATAATCAGACAGGAATGGACATTTTTCTTGCAAGTTCTTGTTGCTAGAAGTAATGCTCACATGTATATGGAACATAGACTGTAAACAAATATGGACTGTGGGAACCACTGGGAAGACACTGTTTTCTATGGAGCTAAAATTAAGTATTTTGGGTCCTTGTATGGGCGCCACCATCATTGTGGAAATCAACGTTCATTGGTATAAACGGTACCATCTCGAATGCTATTGGCTGCCAAAAGTCACATGCAACCGCAGGGATACTGGGAGAATGTGGTGTTGGGCACCACATGATACCAGCAGGCTGGTATCAGTTTAGTTGGTTCAGTTTTTACTAGCGACAGACAGGAACCTTAAAGTATTTATGACAATGTTTGAGAGACAGCCGCTGGCCGCCGCGTCCACGTCCATGGACGCGTCCACGGACGCGTCCATGGACGCAGCCGCGAAAAAAACGGACGTGGACGCAAGGTCGCGTCCGCGGACGCAAACGGCCGGCCGGCCCGGCCGTGGACGCGGCCGTGGACGCGGTCGTGGACGCAGACGGCCGGGGACGCGGCCGTGGACGAGGCCGTGGACGAGGCCGCGGCCGTGGACGCAAACGGCCGGCCGTGGACGCGTCCATGGACGAAGCCGCGAAAAAAAGGCTGCAAAAAAAAAAAAAAAGGTGTCTATTGTATGTATTTTTTGATGGAGAATTCAAATATGACCTTCTTTTTTGCATAGGACAACTCTAACCTGCATCAATTGGTATTTTATAATTGCCAATTGTACCCTATCCATCTAAAAAACAAATTGGATGTCTATTGTATGTATTTTTTTATGGAGAATTCAAATATTACCTTCTTTTTGGGATAGGACAACTCTAACCTGCATCAATTGGTATTTTATAATTGCCAATTGTACCCTATCCATCTCAAAAACAAATTGGATGTCTATTGTATGTATTTTTTGATGGGGAATTCAAATGTTACCTTCTTTTTTAGATAGGACAACTCTAACCTGCATCAATTGGTGCATCAACCTACTATCTATCTATCTATCTATCTATACTTCACCTTTAGTCCAGAAGAGAGTTCAGCCTCAGGAACTTGCACACATGGAACTGTGTCATGACTGTGTCATGGAGCTAAACAGGGCTATGTTAAATACTCACAATGAGTCTGATGGACCAATCAGAGTGGTGGTGGGGGGAGGGATCAACAATAGACAGAAACTGGATAATGCTTTGTTAACTGTCCCACCTAAGTCCCTGCTAGTCTGAACAAACATCACCTTCCCTCTCATAACACTACTACTACTACATTTATATAAAGCTGCTCTTGCATTTGAATTCAAGTCTGACACAAGTTAAGGTTAACTTAGGTAGTATTTAATTTTGCTGGCTTTTAGGGTCTGTGTGTGAGTGTGTAGGCTCACAAATTATTATAATTGTCATTAAGTGACTCTATCTATCTATCTATCTATCTATCTATATATCTATATATCCATCAATCAATCTATCCATCTATTTATTTATACTTACTGTTTATATTTTCTATAAATATGTATTTCTATATAAAACTCAGTTGTGTGGAGTTATTGTGTGCCTTTTCTTGTAGCTAAAGAGTCCATTTGTTCACTAGACATTAAGTCAAGGTTACTATTTTGAGTTGAAGCTAAGTGTTTTATTGCTTTGTGGTTTAACATGATTTAAAAGGCAAATTCATTGTTATGGTTACTTTAGAAGACTGCTTTTGCATTCATGAGTTAAAAAGAGAGCCAAGCTAATTCAAAGAGTTAAGTTAAAGGAACACAAAACATGACCTAACTCACAGCTGCCATTGGACAGACAGTTACAACATACTCTTATCTTTCACAGAACAGACAATTATCATTTATTTTATCTATTTGAGACTATGTAGCTGCTCTAGGGGAAATAGAGCATTATATCAGCCTATTCAATTGATAATGACCAATGGGTGCCAGTTTCTAAGTAGTTAAGTATATTAACATAACAATATATGTGGCCTAGACATGGATATTGCCCAATCAACTCGTAATCTACAGAAATGTCCACCACATCACACAGTATAAAACCTAGTAGGCTTAGTGGATTAACCTATGTTAAATCATGTCAGGTTAGTTTGGTTCAAGGAGGTATAATAATTTATGAGACAAAAATGTAAACAGCACAAATGTACAATCACATCTAGAATGATAACATAAAGCCCTGACTACTCCTTGTTATTGTGGTCCTAAATACTACAATGATTAGTTTGGATGCATTGCTTCTATCATGTCCAATTAAAAATAAATACATTACATACATACAGAAATCTGCCTTCTCCTGTATTGTATTAGTGACATTCATTATAAATATAGTAAAATAACAGGACAGAGCAAAAAAGGCCTCTGTTGTGTCTTTATCTGATCACATGCAATCAGACACTCACACTGCACAGCAATATATAAACTTTATTACAGGCTCAAGGCCCACAGGGTAAGAAGACAATACATTACAAAGATAATAATTAAAAAAAACAACAACAGAGAGTACATTCACCGAGCCCCACCGGAGCTAAAGAGGCACTCATGCCACTCATGCCAGTGTCCACTAACGGTAGACGTGTACCTGACAGAGCTACATCCAGGGTCTGTCATCAGTCTCTGGAACAATCTGAAACAATGTATCTTTCCTGTGGCTGTTATAATGAACACAAACAGATCAGAAAGTAATTTAACATACAACAATGTAAGGGATTCCTTTCTATTAAAAGCAAAATCATCACCGGGTCAAAGTTGTTGCTTGGTTCTCCCCATATAAAGGCATGTAGGTAACAGTAACATGATATTATGTCATGAATGATAAAAGTAATGTTTAAACAGTTTGATGTGTGTGAGTTTATCTGGAGACTTACTCAATCTGTGACTTACAGAGATCTTGATGGTCTTTGGGTTCCACCTGTTCATCAGAATTGCCGCTGGTGCCGTCTAGAGATTTCATCTTCACTTGAAGTCTGGAGTTGTGGACACTCTGCAACTAACCTAACCTAACACACACTATGTGTTAATGTTGATCAATATCATAATGTAAAAATACAAAGTTAAGTAGACCTAAGTAAGAAATAGTAAATACATTGTAATAATACATTGAAGGGGAAAATGTAGGAAAACAAATGCAACTCAGCATTGAATTTATGGCAAATATTTTGCTACTCAACCCTTTCCAAATAATATACAATTAAGAAGTGGGATGTTCCACTTAGTAAGAGAAAGAATTAATTAAATATTACATTTTTAAAAAGCTAGAAGACTCACCTATTATAGTAACCATCTGAATTGCTAATAATGTTATGGGTCAGATGTGTAAAGATCTATCACATTGTATTGTTCTTTTCAGACTCAACAATAACAATGATGATGTTACTTAAATGCTGATCAATGTGTGAATCTGGCTCTTATCAGGTGTGTGTTTTCTCTCCCTGTCCTGTGCTGTCCTCAGTTAAACCAAAACAGTGCTGTTGTGACCAATGTGGAAAAAAGCCTTCAGCTCAATTTATTATCTCAAAGTAGACCAGAGAATTCATACCGGAGTGAAGCCATTCAGCTGTGAACAATGTAGGAAGTATTTTGCTCGGTCTGGACAATTAAAAGATCATAAGCGTTCACATACTGGAGAGAAACCTTATTGTTGTGACCAGTGTGGGAAAATATTTGTTCAAAAGGGGATTTTAAAAGAACATCAGAGAATTCACACTAGAGAGAAGCCCTATTGCTGTGACCAGTGTGGGAAAAGCTTTACTCGATTGTCTTATCTCAAAATACATGAACGAATTCACACAGGAGAGAAACCATACAGCTGTGTCCAATGTGGGGAAAAGTTCAGTTTAATGGCTGCTCTGAAAGTACACCAGAGATTTCACACCGAAGAAAAGCCTTACTGCTGTGAACACTGTGGCAAACGTTTCACTGTAAAATCTAGCCTCGTACAACACAAGAAGATTCACACTTGAGAGAGACCTTACTTCTGTCACCAATGTGGGAAAAGGTTCACTCTGAAGACGGCTCTGAAAAGACACCTGAAAATCCACACTGGTGAGAAGCCATACTGCTGTGTCCAGTGTGAGAAAAGGTTCAGTGATATGCATCATCTCAAAGCACACCAGAAAAATCACACTGGAAAGAAACCTTATTGCTGTGACCAGTGTGGAAAGAGCTTTCCTAGACTGGAACATATCAAAATACACCAACAAATTCACACCGGAGAGAAACCTTATATCTGTAACCAATGTGGGGAAAGCTCTGTCAGGTACACGTCTACCGTTAGAGGACACTGGCATGAGTGCCTCTTTAGCTCCGGTGGGACTTGGTGAATGTACTCTCTGTTGTTGTTTTTTTAATTATTATCTTTGTAATGTATTGTCTTCTTACCCTGTGGGCCTTGAGTCTGTAATAAAGTATTGCTGTGCAGTGTGAGTGTCTGATTGCATGTGATCAGATAAAGACACAACAGACGCCTTTTTTGCTCTGTCCTGTTATTTTACTATTTATAATGAATGTCACTAATACAATACAGGAGAAGGCAGATTTCTGTATGTATGTAATGTATTTATTTTTAATTGGACATGATAGAAGCAATGCATCCAAACTAATCATTGTAGTATTTAGGACCACAATAACAAGGAGTAGTCAGGACTTTGTTATCATTCTAGCCGAGATGTGATTGTACATTTGTGCTGTTTACATTTTTGTCTCATAAATTATTATACTTGAACCTTGAACCAAACTAACCTGGCATGATTTAACATAGGTGAATCCACTAAGCCCACTAAGTTTTATACTGTGTGATGTGGTGGACATTTCTGTAGATTACGAGTTGATTGGGCAATATCCATGTCTAGGCCACATATATTGTTATGTTAATATACTTAACTACTTAGAAACTGGCACCCATTGGTCATTATCAATTGAATAGGCTGATATAATGCTCTATTTCCCATAGAGAAGCTACATAGTCTCAAATAGATAAAACAAATGATAATTGTCTGTTCTGTGAAAGATAAGAGTATGTTGTAACTGTCTGTCCAATGGCAGCTGTGAGTTAGGTCATGTTTTGTGTTCCTTTAACTTAACTCTTTGAATTAGCTTGGCTCTCTTTTTAACTCATGAATGCAAAAGCAGTCTTCTAAAGTAACCATAACAATGAATTTGCCTTTTAAATCATGTTAAACCACAAAGCAATAAAACACTTAGCTTCAACTCAAAATAGTAACCTTGACTTAATGTCTAGTGAACAAATGGACTCTTTAGCTACAAGAAAAGGCACACAATAACTCCACACAACTGAGTTTTATATAGAAATAAATATTTATAGAAAATGTAAACAGTAAGTATAAATAAATAGATGGATAGATTGATGGATAGATAGATAGATAGATAGATAGATAGATAGATAGATAGATATAGTCACTTAATGACAATTATAATAATTTGTGAGCCTACACACTCACACACAGACCCTAAAAGCCAGCAAAATTAAATACTACCTAAGTTAACCTTAACTTGTGTCAGACTTGAATTCAAATGCAAGAGCAGCTTTATATAAATGTAGTAGTAGTAGTGTTATGAGAGGGAAGGTGATGTTTGTTCAGACTAGCATGGACTTAGGTGGGACAGTTAACAAAGCATTATCCAGTTTCTGTCTATTGTTGATCCCTCCCCCCACCACCACTCTGATTGGTCCATCAGACTCATTGTGAGTATTTAACATAGCCCTGTTTAGCTCCATGACACAGTCATGACACAGTTCCATGTGTGCAAGTTCCTGAGGCTGAACTCTCTTCTGGACTAAAGGTGAAGTATAAATAAATAGATAGATAGATAGATAGATAGATAGATAGATAGATAGATAGATAGATAGATAGATAGTAGGTTGATGCACCAATTGATGCAGGTTAGAGTTGTCCTATCTAAAAAAGAAGGTAACATTTGAATTCCCCATCAAAAATACATACAATAGACATCCAATTTGTTTTTGAGATGGATAGGGTACAATTGGCAATTATAAAATACCAATTGATGCAGGTTAGAGTTGTCCTATCCCAAAAGGAAGGTAATATTTGAATTCTCCATCAAAAAATACATACAATAGACATCCAATTTGTTTTTTAGATGGATAGGGTACAATTGGCAATTATAAAATAGCAATTGATGCAGGTTAGAGTTGTCCTATGCAAAAAAGAAGGTCATATTTGAATTCTCCATCAAAAAATACATACAATAGACACCTTTTTTTTTTTTCGCAGCCTTTTTTTCGCGGCCTCGTCCATGGACGCGTCCACGGCCGGCCGTTTGCGTCCACGGCCGTGGCCTCGTCCACGGCCTCGTCCACGGCCGCGTCCCCGGCCGTCTGCGTCCACGGCCGCGTCCACGGCCGGGCCGGCCGGCCGTTTGCGTCCGCGGACGCGACCTTGCGTCCACGGCCGTTTTTTTCGCGGCTGCGTCCATGGACGCGTCCGTGGACGCGTCCATGGACGTGGACGCGGCGGCCAACGGCTCTTGCTGCAATGTTTATTACAGTTAGAAAATCAAAGTGGAAAATTAATGGGGTCCAATGGAGAAAATGTCTTTTGGGTACCTGGCGTGGGGAAAACAGCACAACTAGCGGCCGATCATGGGTCTTTCTCTTCCGGGAAATCTTCATCGCTAATCCAGGCAACTCCCCAGATATGGAAAGGTGGGACTACTTATCACTGGTGGGGATAACGTGTTTACTATTTTCCTGTAGCCATTTCTGTAGGTAGTCATTGTTTCTAGTTCCCACCTGATGTCATGTGGGAGGTCGTCCTGCTTCAGACCGTATCGAATAACCTTTAACTTACTTAATGTCTTCAGACTAGTTGTTAAGTCTAAGATTCTCAACCTAACCGTCCTTTCTCCATACTTTGTGCCCACTCCTTTTACACAGACGATGACACACTCTCCCACTATGCATACCCAATCCACCGTCACCGACTCACTAATCTGTGGCCAACATTGTCGTTTTCTTATCCCCTTGATCTCAACATTCTTCCAGCAGAAGGTCTCAGGATTGAATTTCAGAAGATCAATATCCCCATAACAATTGAATACACCAATTATGTACAGTTCTCCATTATAGGCAAAGGCTGAATGAGTACTGCACATTCGTGCTTGCTTCGCAGAAGGGGTGTTCAGCCAGCAGCTGGTCTCTGTATCAAATACCCTGATGTTGATGCTATCTTTAAATCGGCCATAATGTACGAACATCTTTGTCCCGATGATGGTGGCATAGTATTTTCGTGCATTTGTTAAGCCAGGATTTCCCCTAGTGTTAATGAAAGACCAGACCATTGTGGCTGTGTCCAACTTGTAGATTTCATCAGGTAATGCGGTGAACTTGTTGCATCCTCCACAGATATACATGCACTTCCCCAAAACACAGGCAGAGTGGTTAGTCCTTGCCTCTGGTTCAGTACCAGAAACCTTGGGTTTGAACCATCTTTGGGTGTCAACATCAAGGGCATGAAGAATGTTGCATAGTCCCTTTTCATCCCCTCCCCCCCAGATGTAGATTGTATCTTCTATGAACACAGCTGTATAGCCATAGCTCAATGAAGGAACCTCATGAGGATCTTCTCTTCCAGTTGGCAACGTCGTCCAACGCAAAGCCACTGTGTTGAAAATGTACACCTTAATCTGATTGTGCCCTGTAAAGGAGTTAAAGGTGTACATGTTGTCTTGCACTGCCACAGAAGTAGTGTGATAGGGACCCTCTGGCTCCGGTCCATTGTTCTGAAACACTGTCCAGCAGAACATCACTCCGTGCGTGTGTGTGTGTGTGTGTGTGTGTGTGTGTGTGTGTGTGTTTTGTGTGTGAGTGAGGGTCAATCTGCCTGCCTGCCTGCCTGCCTGCCTGCCTGCCTGCCTGCCTGCCTGTCTGTCTGTCTGTCTGTCTGTCTGTCTGTCTGTCTGTCTGTCTGTCTGTCTGTCTGTCTGTCTGACAATCTACCTTCCTGGCTGCCTGTTTTAGATGTTCTTATATAAATACAGTATGTATGGAGAACCTTTGACCTCTGTCAGCAATCAGCATCTGCACCACCTTGTATAGGCCGACCAGAGAGCTGTGGTGTGACATCACACAACAAACAATGTCGATTTGCACAGGCCAGCGTTATTGCAACCGAGGGTCGCAGTATACCATGAGAAATGTCGTAGCTTGTCCGTCCTTCCTTCCTTCAGTCCGTACAGGAAGTGATGTCACGTGACATCACCTCATCAAAAGATCATCGCTGCTGATTCAGGAAGGGAATAACAAAGAAAAGAAAAATGATGCACAGTTGGTGTCAAAACCCTGGATATCCATACTGTCACTGTGACATCATAGGGATCTCCATGTATGGGCATAAAATATTTTGTATCTATGGATACATATTATTAATAAAGGATAAAATGAAATAAAAAGTCCATATTATGGTCATTCCCAGAAACAATATCCCTTTTATGCCCATATATGGAGATTTCTGATGTCATCAATCCCAGGCTGAAAACGTTAACAGATGATGCCCTGTTAGGGTACCCCTTTATGCCCATTAATGGAGATCACAGGGCATCAAATCCAGGCCCTAACTAGCCAAGGCCCTGCTTGGCTTTACTAATTAACATACGTTATATGCCCACATATGGAGATTCCTATATTATTAATATTAAGGATATTATGTTATCAATATTGTTAAGGACATATCTGGGAATGCCCATATTTGGTAATGCCCATATATGGGCATGTTTCGACATAACATTGTTGACTATCATGCAGGGGACTTACTCCATATACATCACTGGCCAGATGGACAAGAATTGGTGCGACCTCACCCTTTAGGGCGAGCTGAGGTGTCTTACTAGTTATAATCAACTAGAAAAGCAGTGACGCTATGTTGAGGACTTCGGGAATGCAGACGTAGGGGGAGGACGTGCACCGTTGGTCCCCGCAATATTATTAGTGTGGTTGCCTAGGGCAACACACTATTAGTTCTAGTGCAGTTTTCTTATTAAAGGGGTCCCACAATGAATTTCAACATTTTCATTGTTTTCTTGTTTTTTTGGTCTTCCCAGTGTCTCTTCCAGCCACCCAAAAAAAACCAATTCATTAACTCTAAGCCTTGCCTTTCATTTCAGTGATTTTCTGAATGGGCGTGTCTGAACGGTACTCTTTTGAAATCAGGCCCTTGTTTATGTCACAAAGGGTCTCATTTCCTTTTGGGCCCCCTCGAGAAGGGGCGGTACTTTTTGGGAGGCTATATTTATATTATATTGGGACTATTATATAAGGTGGAACCATGAGGTAAAGTGGTACTAAAATTGGCTTGAATGGATTGACTCTACATGGTTCTCATCGTGGTACCATGCTAATCTTCTCTGTATCGTAACAATTTTAGCCCAAAGACAGCACCCGTTGCCAACAAAGGGCATTTTGGAATTGCATCTGAAATGGCTTGGAATTAGAGACAGACAGAACGTGAAATGTAAATATCCGAGTGGTTGTTTACAATATCTAATAGCCCGGGAAATTAGTGAAACAATCGTTCACTTTGTGATACAAGCACCAAATTTCGCACAAAGTTTCCTCTGGACCTAAAAAAAAGTCTCCACAAAACAAAAGTATGGTTTATTGATGAGTTATCACTTTTTTCAGTTGTGTGGGGTCCGTTTTTAGCCGAAGGCATGTTTTTTGTGCAAAACAAATGCTTGCATTGGATTCGGGATCATGAAAAACCCCTAGTTTGACCCCTCACATGCATGCTACTTAAAGCTGATTTTAATTAGTCATGTTAGACTTTGAGGTATTAAAATGTTATTAAAGGAGCTATAGTCATATTTTTCTTGTAAAAATACAATAAAATAAAAGATAATGTTTCAAAAATATTTCATAAAAATGATTAAGCTTCATACAGTACATGTGTTTCTATTAAAAAATGACCACAAATTGCATAAAATAATGGTAAAATAATCATTTTGGCCATTGTCAGGCTGGCTTTGTTTACATCCTTTATCAATACAGAGAAGAAGGATATAAACAAAGTCAGCTGACAATGGTCAAAATGATTATTTTATCGTTATCTTGTGCTTTTAGTGGTCATAAAAACCCTATGTTTAATGATGACACTTGGAGCCTGATATATGCTAATAACCCAAATGACATGGTACCAGGCAGGCAACTAGCCTAGTAAACTTGACTCCTCCCATCCTCTGTATGAAGGCAGGACTCTGGCTTAAGAGGCTAGTGTCAACTGTCAATTAAATTAAATTTAAATGGGCTTTATTGGTATAATGGAAAACATGTGTTTACATGATCAAAGCAAGTGTGAAATATGATTGCAACTTTACAATCAAATATAGTGTAGGCCTATGTGTAAGAAAATATATAAGAACAAACACACAAGAAATTACCCTAGAACAAAATAGTGTCTGCTTCTTCAAGGTCTGTGATGCATTTGACTTTTATTAACTAGTCTACTATGATAGAACAGAAGAAAGTTATCTGAGGACAATTCTATGTTTTGTCCAGCAGATGGAGACAGTTAGTAGCCTACAACACACTCAACAAGCACCTGTGATTTATATTTCACACAGTAAAGTTAGACCTACATTAATTCAACAGTAACCAGCCCCTGTAAGCATGTGTTAAAATGCTGTTTTTAAGTTAATTAAGAATACCAAATGTTGACTCTTCTTCGTACATATTTCATCTGCTGTTACTTGCACAAGAGATTGAGATCATTTGTTTATTTATTGAAATGTATTTAATTAGTATACAAACCGATTGTTTTGTTATTTCACATTTCCCCCATTTTAATTGTCATGATTATCTTTTGTAACTTTTATTTGCAGGAGCTTGTATGGGGAATAGGCAACAATGATTATAGAGGGTGTTGAGCTAAAGAGGCTTTAGTTCACCAAAGTAGGTACCAAAATGACCAGTCACATGGAGATGTTTCTGTACCTAGTTCAGTGTGCGGTCTCTATCCTTTTGTGAAATAAATAATTGAACCCAAATTAAACACAGATCAACTCGTCAATGAACTTGAAGTTGGAGATTTGTTGGAGATTCACCAAAGTATTGATTAAACCGGATTTACACTTCATCGTACACCAGTGCCTCTAAACCGGAAATATCAGACGTATCAGATCACAGACATAAAAAGGTAGACGCCTCTTCCGGCTCTCTGGTACCCGTCTCGCCCACAGACATAGAAAGGTAGACGCCTCTTCCGGCTGGGGGGTGCTGGTCCAAGACTCCTGGCAAAAAGAAATAAAAAGAATTACGGAATTCTTCCCTGTGCGTCACAGAAGCGGAAATTCGGCCAATCAGAGGCAGATGGGGCGGGTTTTCTCATACGCAACGCTGAGCCGCGCAACATCAGGAACTGGATGAAAACAAAACTGGAGCTGTCACCAAACACTCAGAGATTTGTGAAATAAGTTCCCAGAGAGAAACATGGTCGTTTCATGTACAGCTCCGGGTTGTACAAACAGATGCACATTGGAAAATAGAAAGCTGGGAATCACTTTCCACAGGTAAGTAACATGATTCATTAATCTGTCTATGAATGTAGACGGGAATGTGACCAAATCCTGGATCCAACTCCATGTCTGGTATTGACACTTGCTTTGGCCATATAAACGTGCCAATAAAGCTCCTTTGAATTGAATGGGAAAAGTCCCAGAAAAGACGCTCTGTGATTGGCCAGCAGTTTTTTTGAGTGACAGTCTGTCTTCCACACTCCACACATTTCTGCCAGGACTCCTTGACCAGGCGCGCCAATGAACTGCAGCGGCGGGGGAGGTATCTAGCTTTTTATATCTGTGGTCTCACCTTGGTGGGCATTTTTGATTGACAGGCTTGGAATTCTTCTGTGTGCGTAACAGACATGGAAGGTCGAACCATGCATGCAAAACATTCCTAGGGCAACATTTTGGTCCCCCAAAACTGTGAAAAGTGATGATTTCTTGATGACTCATCACTTCACAATTTTGGGGGGCTGAAATTTAGACCAAGGAATGTTTTTCATATCGTGTTAAACTCACCACTCGCCACAGGCAGAGACACATGCTTGACGTCCCCAAGGACATGTCTGAACACTTCATGTTTGAAGCATCTCCCAAACCAATTCGTCACATGTTTCTATGACTCAAGCAAATCAGGACTTGAGTCAGGACCTGAATGAGAAGAAACAGGGGCTGGATCAAGGCAATAAAAAGCTGGGTTGAAAACATTGAAAGCGTTTCATGGTTTCACACCAATAGCAAAGAAATTCCCTTACATATTACACATGGGAGGATAAACATTATTGCAACCGATGCATCTCTAGCGTTAATTTATGAGCGGTCATGCCTACCTGTTTGTAGAGTGAGAGCATGGAACAGGCTACTGCAATATCTGCCAGGGTGAGGTTCCCACCAAGCAGAAAGTCACGATTGCCTAGACAATAATTGTCGAGTTGTGCCAAAACCTTCACCACCCCTTTCAAGGCAGCATCTAAGGGCCTTGAGAGCCATGGGAAGAGAGATAATAAAGGGTAAAGTGCAAAAGAAATATGTAGACCCATTACATTGGCAAACGTGATTTTTTTTTCTTTTTGGTGGGCATCTGGCACTGTGTGCTACCAACAAGCAATGCATCGTGAGCTTGTAGATTGGCCTTTTTCAAAAAGACTAAAGTTAACATGGAGACGTTTATAATACTCACCTTTGCCTTTTTTTTATCTCCAAGACCCGTAGTTTTGTCGCGTGGTCGACTGTGCCGACGTGTTGCAAACATGTGGCCGCGCTCCCCTCGACGTGGTCGGTTGCTGTTGCAGCATTGCATGGCGGCGGACGCTGTGCTGCCAGATGATCCCACAGTCGGAAATGGAAACCAACGTCTCAGTTTGGTTTCTTCATCCAGAACTGCTTGGCTTGAATCCACAACCGAGTGCACCGACAGGACCGACATGATGGCCGTTAATACTCGTGGGTTAGTTATTAATTGTCTGATTAAAGAAGACGCGGCCTCTCCACCCAGGTCTCCACCTGCCGGTGCTTCCGCCATGTTTGCGCTCTGCAGGGTTCTTGGCAATATATTGCAAATCATGGCTCACGCCCACGGAAGCTACTAATTGGCTGAACTCTCTTGGCTCTTGGCCAGAGCCCTAGAATGGAGAGTTGCGTCACTCCCGTTCACTTCATGGGGCCAGGTCTTCTACGCACACATCTATTGGCGTATAGTGACAAACGGCCAACCGGAAGTTTACAAAATGCATTGAAGTCTATGAGGTGTAAAGTGACAATGAACCACGTGACCAGCGCTGTTTCTGACCCCGCGGTGACACCACTCTCTGATTATACTGCTCTGCTCTTGGCTATTGGCTGAACTCTATTAGCTGAACTCTATTGGCTGAACTCCATTGGCTGAACTCTATTGGCTGATAGACACTCCGCTCAGCAGTAGGCCTGTTGCTTTTCCAAAAGCTTTTTAATTTTATATATTTCTTTTCGTTTTTTTTCTTTCATAAAATACATAAAGACATTCACATTCACACACATTCACACACATACCACCTGCACATGCCTATTTAAAGTAATATTGATAATAATACATAATTCCCATACATTGTTTACGAAAATATTCTTTAACCATATAGGTAATATTCTTTAACCATATATATATATATATATAAATTGCTACTCCTAAGGGACTGGTTTGTAGGATTAGGACCCGCCGAACCAAGATGTCAAATAGCGTGGGGCCTTAAGGGAGCGAATGCTAATTTCGTGCAAAATTGTCTTAAAGCGGAACATTTTGCACAGATGTAGCCCAGGGCATGCTCTAATGATTCAGCTAGGGCGCCCGAGTTTGCGACCTTCGGGGTCGCCACAGCGGTCAAATCAAGTTGGGCTCCCATCGACTTTCTTTACAGGAGGAAAATACCCAGAAAAACTTTTTTTTTTCTGGGTATTTAAGTAGGATGTGAGGGGTCTAACTAGGGGGTTGTCATGATGCTGAATCCATTACGATTGTAGCAGAATGGGCGTTGGCTTCCATTTTGCCCATGGCCCATCCTCCTCCCACTCGTCAGCGTGCTGATTGACTATGTAGCACCCCACAGTTAGTACCAGCCATGAACCAGCGACAACAGCCCTGCTAATCGGGCTCAGCCCTATTAGCACAACTGGTTGTGCGTTGGACTGGCGAGTGGGAGTCCCGGGTTCAATCCCCGCTTCCGCGTATCACTACATCTGGCGTTGTCGGCAGGGTGAGGAGCGTGATGCCCTCGTGAGGAGGAACAGTGCCACGTCGTGTGCGGCGATCCGCGGCGTGATGTGTGAAGCGCGAGGGCGCGCTCCAAAAGACCTGGGGGGTGAATGTAGCACCCCACAGTTAGTATCAGCCATGAACCAGCGACAACAGCCCTGCTAATCGGGCTCAGCTCTATTAGCACGACTGGTTGTGTGTTGGACTGGCGAGTGGGAGTCCCGGGTTCAATCCCCGCTTCCGCGTATCACTACATCACACTACTTAAACGGCATACTCACTGCCTGTGTTAGATTCTCTTTCTCTCTCATTTGGGTGTCCGTGTCCTCAGAGACTGGAGGTCTTGTCACCAAAGCTGGCCCGTTGGGCTGCAGCTTGCCACACTCTTCCCCTGTGTGTGCTGTGTATCCTGCTATGCAGGTATGTCTTGTTTAGCGAGCGAGTGCCTGCATTGTATATTGGTTATGGTCATGAACTTGACCCGTTCTTTCTTGTGTTAGTCCCTGTGTGTAGCTGTCTATCCTTCCACAAGCCCACTTCTCTACCCCAGTGTATGCGGCTGACTGGAACACACAAAGGGTGTCAAGACACCAACTGTGTGTTGCCCTGGAGTGAGTGGTAGGTTAGATTTGTCTCTTGTGTTATTATTTATTACTATTAATTTATGCTAGGCTAACACGGCCACTTGTATATTCCCAGGCCTGAGGAGTAACAAACGCTGCTGCTTTGCCTGGAGTTATAATACCCATGACCAACAGCCTTGGCCTTGGATTCATCAACCTGATTTCATGCTGTTTAGTGTGGGGATTAAGGGGAGCAAATGCTAATTTCGTGCAATTTTGACTTAAAGCGCGAAATTTTGCACAGATGTAACCATCTTTGGTTACATTGCTCTAATGATTTAGCTAGGTCAAGTCTGCGACCTTCGGGGTCGCCACAGCGGCCAAATCAAGTTGGGCTCCCATTGACTTTCTATACAGGAGGAAAATACCCAGAATTATTCTTTTTTTCTGGGTATTTAAGGAGGATCTGAGGGGTCTAACTAGGGGTTTGTCATGATGCTGAATCCATTGCAGGCATTTGTTTTGCACAAAAAACATTCAGTGGGCTAGAAATTGCCTCAGAAAACAATACACGTATGGGTGAGTATTCATGTTAGTCGGAGGCCTTAGGGTTTTTTTTCTCGTGCTAATCAGTCTAAAAGTTCAAAATTTTGCACAGATGTAGCTCAGGGCATGCTCTAATGATTTAGCTAGGGCGCCCAAGTCGGCGACCTTCGGGGTCACCACAGCACCAACAAAACTCTGAAAAGTGATGACTCATCACTTTTCATCACTAAAGTCGATGGGAGCCCAACTTGATTTGGCCGTTGTTGGCGACCCCGAAGGTTGCAGACTCGGGCGCCTTAGCTAAATCATTAGAGCAAGCCCTGGGCTA
This sequence comes from Nannobrachium achirus, assembly GCF_963921795.1. Classification (NCBI taxonomy): domain Eukaryota; kingdom Metazoa; phylum Chordata; class Actinopteri; order Myctophiformes; family Myctophidae; genus Nannobrachium; species Nannobrachium achirus. The sequence continues at coordinate 42,890,545 of NC_137831.1, read as the reverse complement.
CATCTGTGCCAAATGTTGAACTTTTAGACTGATTAGCACGAGAAAAAAAAAAAACCCTAAGGCCTCCGACTAACATGAATACTCACCCATACGTGTATTGTTTTCTGAGGCCATTTCTAGCCCACTGAATTTTTTTTGTGCAAAACAAATGCCTGCAATGGATTCAGACGGCTGCCCAGTGGTAGTGGTAACACCCCCTCTTTGCTGTTGTGTAGTGTTGCTTTTGAGTTGCTGTGTGTTGGGGAGCCACTACCCTGGGTCGGTTGGCCTGCCCCCATCCTCTTTCCCCCAGTACTGGCCTGTTTATGTACAATGTCCTGTAGAAACTCACTGTTACCTTTTTGAGTGGTGGTCACACCACTCCTGTGATTCGCTTTCACGATGTTACTGGCTGGCTGGCCGTGTATGTCTGTCGCCTGCCAATCTGCCATACCTCTCCTGACCACACACACAGACCACAAACACACACACACGTTAAAGGAGGGGCGCTATTGAGCAGGCAGACTCAACACTCTCTCTCTCTCTCACACACACACACACACACACACTGTAGACACACACGTAGCAAGGAGGGCACGCGCGCGCGGAGGGCACGCGCGCGCGGAGGGCACGCGCGCGCGCAGACACACACACACACACACACACACACACACACAAATGTCCGCGACTGAGTGGATTCCTCAAAGACAAAGAAAAGAGGGAAAAAGCGTCGGAAATATAAGTTTCGGGCCTCGCTTATACTTCTTCATGACGGCGTGTTCCGTGACAAAATGTGGCTGATCTACAAGCTCACAACGCCTCGCATCCGCGACGCGTTGTGAGCTTGTAGATCTGCTATTTTCCAGGCGCAGAAACTTGCAGCGCAGCGCACGTTATTATTTGTATTATTTAATAATCTAACATAGCCTACTATTTAAATACTTTCACAAGCCACATTGTGGCTTAATATTCACATTAAGGGTAACAAGCAGGCACGCTGCATGCACTGCACATTAGAACAAGTTTGCTTTTGAGTGTAAATCAGTGGATTCCTCAAAGACAAAGAAAAGAGGGGAAAAAGCGTCGGAAATATAAGGTTCGGGCCTCGGCGCGGGTCGGACGCATTTTAATGATTAATGCTCGGACGTCGATTCGGGTCGGACAAAAAACTGTCGGACACGGCCCACGGGTTCGGAACGGACAGAAAAAATGGGCCCGATCCCAGCTCTAATCTACAAGCTCACAATGCGTCCACCCGTCCATCATTAGCTGAGTTTCTTAAAGCAGGTCAAAATAATAATAAACAAATAATAGTTGGAAATAGTTGGATTTAAGATCACAATGCGTCCGTCTGTCTCCCGCCACTGTTGAGAATGAGCAACCTTGCAATCCATGTATTTGACTCTTTTTATTTGACTCTTTTTATTTGACCACCACTCAGTTCACAACAAGGTGTGATTTTTAACCTTTTGGATGAATCTTATTGCTGACAATTAGTAAATTATAGTAATTAAAACATATTGTACTTTTGTTACAACCATGCCTCTGCCTATAATTCTTATGTTGTACAACGAACCTTGTGGGGAGTAATCATGTGGTCACAGGTGGTTTACTTTAGATTTAGGTTCCTCAAAACTATTTCCTAGGGTGCAATTCCCTAGGTGGCGTTGTTGGCAACTGTTAAATAAATACCGCCATGCCACACAAGCATTTGTTTTGCACAAAAAACATTCCTTGGGCTACAAATGGCCTCGGAAAACGATGGTTCAGTGATGAAAAGTGATGACTCATCACTTTTCATCACTAATCAGTTTTGTGGGTGTATTCTGGGGCTATTTGTAGCCCAAGGAATGTTTTTTGTGCAAAACAAATGCTTGCAATGGATTCAGCATCATGACAACTGCATGGTGATTTTATTGAATTTATTAATGAATGAGAAGCACACTCAAACAGGACATTTTTTTCATACTATGTATTCCAATTGTTTTTATCCTTTAATCTATATGCCTACTAGAGTAACAACTACAGTACTTCGGCTACTTTAATTGATAACATTTTTACTAACTCCTTGGATCATGTGATTCAGAGTGTCTTTTATTCAGACATCTCTGACCACTTTCCAGTATTTCAATATTGTAGATTCATTGTGCATGCAGTGACATTTTGATTTTTATGGCATAGGCCTACAGCTCATGAAAATCAAAAATCCATATCTCAAAATATTAGAATGTTCCACACGACCACTCAAAAGAAGGATTCCTTTACATTACAAAAATGTCAAACTTCTGAAAGATTATGTTACTTGGTATGGAATACTTTTGAACAAAATGTCTTCATCAATGGGGCGTGGCATGGAGGTGGTCAGCCTGTGGTACTGCTGAGGTGTTATGGAAGCCCAGGTTTGCTTAGATAGAGGCCTTAAGCTCATCCGTGTTGTTGAGTCTGATGTCTCATCTTCCTCTTGACAACACGACACAGATTCTCTGTGGGGTTCAGGTCAGGCCAGTTTGCTGGTCAGTTAAGCCCAGTAATACCATGGTCAATACACCAGTTACTAGTAGTTTTGGCTCTGTGGGCATGCAGGTAGAGCTTCTGGCTAAAGAAATTATCATCTCCATAAAGCTTGTCAAGCACAAAGTGCTCCAAAACTTTCGGATAGATGGCTGTGTTGACTCTGTACTTGATAAAACAGTGTGGGCAAATCTGAGACAGTCTCAGAATGCATTATGCATTGATTTAATCGAATCTTAAAAAAAGGATTACGTTTTATTCTCGTTTAAAGTTGTTTATATTTTAGAATGTATTGGGATTGGGGGGAAGATATGTGCAGTTGAATGTCCATTATGCACTTTGTATTTAGTGCATAGGCTATTAATCTTTTTGTTTGAATATAATGATTTAAATATGATGTCAAATGCCACTATTTTGGATTATAATGAAATGTTGGGTTGATCCGCTGCTGTGTCCATAATACATGTGTCCAAATCGTGCATAGGAAGCAAAGAAAGAAAAGAAAAAAAAAAAACAGGGACCGCGATTGGCGGGCCGACCTCGACACAGAAGTTACAGCAGGCGCCACCGTGCCCCCTGGCAAACTTATTTTCAAGGCATTTCTGCTCTGCTTTGTTATAAAAGTGCATAAAGGTAAGGGGGTGAGAGGAAAATCTGGACTCCAACTCAGGAGGTTGAAACAAGAGGCACATAATGTCAAAAAAAAAAACAAAAAAAAAAACCTCCTCCTCCTCGGCTGCTCGCCGCGATCCTGCCAGCAGCGTCAGTTCTGCAAATGCAAAGGTATGGCAACATGGCTGTTGTCTTGCACGTGTGAAGGCACGCATGCAATACACCAGTCATGTTGCCAATACTTAGCAACAAGCATGATGAATTTATTTTAAGAATTACATTTTATTATTTTCCCTTGTAATCAAGGTATGGTAGACTACCATACCCATATGTGCCTCTGTAGGCTACTCCGTTCGCTGCCTCGCATGGTGCGTTGTACTTCTGTGTTGCAGATAGAAGACAGAACTCACTTTATATTGCCCATCCCTGTGGATAATGTCCAGAAATATGCTCCATAGGCTATAAATGTTCCGACCTTCATCTTCCAAGTGGCTTTTGTTGGTGTTTCACTTAACTCGCTAAAAACCTCCTTTTGCGGTAGGCCTACTCATTGAATATGCGAACAGACGATAATATGGATTTGGGAGCATAGCCTAATTACAAAGCATGTCTCATTAAAAACAATATATATTTTATAGTTGAAGGGTAAATAGGTCTACACAGTATAGGCCTATGTAGGCTGGGAACATGACACATTTTGCTTGAATTCATGCGTTGTCAACTTGTCGTTTAAACACAGAAAAACGAACCAACAACGAGGTGTAAACGCGACGTTTTTTGGGTAATAAATCCAAATCGAGACCGGCAGCATTTCCAAGCGAACTCGTATAAAGACCCCCTTAGTCTCTCTCCATAACTTTAAATGAAACATGTGATGAAAGCTTTTCAGAGCTGGACTCCCTGGCAGCAAACATAGGCTAAGTATGAGACATTTGAAACTTAAAGCACTCATTCTGAAATAATGGCCTGGTTTAGTCTGGATGACTTTGGTGCCAGACTGGTCTTTTGAACGGCTCTTTGAAATGAACGATCCGGTTCGCAGTAGGGAGCAGTTCATTATGAATAGTTGTGGAAACAGTACAACATTCTTTACTTATGTAAAAGTATCAATACTGCAATGTAGAAATACTCTGCCGCAAGTAGAAGTTTGGAATTAAAATGTACTTGATTAAAAGTACAAAAGTATTGGTATCAAAATGCACTTAAAGTACCAATAGTAGAAAGTACTCATTATGCAAAATGTCCCATATTTCAATGAATAATATATACTAGACCTTACCCGTTTGAAGATATGTGCTCCAATATTTGTTATGGAAAAAGTAACTGTAACTGGTGCGTGCGTGAGAATATGTGGGAGCATCATAATGTAAGGAGCAACCCATGGAGGAGTGTATATTTTTTGATGGATACAAATAATTTAACAGCTAAATTAGGTGAATAGAAGTATGGGGATGTATTCGCTTGCTCTACATAATTTTGCCATACCCGTCGGAAGATAAGACACACATCAAATGCACCCGGTGCATGAGTGACCCGTGCATGCAGGCAAACCACATGTCACAGCAACAGAGAGAGAGAGAGAGAGAGAGAGAGAGAGAGAGAGAGAGAGACTGCAACATTCCTAACTGTGAGATTGGTGGGTGGGTGTGTGGGGCTACAGATCCCATGGCCTGGAGGAACGGACCATTGCCCTGACAACAGGCTGAAGTTGAGTTGAACAGAAGTGGTATAAAAACGCTAATAAATAGCTTGAATTTGGGAAAAAATAAATTCGGGCTCTGTCAGCGTGTGTATAATGCTAATGGCCAATGCCATGTTACATTTGGGATCAGTCGCTGAAGCGAGTGAATAGATTATGCATTGTGTGACTGACTGACTGACTGACTGACCTTTACTGACTTCACTAATTATATGATAGATAGATATATATATATAATTATAGCAGCTACATGCTCACAATGCGACGCATTGTGAGCTTATATGTATATATGGCCGAAATGATTTGTAATTGTGGGCTCGACTATAAGGCGAGCACACTTTAGATATTGTCATTGTGGGCTCGCCTATAAAGGCGAGCACACTTTAGATATCGTCATTATTAGTGTGGTTGCCCTAACAGGGCAACACACTATAGTTCTAGGGAAACTTTATTTATTTATTTTATTTTTTATTTATAGATAAACTTTTTTTCGGCGCGTTTCACCGCCCACAGTTTTTGCGCCACACACACGCGCCATATGTCAAATCGACCGGCTTCATCGGGAATCGTGTGCTATCATTTTGCTAAGAGAAAAGTTGTATCGTATGTAAAAACTCACATTCAAATAATTTTCTCTCGCAAACCATAGGAGCTACAGTTTCAAAACTTGGAGAGGAGATTCATAATTATTGCAAGAATTAATCAAAAAAGAAATACATCACTCGGCCTCATGGTGGCGCTATAACAGCCCACTTTACGTTTTGGCCTGTAACTCTCGAACCGTAGGTCGGAAAATTAAAATTATTTTTTCCCTGGATTCCTTGGGTCATGACGCATCTCCCCATATAGGCCACGCCCATTTGCGTCAGGATAGATTTTCCGCCATTTTGAATTTTCTTCAAAACACACTTTTTGCTCCTTTTCCTACATATTTTCTCCAAATGTCACAAAAATCGGTACACATGATCTATGGACCCATGCGATAAACATATTCAAGCGATATTCCGATAGTCCATACCGTTCGTCCGGAACAGGCTTACGAAGTTAGCGAGAGGGGCCAGTTTCGCCAAAAATAGCCATAAATCACAAACGAAACATCCAGTCAACACCAAATTTTAACCACAAGTTGCGGGTGGGATATTCAACAAATCCCCAGAAACATTTCCACTTCGACCCTTAGGGGGCGCCACAAATGCGCAAAACGTAACCGTTTCAGGCCAAAACGCGTTTTTCAGGGGGAACAACCCTCTCAAAACAAAACACAAACGATCTCGGGAGCGACGTGACAATATAATCGCCTTGTGAAACTGGGGCGGGGCGGGCAACCACACTCGCAATTTCCCAAATTGCACATTTTCTAGTTTGTTTATTTATCTATCAGTAGACGGGAACTTCGGTTCCTTTCTACTCCTACATACTTAGTGAGAAAATGAAAATAAAAACATCAATGTGTTCAGTTTACAGTGGCGAAGTGTGCTATTACTTTTTACAGCAATCGGCCAAATGGTGGCGCTGTAGGAAGCCTTCGAAAGTGCAAACTTTGAACAGGTATAGCTCATGCTGTGTTTGAGGTCCAGCCATGAAACCTGTATACACGTATGCGTCTCCTCATGCCGAACAACTTTTACGCTCTGACTTTTGACCTTTGACCTTTAGATCTCCCACAATTTGGAATTATATGAAAAACAGTAAAAATCTATCTCCTCCTGGGTTTTTTTCGTTACGCGCACAAAACTTTTTTCACATAAACTTTGGACCAATACGGTCAGATTGATCAACCAGATTTTTTTTAAAGTGAAATATAATTTTTTAATAATTCAATCAATATTGCGGTTTTATGCAAATTATTCTTCGGCCTCTAAATCATACATGCAAAGTTACACGTTCATGGCATTTGGCAAAGATGTAGAGGGTTAGTCAAAGTATCACTGAAACCAATTTTATTTCAATCGGCCAAAGGGGGGCGCTATACGAAGCGTTCGAAAATTCAAACTTCAAACGGGCATAAGTCATGACTCGTTTCGTTTTAAGACATGCAACTTGCTTACACGCGTGCTTTGACTCGAGCGGAAGACATCTGTGTCTTTGTTAAGTAAGCTCCGCCCTTAGATTTTCCGCCATTTTGAGCAGTTTGTAAAACGCTTAAACCCGCTTTTATTCTGGAATTTTCGCGTCACGTCCACAAAACATTTTTTTACATGAACTTTGGACCAATATCTAAAGATCTGTCAGATCGGATTAAAAAAAAATTTAAACATGCTTTTTTTAATAATTCAATGAATATTGCAGTTTTATGCAAATTATTCTTCTGCCTCTAAATCATACATGCAAAGTAACATGTTCATGGCATTTGGCAAAGATGTAGAGTGTTAGTCCAAATATCATTAAAACCAATCTTACTCCAATTGGCCAAAGGGGGGCACTATATCATTTTGAGCAGTTTGTGAAACGCTTAAACCCGTTAGGATTTTTTTTTTAGCAATTTGCATGAAACATTCTACACACAATCTAAGGACCTTTATGTAATATGCCTATGAAGTGCACACACACAAAAAAATAAAATAATAAATATAGCTGCAAGCAGCGATAAAGTGGCCAAAGCCAAAAACACCTCAAATCATGAACACAGCCTGCAATGTGCGTGAAATCTTGCAAGCACATTCCCAATAGGTCAAGGAGCAGATACCACCCTTCTTACATTGGCCTGTTATAGCGCCACCAGCGGGTCAACTTTTGCACAACACATTTTTGGAACAAAATGGACCAATCTTTGACGTCAGTAACGTCAAAGAGAGCACTGCCTGCGATCTTGACATTTTGTACATTTATAGCCATTGTTTTCTGGCTTGAAGCGAGCCCACAATTGTTTCGAAGGAACAATATTTTCTAGTTATAATCAAAATCTACAAAGTGACAAGTAACTAAAATGAGTCTTTTGAACGGCTCTTTGAAAGGAACGGATCCCATAGTCAGAGATCCGGCTCACTTCAAAGAGCCATAAATCCCAGCTCTAGAATGGCTACCTTTGAGATGGTGACCTCATAAAACCACTGTCCACTATGTAGTGACCTCATAAAAACCACTGTCCACTATGTAGGCTAGCGCTGAATTATTCATCTGCCGCCATTACATGTTAGGAGCTTGGAACCTCAGGGCTTTTAGAAATCCAATGCTGAAAGCACTTAAGACTAGAGGGAATCTTGGCAAAACTAAATGAATGAGCCACAAAAGTACTGAGAAGAACCAGTAAGACTCCCTAATCGGGAGATAAGCGACCGTCAGGTCGCAGGGTGATTTTAGGGCAAAATGTGTAGGAGTTGTGTCCAAAAATGTGTTTGAAAAAAATCGGCCTGAAGGTGGCGCTATATGGGACAGATCCATGTTGATGACATGAGTGTAGACATACTGTGTACCGATTTGCGTGATGTTAGGGAAAAATGTGTAGGAGCAGACTCCAAAAATGTGTTTTAAAAAATCGGCCTGAAGGTGGCGCTATATGAGACAGATCCATGTTGATGACATGAGTGTAGACATACTGTGTACCGATTTGCGTGATTTTAGGGCAAAAATTGTAGCTGTGTCCAAAAATGTGTTTTGCAAGAATTGGCCTCATGGTGGCGCTAGAAGAGGGTCATGTGTGAATTGATGGGTCAAGGGTTGCGGAGATATGAGCAGGGAAAAAGTGTGACGTGTGGCGTGTGACAGACAGACGTTAAAAGCTTAATCAAAGACAAAGTCTAAACAAAACAAGAGGCCACTTAGACATACAAAATGTCAGGCCAGGTTTTTGGCTCCCACTCCTCCCAACCTTCCAAATCTCATCATTACCAATCAAATTATCCTTTTCATCTCAAAGGATAAGACAATGACATCTTATCTAAAATCTTTCAACATAAAAAAAATCTCGAGTAATGCATGCTTATCCTTAATCTAATTATGCTTAACAATGACCAAATAACGTGAGAACAAACCAGGCCGTAAGGCCTGGGCAAGAGCACGATAAACGCATGAATGGGATGCAGATCGCTTGCTTTACAGTCTGTTGGAAAGGCTCCCCCACCGCCTTATCGCTGCACCGCCCAACTGGGACTAGCCCGAAATAATCATATTTGAACTGGGGACCCCTCCATCCTGACGAGCACTAGGAGTTGAGGAAGTTTGTATAACACAGTGTTATTGTGAAAATAGCAGATCTACATGCTCAGCATGTAGATCTGCTATTTACACAATTTCTGCCTCTAATATTTGACAATTTGGCCAATGTTTAATTTGTCATTAACAAAATCAATAACCAAAGACAATGCATAGCTATTTTTTTCCAGGACCTTCCAGGACCCTTGATCAATTCCAAAACTTTTCCAGTACTGGAAAACATATTTTTTCTCATTTCAAAATATTTCCAGGAATTTCATGGCCGTGGGAACCCTGTATTTCCTTTGTACCGACGACGGTAATGTTAAGTAGTGGGGTTTTGTTGTGGATGAGTGGAACTGATACGTCCATTCAGTTGAAAATGAATTTAAAAAAAAAGCACACCCGTGTGAAGTGGAGCTGTGTGTGTGTGTGTGTGTGTGTGTGTGTGTGTGTGTGTGTGTGTGGATCATGTGTACCGATTTTTGTGACATTTGAAGAAAATATGTAGGAAAAGGAGCAAAAAGTGTGTTTTGGAGAAAATTCAAGATGGCGGAAAATCTATCATGGCGCAAATGGGCGTGGCCTATATGGGGAGATGCGTCATGACCCAAGGAATCCAGGGAAAAAATATTTTTAATTTTCCGACCTACGGTTCAAGAGTTACAGGCCAAAACGTAAAGTGGGGTGTTATGGCGCCACCATGCGGCCAAATGACACAATTATTTTTTATTTAATCCTTGAAATCATTATGAACCTCCTCTCCAAGTCTTGAAACTCTAGCCCCTATGGTTTGCGAGAGACAAATAATTGAATGTGAGTTTTTGCGATTCCCATTATAAGTCAATGGGGAAAATTAATTCACTAATAAATTAATATCAATTAAACTATTGAACCTTTCTCTTAGCAAGTTACTAGCCCACGATTCCCGAGTAAGCCGGTCGATTTGACATATGGCGCGAGTGTGTGGTGGCAAAACTGTGGGACTAGTAGCGTGCCGAAGTTTAGGAAGTTCAGGCTACATACAGACACACACACACACAGACCCACACGGCCACGTATAGGGAGCCTGTGCTTCACACAGCTCCAAAAATGGACATTTCCAGACTGAATGTTTAGTCTGGGCATCAGAAAACTGCAATCTATCTGGGATATAGTACAAAGTGATGTTAAAGGACAACTCATTCTCAGAGGCGCAATAAAATCTTCACCAGCCTACTTAAAATTAAAAGTCAAACCTCGGTTCGAAGTGAAGCGGAGAATTTTTATTCTATGTGTTCTAGAGCTGTGAAATCTGTGTTCTAGATCTATACATTCTGTGTTCTAGATCTATACTTTCTATGTGCTTAAGTTCTATATTTTTTTGAACGGTGCTAACCGCTCCTATAGACCGCTTTTTTACCAAAACCATGATGTCACAAATGATGACATGAGTCCGCTAGACCAATGAAACACTTAGATTCTGTTGATCTGTCCATGATGTCAGTCACATAGGCACCCGATTGGTTAACTCTGATTTAGAACGCGTTTAGGCCGCCTAAATACGTCATAAAGAATTATTGAGCGGTGCTAACCTTGAATTTCAAAATTGTATTAGATCAGGACAGGACAGGAGTCAGGTCAGGACGTTCTTTGAATTTCTCAATTGTATGAGTCATGTATTTATTATCTATAATACATGAAAACAAACCACACTTTTAGACAGAGCGCTTTAATCACAGGGCCCTGTCTAAAAGTGTGGTTTGTTTTCATGTATTATAGAGATATCCAGCTCAAGACAATTTTGAAATTCAAAGAATATAAATAAACAGCTTATGATTATCATGTAGATCGAAGTACGAGCTTTACCACGCCTAACCAACCCCATATCCTGGACACTTCATGGGAGCGAAAATACAGTAGAACCTCCTTCTCCTCTTTGGATCTGCAACTACTGTTGAATTTTGTACAATCGGTCTCTCATCTTGCCGGCCTTCTGGCTAAACTGGGACAGTGATCATGAAGGTGATACCTATAATAATGTCATGTTTGGCAGATCCTTGCGGATGTCAGCACTGAGTGACAGAGAGAATGTTTGCAAGATGTCTAGAATGTCTAGAACCACTCCACAGCAGATGTGGGAAAGTCTCGACCAAACAAGTCCAGTATTTGTCTGCAACTCTACAGATCCTTTTGTCATTGTCAAGTAAAGCAATAGAAACTGTGCATGACATTCCAGCTGCTCTTCATGCTCTTTGGTCTTGGGCTTCTCAGCCATCATTTTGCAAGAAGACATCAAATATCGTCCCAACAGAAATAACACTCTGCCACATGCCAGACTTGTCTTTTCGAATGACTTTGTCTTCAAAGTATCTGAACATGACCTTTCAGGGTCATTAGAATGCACTATCCTCATGTATTCTAATCTTTAGGTACCGGTATGTAGACATGGCAAAATCCAGCTTATGGTCCTTATGGTCCAAAAAATTTAAAATACAAATAAACAGCTTTTGGAAAAAAAGATTATGCTGTCACTAATGAGGGTAACATGAGTTAACTAGAGCAAATGTTCCGCCCCAGGAAGGATGATTCTTTGGTCAAAATAATCGTGGTATGAAATTCAAATACTTCGGCTTTGCCGAAATAATTAGTATAGGGTCATAAACAAAAATCTAGAGGCAAATAAGGTCCCTGGTTGCCTAACTGACGACCACCAGAGTCATCAGGCTCTGGTGGCAGAGCTGGTTCTGTCCAGAGATGGTTCCGTCCTCTGTATCGTGTAAAGGTCAGGACACACGAAAACCTTATATAGTCTGAGCAGACCTCTAGACTGACATCATACACAACACAAAGAATATTGCCATGCATGCCTATCAACACTGATTCGCGCAGGCGCCCTTACAGGAATTAGTTTGCACCGCTCACTTCGCACGGGTGAGATTTTTTTATGAATTCTAAATGAATGACTGATTTTGTCTGGAGGGCCAAATTGTCATGTGAAGCTTGACCAATCCTCAATTCTGGACGTACGGGACATGACACGGACACGGGACTCCTTGGAAGACTATGGGACAGACTGTACGGGACAGACAAAGCCACTCCTTGGAAGTGGCTTTCACCGCTTCAAAACTTTGGTTTCATGCGCTGTCGCCTCACAGCTAGAAGGTCTCGGGTTCGATTCCCGCCAGGGGACGCTGTGGGCGCTGGGGGAGAAAATAAAAGAACTGGTTGGAATAACGTGTTCCTTCCACGCGCTACGTCCCAACCAGGGAAATCCCCCCCGTCAGGTGAAAAGAAGCAACTTGGACTCCTCATGCATAGAAGGAAGCATGAGGTCAGTCCGTTGTCTCCCCAGGCGTGGCAGAGGAAGAGCAGAGCCCAGGATTATAGCTTAGGTAATTGGCACTGGGTGAAAAAATGGGTTCCAAAATCGTGGGATAAAAATGAGTGAAAATCAGTGATTCAGATTAGAAATCAGCAAGGATTCCTTTTATTACATGACAAGTGGCAACCATACCAGGTGTAACAATGAAATCGTTTTTGGAATTTCCCTGTTTAAGTCATGTAAGGATTAAAAAAAAGAAAATACAATTGCACACAAGGAAGTACATTTTACTCACAAAAAAATATATATACAGGTATATATACTGTATATATTTCCTCAAGCGTGTTCTGGAAAATGGGAATTAGGCTTTTCCAGGACTCTCAACGGACTAGAACAGCAATACACACAACCTTCTACAAGAAAACCAATCCTCTAAATGGCAAAAGCCTGTGAACATGCGTGCCAAGCTCCATCAGACACAGCTGATATAGCACTAAACACACTAAAGACATGTTTCATAGAGCAGTGAAGTCATGACGTGACTCGCTCATCCCCCGGTTCATGGAAGTAATTTCTCTATGGAGAATAACATTGGGTCATCTTAAAATCGTCTCATATAAGCATTGTGGTCCAAAAATAAACAAACGGTTTGTCATTCACTCATATTTGATAAAAGCCTGTTTCTAGAGAAAAATGTAACTAATTCGGCGACAGTAACATTAGCGTTTTCTCACCATCAGTTGATTCTTCATATCCATATGAGTCAAACCGCTGAGATCATTTATGTTTGGAACACAGTTCTTGTATGACGCGATATGAAAAAAAGTCTATGGGAATTCAGAAGGGGGGGGGGGGGGGACGTGAACCAGGTAGGATGGGTAAATGATGTCAGACTTCACTGCTCTATTGTCACCCACTATACTCCTCTAAAAAGCATCGGAGATGGTAAAAGCCATTTCCTGAATTGGTGAGAATAGTGTTAAGTGTTTGCACGCTTTTGAAGGCCAACGCGTTATTCAGGTCCACCATGAGTTCCCACTACAGATTTACAGTGGAATTTGTCATTAGGGTTTGAATAAATTAAAAGAAAAAGTGAACAAAGGGTTCATGATATTCACACATTTTGCTAAACAAGATCATCTCGAGAATCACCAATCTTCTTAGGATCTTTCTAACAACACACAATAATATACACAGAACGGCTTCAAAGTCCACGGTTGTGATTATTATTGGGCATAGATTATGTTGTAGAACAGTGGTTCCCAAAGTGGGTTCCATTCTGAATTGAATACTTTTTTTTATTTTTTCCTTTTTTTGTGTTATCCTTTTAGCTTTAATGTCTTACAGTACCTCGTATTCAATCAATCAATCTGGGTTCCTTGAAAGTGAGAGGTGTACAAATGGAACTCTCAAATAGTTTATGGGGGTTCTTGATATCAAAACGTTTTGAGAACCACTGTCCAAAATGTGAAACTCTCCTCGGTTTATATTAACACGGTTCTATTGTGGAAATAGCAGAGCTACATGCTCACAACGCCTGGCGTTGCGAGGCGTTGTAAGCATGTAGATCAGCTATTTTCACAATTTCTGCCTCTAATATTTGACCAATGTTACATTTTCAACATTTTTTTAAAGTCTTTAAATTGTCAGTTTAGAAATGTGCAGATACCCTCTATATGTTTAAACTGTATGTTCGTTTGTTTACTGTGGAGTGAGAAAACAATGTTAAGCTAATCATCTGGGGACCCACCAAAACAGTTTGAGGGACCTGGGGGTCCCGACCCACAGGTTGAGAACCCCTGCCTTACAGAGCTTTTAGGACAACAAACTCTTGACACCTCCTCCTCCTGACTGATGATGTTTGTGGCCTGGGGAAGGTAGAGAGTGATTCAGTCCGTCTTCGTGGCATGTCTCTAAAGACTTGTGTGCAGCTGCTAGCGGTCAGGCCTCTGGAGGAGGAAGACTTTGGCCTGGTTGTCTCCGGAGGCGGTGACGGCCATCGACGCTTCCCTGCGGATCCATGTGAGACATGATTCAACATTTTGATTTGACTTTCACAAAACCAATACCAAATACATGGGTGAAATTCTTGACAGAATAGATGTGAATTGGGCCGCTCCACTTGCCATCGTTCAGAGCATAGAAAAGCATAATCTAGATCAGGTCCACAGAGAACAGCCAGGAAGTGGGAGACAAGGTAAAAGAACAAGCGTTCGTATTGGCAACGAGCTGGGTTGAAAATTGGGGCGAACGGGAACGTCCGAAGCGGTAAAAGAGTTATATGTCAGCACTCTGACATATCACCATTCCGACCACCTAAACCTAACCTTTTTGCCAGACCCAGGGGGTCGGCCTACATAAGGCTTTGTCGGTCTGTCGGTCTGTCTGTCGGTCGGTCCCTCTTTTCCTCAGTGTGCCTGTGTTTGCCTCTGACTGCTCATCTGCCCCTCCCTTCCCTTGCTCGGCTGATTGCCTTGAGTGCCGTCACCTGTACGGGACCAGCTGAGTTGAGTTGGCTGACGAGCTGCTGAGACTATAAATTCCTGTGTGTTCATGTGTTAGTTCAGTGCTGCAAAACATTTGCCCCACAGCCATACTAGTGAAAACAGCCCATCTACAAGCTCACAAACATTTCCAGCTGCTCAGCCTATAAAATCCTGTGTGTTCATGTGTTAGTTCAGTGCCATACTAGTCAAAACAGCCGATCTACAAGCTCACTACGCTTTGTTGCTGAGACTATAAAATCCTGTGTGTTCATGTGTTAGTTCAGTGCCATACTAGTGAAAACAGCCGATCTACAAGCTCACTACGCTTTGTTGCTGAGACTATAAAATCCTGTGTGTTCATGTGTTAGTTCAGTGCCATACTAGTTTTCATTGCGGGTCTGGCACAACCAGGTGACCTGGTCTAGTTTTAAAACACACCTGTTTTAAAAAAGTTATGGACATTTGTATATTCCTTGAGCTTTTGGGCTTGTGGGTCCCCGGCAACTTTGAATATTCCATTTGTTTGGGTCAGCCCTAATGCTAACCTGGTGAAATGCTAACCTGCCGACGCTGGTGAATGCTAACCTGGTGAAATGCTAACCTGCCGACGCTGGTGAATGATAACCTGGTGAAATGCTAACCTGTCGATGCTGGTGAATGCTAACCTGGTGTGTCGGAATGGAAAACCATTACCCCTATTAAGACCTGGAACCACTTTAACCATTATTTTATGCTTTTTTTAATAAACTGTATCTTTTTAAAAGCGAACATCTGTAACTCAAATATTTGCTTCTGGGTGGTCCCTGGAACAACATATTTTGAGATAGGGGTCTGCGGCCAAATACATGTAATTTTGGGGGCCCTTGACATATAAAAGTTTGAGAACCACTGATTCAGAAGGAGGATTAAAAAACACATTTTAGAATCAGGTCAAAAATATTTAAAGACTTGCAAAGATTTGCATGATTTTTCAAAAATGGCAGATCTACAAGCTCACAGCGCGGCACTCGTGCCGCATTGAAGCAGGGACCCCCTCTACATATTGTATAAATGTGTGATGGAGATTCTCATTGATTTCATAGTTAGATTCATATACTTGTTTGACAGCACTGTCATCAGTCTATGTTGGATTCGTGTTTTTAGTTAACTTGACCTACATGATCTACACCAAACCTATTTGCCAAAAATAGCCGATCTACAAGCTCTCAACGCCTCGCGCTGCGAGTAGATCTGCTACTATGTTTGGCTAAAGTTCTCCTCAGAATAGGGATGCGAAGGTTCAGTTGTTAATTTAAAAGAATGATCCTATCACAAATATTATGTGGCCCCCTGTAGTAACTCTGAGGACCCCCTAGGGGTCCTGGACCCCCTGTTGAAGACCCCTGACTTAAAGTAAAATAAAAGAACGGTTAAATTAATATTGCGTAATAATGGATTCCCGGTCTTAATGGGTTAAATTAATGGCTACCGCAGTGCAGCCAAAGTGTAGCGGCTAAGGCCGTGTACCTGTTGAGGGTGAAGTCTAGGATCTAAGGCTGTGTACCTGTTGAGGGTGAAGTCTAGGATCTCAGCCGTGTGGCCGTGAAACTCGGACACCATGTTGCCTGAGCGTGCGTCCCACAGGCGCAGTGCTCCGTCCAGACTGCAGGTGGCCACCACAGAGGAAGACTCCTCCCACTGCATGCGCACGATGGGAGCCTGGACCAGACAAGACAGACAGACAAATGAACACGTACACAGAGCAGTTAGAATAGCCTACGCACATGGAAATATGCACGTCAAACACATATACACAACTGATGTGGCCAGGGGTGCCGCGCTGCGAGTTTGTAGATCTGCTATTTTTTTTTAAATCATGAACATTTGTGCAAGTCTTTGAATGTTTCAAATCCTTCTAAGGTTTTTTGAAAAACCTATGTTTCTATGTCAGTGGTGCTCAAACCTTTTCAGCAGCAAAATGATATGTATTTGGCCACGGACCCCCATCTCAAAATATTTAGTTCCAGGGACCCCCAGAAGAAAATTTGCTGTTCTGCCGACGATGTTTTGATGCGCTGATGACTACGGACTGGACCTGTCAGTCAAAGTGAGTAACTACGTCATCGTAATGCGTTGTCTATGGAGAACTCCCAGATTCTCTCCTGGGAGAGTCTGGCTGTTGCAAGGCTAATGTTCGTCTACCTCCGCACCTCCTTGGCAAAACCGGAAAACCCGCTTGTTTGGTCGGAAAATAACAAAAACTGTTATCAGTGGACAGTTGAAAGCTTACTATACTTAGTGGACAGAGTCTGGGCCCCCATACGCTTAAAATACATTTCTAGGGCGAAATGAAAAAGAATCCACCTGACGGAGATACTCTTCCTGGTTGAAGACTGTTTTTACGAAACAGCGCTTCCAAAATCAGAGCTGAATAACACCCAATGAGACAAATGCTCCGTTAATGCGTCCTCTGACCTGCGCGGCAGCAGTGAAATGGAGTCTCCATTTGGTGGAATATTTTTCATTTCGCCCTAGAAATGTATTTTAAGCGTGTGGGGGCCCAGACTGCGTCTACTAAGTAGAGTAAGCTTTCAACTGTCCACTGATACCTTTGGTTTGGTGAGGGGCGAAACATTTTTGGCTATTTTCGGACCAGACGGCTGTGTTTCCCGGTTTTGCCAAGGAGGTGTGGAGGTAGACGAACATAGCGTTAGGGAGAACTCCACTAACGCCATGGACGAGAGCTAACCCAACACCAGAGTCTACATCTGTGCATGGATGTGCTAGTTTATGTTGTATTAAACATACTCTACCATACAGAGTGGTTAAAATAACATTCTTTAAAATAAGTCCAGGATTGCAGCTTTGCACTAGGGTTGTTTCTTACCGTGTGTTGGCACTTGTTTCTCAGGGTCTGTGTGGAGAGGTCGTACACAGCCAGGGTCCCATCCAAGAAGGCCACAGCGACCAGGGGGAAGCTGCTCGAGAGAGGGGACGAAGACAGATGAGGTTCAATCCATTAAATATTGAACATGACTGAATATCCACACACCCAAATGCAGGAAGCAACAGCATGTTGAAGCTATGCAAGTAGTGATATACTAGATGTCTCTGCTGTCGGGTCGAAACCTCCTAACTACAAAATGTTCATTTTCAGGAAAATGAGCTCAAGTAGAGTTAGGTTTTGACCGACGGACTTTTTACTACTTTCCATTGGTTCAATATTATTTTAACCAACACTCAGATGTAAAGGGTGTTCAATAGCCCTGATTTATGCAAAAAAAAAAAAGATTTTTTGGCCAGACAGTGACGATATGACAAATGTACTTGAGTGCATTCAACATCACATAATATGCTTTGCACCAAAGATGATTGTTAAATATAGTAAATACAAATAAAAGCCTCTCTGTAGTACTCACACGCTGCAGAACCCCACTGATTCCACAGAATTGGTTTGTTCCTCGTCTTTAGAGGACTTGGCTTTTCCTCCTTCCACTGAGAAGGTTCCAAGAACCTTGAAAAGAATAAACAAAATAAAGATATCGGTAAGTGCATGCGTACACTAGGGCATTCACCAAATACTTGAATATTAGAATATTCAAATATCAAAGTCACTATTCGACGTTGTTCACCGAAGTCGAATATTCGCTTATTTTTATTTTTTTATGGTTTTCTCTTATATATAGTTTATAAAGCTTGGCTAGATAGGAAGTCATAAGAATGAGTTGTCAATGCCACTGGTGGATGAATTTGTTCTCAAACTTTTTTAGGCTGTGACCCCCAAAATAAACATATTTGAACTGGGGACCCCCACCCTGACAAGCACTTGGAATTGTAGGTTTTACATTTAATGTGACTCGGTTCCGCAGATAAATATTGTGAAAATAGCCAATCTACGCATGTAGATCGGCTATTTTCACAATGTTCGCATCGCCTCTTGCTTACTTAATATTTGACAGTTTGGCCAGTCCTGTTGAATATTCGACTATTCGAATACTTTGAGGTTGAATAATTAGAATGCTAAAAATCACTATTTGTGAATGCCCTAGCGTACACAGACACAATTTTAAACACTGCAACATTTGAAGAATATATTTTACTATGCAACTTTACCTTATTGTCAATACGTTCAAAATTGAGCAACCATGTTAACCTATATCCCACAAAACAAAAAAACACCCTTAAGTTGTTTGTGCAAGGTTTTCAAAATACAAGTACATGAAAGCATTTCCAGCCAAACACCAGGCACTTATCTTCCTAACAGTGATTTTGTAGATGTCGGCTACGTACTCTCAAGGATCTCCATCACCTGTGCGAACCCCATTTCCTCTCCATTGTTTGTAAAGGCAAGCCGCTGCCTTACCTTTCCTGTGACGGTGTTGATGAGCTTCGCTGAGCCATCCACTGAGCCCGTCATCACCAGAGAGCCGTCCTTGTTGCATGCCATGCACGTCAGCACCCCCTTGTGGCCATCCTGACCTGTTGCAGGAGATGTATTTGTGGCACGCTATTAGGGGTGGGTGTTTGTGTATCAAATGAGAGATTTGGTAGAGATACTTTGGTGAACAAAAAAGAAAATCATCTTGGGGGGACAATGGCCTAGTGGTTGAGGCGCATACCACATAATAGGCTCTAATGCAGCCTGACTGTGACTATGTTCGATTCCCGAATCCAGCGACCTTTGCTGCATATCATTCCCCGTCTCTCTCCATTCCCTGTCACTCTACAGACACTGTACTATCCAATAAAGGCAGAAAATACCCTAAAAAATCTAAAACAATAATAATGAATAAACAACAAAAGCTTGAATTTTAATATGGCAATAAAGGAGTAGTTCTCCCCCAAATGAAATTTTTCTATTATTTAAGTCATGCTGTGGAGACTTGAGTTCAATACATTTACCCCCCTTGATTCTGACCCAGTCCCCATCCAGAGCCTTGTATTTGGGTCCCCATTCAGAATCAATGGGGGTAAATTTACTATAATCAAATCTCTGTCTTAATTAAGAATGCGACAAATACCAAAAAATATTATTGAACTCAAGTCTCCATGGAGTAATCATTAGGAAAAAAATATATTTTGGAGGGTGAACTACTTCTTTAAATCATGTGTGAACTGTGAAGCAGTAAATTATCTTTCCGCTACAATCATTTTTAGCAATAAAGGTAACAATGAGAAGTGCTTAGCAGAGGAGAACAATTTATTATCTTCAAATTCAACATCTCCTGCTCTCTTTAGTCTGGACAGAACACAGTGACAGAGGAGTTTGTTATATAGCGTGCTTGTGGGATATTTTCTTTCATTGCACATCCCTTGTGAGCTCGGCTTGCTTACTATCAGCAGTTTGTTCTCGATCAGTCCATTGTGTTTGGAATGACGATTATCACTGTACCTGAGAAGACACAATCTAAAGATATGGCAGACGTTGCAGCTCTGTGCACTCCTTTCTGCAATGAACTCCCCTTTGGCACATATTATGTTATGCTTTAACTATTGAAAAAAATAGCAGCTCTACAAGCTTGTAGATCTGCTATTTTTGAAAAATCGTGAACATTCGAATTCTGACCCGATTTTTGACCCAATTCTATAAGTGTCTCTTGAATCCTTCTAAGTTTTTTTGAAAAACCTATGCTTCTATGTCAGCAATCTGGCCAGCCATCGTCAAAGAAAAGGTCCTTTTCAGTTAAATGGAGCTCAGTTAGTCTGTTCTTGAGAGACTACTAAGTCAGTGGTTCTCAAACCTTTTCAAGTGAAGGACCCCCAAAATTATATGTATTTGGCCACGGACCCCCATCTCAAAATATTTAGTTCCAGGGAGGGACCACCCAGAAGCAACATTTGAGTTACAAACGCTTGCTTTAAAAATACATATTCAAAGATTTTCACAACTTAAAAAAAAAAAAATAGTAGATCTACAAGCTCGCAGCGTGGCACTCGGTGAGCTTGTATATCTACTATGTTTTCGATAGTTAATGTATTCAATAATTCTAGGCCTAAATGGGTTAATAACCATGCAGTGTCATACATTGGTTTTCAACTCACCCTTGATGACGTGGATAGCGTTGCCCTGTTTGAGGTCCCACAGTCGTATCGACCCGTCTTCATAACCCACTACAGCTCTTTTACCTGGTGACAAGCACGACGGCCATGTTAAAGGAGCTATAGTCAACTTTTTCTTGTAAAACGGATGCTATTTTTTTTTTTTTTTTAATCAAAAATATTTTATGAAAAAATATGCTTCATATATATGTTTCTGTTCAAAAATTTCCACAAAAAGCGTAAAATAATGATAAAATAATAATTTTGGCCATTGTCAGGCTGACACTTTGTTTACATCCTATCAATCCATATAAAAGAATAGACTAGGATGTAAACTTCGCACTTAGAACAACGGACTCACAACGGACTCACTCGCTAGCTTTCGCCGTGGACTGAAGACTCACCTTTTCAGACTCCACCTAAACCCTTAGCACTACAGAAAAATCAATGACCATACATGAAGCTACTAGTTAGCATTTGTTTTTTAGGTTTTAAAAAACTTGGGTGCCTATCCCGAACTAGTTCGGCTTTTAAAAACGGTTGTGGGTGGTGTTTTCTATGGCCATTGGGCGCCCTCTAGTGGTGAAAAGGTGGCATTGAAAGCGTTAACTGTGACATTTAAAATGCTTAACCACTTAAACCAGGGGTCTTGACCTTTCACTCTGTACTTGGTCTGCTCTTTTTCCCCTCTACACCAAACCTATTTGCCGAAAATAGCCGATCTCAACGCCTCGCAGTTGTAGATCTGCTATTTTTGGTTTAAGTTCTCCTCAGAATAGGGATGCGAGGGTTCAAGTAAAGAAATAAGTGTTAAATTGAGCAGTAATTACATTTTTACCTATCATCATTTTATAATGGACTATTTACTTTTGGTGGGGCATGACCTTTGGGCAAGTAGAACATGACCTGTACTTGACCTTAGTCAATCCTTATAAATGCATTTGCAATTAAATACAAACGTTACTTTTCAGGCTTCCAATTGAAATATAGCAAAACAATTATTCAGGATTCCAAAAATAGCAGACGCGATGCGTTTTGAGCTTGTAGATTGGCTATTTTTGCTATGTTTATTTTTGCTATGTTTGACTTTATAATTATGCATTGTGGCCCTCTGGTGTGAAAATATAGTGGCCCCTCTCCATCATCAAAGTTGCCCACTCCTGGTTTAGATGGTTAAACAGGACAGCGATTGTCTTCTTTGGTTCCTCACCGTCGGGGAGGATCTTGCCGCTGGAGGCCTGGCACCCAGGACCCTGGAAGGTTTTGCAGTCGCCAGACGGGATCTTCCACATCCACACGTTGCCGTCTGTGGTTCCCGCTAACAGCACGGGTGCACAGGGATGCCACTCCAACCACTGGGCCAAGGCACATGAGGGGCAACAATTATGTACACAAAGTATTAGGGGTGTAGCTATACATTTTTAACAACGATACGATACGCATCACGATACATGGTTGACGATACGATACATGGACGATATTGGTTCATTCATGGTGATACGATACGATTCGATTCACTGATTTAAAATCGATATAGTAACTATTTAGCAAGGAAATGTAATCTCAATAGTGCAGTTTTTTTAAGTGAAAATCTATTATTATGGATATAAAAAAGTAAACACTGTGATTATCTAGCAAATACATGGACATTATACTTCAACAAAAATGGACCAACCCCCACCTTGACATGAACACAGAGATTACACACATTTATCGATAGACCAAGAGTAGCTATATGGAATGGATATTCCTCTTTTTAATTTAAAAAATATTTTTAATTAAAAAAAAAAATTATTTGCATTGCAAAACGATTATCTGCATTTTAAACAATACCGATATGATACAAAGCCAAAACTGTAGGATATATGCTTGTGCATATCGATATAGTAGATCTTTTTTTTTTTTATTCAGTTACTATATCGTTGGTGGTGGGGGTAATTTGAATCCCTGTAACTCACAAAGAGTATTTGGTCTGGTTGAGCCATCAGACCCCTTCATAATCCATTAATCGGTTGATTATTGTTTCAATTAACAATCTATGCATAACTTGAGGCCATGAAATAATAATTTACCCAGCAGTCAAAATCCTAACATTCACATTTTGGTGAATTTGTGAGAGAATTTGCTGAGATTTCCAGAGTTCCCTGTCCTGAGCAACTTCCTCCACTCCTTCCGGGAGTATACCGAGGCGTTCCCAGGCCAGTGTGGAGATATAATCCTTCCATCTGGTCTTTGGTCTGCCACGGGGTCTCCCAGTGGGACGTGCATAGACCTTCCTAGGAAGACACTCGGGAGGCATCCGTACAAGATGCCTGAACCACCTAAGCTGACTCCTTTCCCAGTGTAGGAGCAGCGGTTCTACTCCAAGTCTCTCTCGGGGGACTGAACTTCTCACCCTATCTCTAAGGGAGATACCAGCCACCCGTCTGAGGAAATGTAATTGACATAGACAGTGGTGGTTGGGGTAGAGGTGATAGACACACATAGAGTTCTTAGAACTTCTTACCTCCAGGTCTCCGACTTCGAAGGACCAAATCTCGACTTTGGTCTCCACCTTCCACACTTTGATCTCGCCACTCATGTCACCTGACGCCACCATAGAGGAGTCATGGCTGAACGAGGCACACGTCACTGAGTCTTTGTGTCCTGTGGATACACATACAAACACAGTAAATCCATACCTTATGAAGTTTTTAAGTATACCAACCTGTTGCACATAGAACACACTGTGAAGTTGTTTATGAAAAGTTAAAGTACAGTAGCTACTACGGGAAAATAATGCCATTGGCGTATACAATATACCAAACTTTATGCACATTTACAGTTGAGGAAGTACAAGTCTGCTTTTTTCACCACCTGGCGCTGTATATTTTTGTATAAATTCATCAAAAATGCCAGCCACAGTATAAGCTCATGGCGATGTTTCATGAGGTCATTGACTGTTGAGCTTTAGTGAACCATGACTAGACAATTGGATATAGGCCTAACTATTCTCTGACTGGCCTATTTTGGCTGTGTGGTCGTGTTGTTCTGCCGCAATGACAACCCTTAATATAACGCAGTCTAGACTTAAGACATTATTAGCCTCAAAGACGAGATGAACAGTGCAGTTGGACATTGTATGGTACTTATTAGGGGTGTAACGATATAGTAACTGAATCTAAAAATCAATTTAACTTTGCAATGATCTACTATTATATTGTTTGCAAAAGCAAAAATACCACTTTGGCTTGGTATCGTATCGTGATTGTATGGAAACTAAGCATTTGTGCCTTGTATTTGGCAATTTTAAGAGGGAAATTAAAAAGAGGGGTCTAATTACCTTTCCATTCCATATAGCTACTCTTGGTCTATCGATAGATGTGTGTAAATCTCTGTGTCCATGTCAAGGTGGGTTTGTCCTAGCCTGATAAATCAGTCCGCACATTACCACCCCGTTGGTGGGTGGTGTGTAGTGTGGACTGACCCCGGAGATTAAATATTTCATTTCGTCTCGCCAGAAGAGCGGGCGAATTGAATGGGCCAATCAGGGTTGTATGCTTGGGGCACGTGGTTTGGCATCTGGTGGATTCCCAAGGCTGGTCCGGTCCCAGCCCCCCCCCAGCCCCATCCTTTCAGAACTCTTCTGCCCACGTGAGAGTCCCTAGTGGACTCTGATTGGTGCTCTTCTGCCCACGTGAGTCGCTAGTGGACTCTGATTGGTCCGTGAAGACTTTCATGGCGGAGTCAGCCGGACGCCCGCTCGACTCGAATTCTTTTAATAAACTATAGTACTATACAATAGTGTAGTTTCATTACAATAACGTAAACATGCAATCATATAATATGTTATGAGAAATAACGTATTTTTGCATTGTCACGCCACGACGCCGTCGGGGGCTCTAAGCGTGTGTGTGTGTGTGTGTGTGTGTGTGTGATGTCAATAGGCTTTAGCCCGCCCCCCCAGAAGTAGAATGTCTCCTCGAAGGATCAGACTCTTTCCCTAAACGCAGTGAAACGTAGTGTGAAGAGTCTGACGCTTGCAGTCAGGCAAGGTTTGTCCATATATGTTGAAATATTATGTCCATATATTTGCTAGATAATCACAGCATTTACTTCCATAATAATAGATTTTTTACACGTTTTAGAAAGATTTAATTTCTTTGCTAAATAGTTACTATATCGATTTTAAATCGTTGAATCGTATTGTATCGTCATGAATGAACCAAAATCGTCCATGTATTGTAATGTTAACCTCTAGAGGTTCGCGGCACTACGCGCCGCTCACATCTACGCCCCCTCGCCTCGTTGTTAACGTGAAAAGCTCATATGGCTTTGGGGGGGGGGGAACTATTGTGGCGGAACTATTGTGCCACAGCACGTTTCCGGTCGGACATATTTGACGGCCGGACGCACTTCCGGTTAAGAACAGTATCCCCTGGACTGGGCGGACGGCGTCTGGCCGAAACGCAAGCTTGTCCCTGTTCCGGTCTCCCCCAAGCCCCCTGTGATTGGCTGAACCGGACGTAGGGAGCGCTCGGTTGTAGTCACTTGGACCGCGCGAGGTGCACCAAAACCCAATTATCATTGCGTTTATCGTGCGCTTGCCCAGGCCGTAATAACGATTGCATTCACCACGGCTTCGTAAGCCTGCGGCGCTCGGGGGCGAAGAGCAGGACCAAGGTCCGCTGGCCTTCGCGCCGCTTGCAATGTCGTGGACAATAACTGACATCTAACCATAAAACGAGCGCTCCCTTCATAGACAAGCTTGCGAATAGCTTCCTCGCGGGCGGACGTTATAGCCAATTGGAGTGCTGGATTGTAACCGTGACAATAGCTGCTTGCAGGCTTGTTATATGTGCTGGTGTAGGGTTACAGATCCATGGGCTGGGCGGACGTTAAGATCCCCTGGACTGGGCGGACGTTATAGCCAATTGGAGTGCTGGATTTGGTCCTACCTACCAAACAAAAACCGCTGGCTGCAGTTCTTAAATGTATATATAGATGTATCGTGATGCGTATCGTATCGCTGCTAGTACTCATCCTTCTGTTGCTAAGCTCACATCGAGTATTTACACATTCAAGGTACTAAAGGAAGTGAGCTGCGTCAACATGGCAGAAAGGCTAATGTTATATGATTACATCTACGTCTACGTTGGACACTCACCTGTGCACTCAAACAGAACCTCTCCATTGCTCACTTTCCAGACGTAGGCCTTGTCGTCCTCGCCGCCTGTGATGGCCATGGTGTTGGTGACCGGGTCCAAGCTCACACAGAACACAGAGCCTGCAGGGGAAGGGTGTGCCAATACATTAAGTCAGGGGGGTCCGTGACCCCTAGAGGGGTCCCCGAAAATGTTGGAAAAATAATAATAATAATACATATACATATATATACATATATATATATATATATATATATATATATATATATTGTTTATGTCTTTAAAGGAGCTATAGTCAACTTTTTCTTGAATAACGGATGCTAAAACAAAAATAATGTTTCAAAAATATTTTATAAAAGAATAAGCTTCATATATGTGTTTCTATTCAAAAATGACCACAAAAAGCGTAAAATAATGATAGAATAATAATTTTGGCCATTGTCAGACCGACACTTTGTTTACATTCTAGTCTATAGACTAGGATGTAAACAAAGTGTCGGCCCTACAATGAAAAAGTTGACTATAGCTCCTTTAAATATTAGAAAAAAACATATTTGATTCTGTCTCTTTTGAATAGCTTGTAGACATGATTATTGTGCAATTTGTTGCAGATTGTTAGTGATAGATTGATAGTATTTACATTGGTTCCTAGTTAATAAGGTATGTTTATAAATGGCAGTGGTACGGCCACTTGTACATGCATGTTTAAAATAAAAGCATGAATATATGAATCTATTATTTTCATAGCATAGTATTGAATGCACAAATAACAATGATATAACACCCCCACTCTACGAGATAGGGGGTCCCTGCTCAATCTCCCCATCAGTTTGGGGGTCCCTGGCCTAAAAACGTTGAAGACCCCTGCATTAAGTTAATAACAACCATAATGGAGCGATGAGAAGACTCCAAACTCAGGCACTGCACAGTAGCTGTAAGAAATGCTTTTATTTAAAAATGTTTAACCAGCTCCGAAGATGCAAATCGGAGATTGTCCAGTAGTTCAGTTTGTATTCATTTATGTGTTGAATTAAAACACATTCCCTTATTTCTATGTGGAAAACTGTCTTAAATCATCCTTTTTCAGACAACTTCACCAGCCACCATCAAACATATAATTTTCCGAATGTCTGTCTGAGTGAGTGAGTGAGTGAGTGAGTGAGTGAGTGAGTGAGTGAGTGAGTGAGTGAGTGAGTGTGTGTGTCTGTCTGTCTGTCTGTCTGTCTGTCTGTCTGTCTGTCTGTCTGTCTGTCTGTCTGTCTGTCTGTCTGTCTGTCTGTCTGTCTGTCTGTCTGTCTGTCTGTCTGTCTGTCTGTCTGTCTGTCTGTCTGTCTGTCTGTCTGAAACAGCGTTTCTCCTCAGTGGCTGGAGCAATTGATCTGAAATCGCATCACCATTAGCATATGAACACACCTGACATAACTGTGAAGCCCGTTTGTCACTTTCACAAATCATATGCTGTATATTAGCGTTTTTATGGTGTATCTACTATCTATTCTGCATCTAGCATGAGGCATATCTATTCTGCATCTAGCATGAGGCAACATGTTTAACCAGCTCTGTGTGTGTGTGTGTGTGTGTGTGTGTGTGTGTGTGTGTGTGTGTGTGTGTGTGTGTGTGTGTGTGTGTGTGTGTGTGTGTGTGTGTGTGTGTGTGCGCGTTTGTGCGTGCGTGCGCGCGCGCGGGCGGGCGGACGGACGGACAGTATCTCTGTAGCCATTAAACGAAACGGGTATTTCTTACATTGATGCTCCTACATATTATCATGCAAGCACCAGTTAAAGTTACTTTCCATCCCTCATATACTGTGTGCACAGTGCACATCCCATAACCCACACACTGCACATCATTTCGGAGCTCATATCTTTGAACGGGTAAGGGCTAGTGTATATAATCGGTGGTCACTGCTGCAAACACACAACTGTTTGGTCTTGGGGAGAATGTTGATAACCATGTCTCCTCCGAATCACCAAGCGGCATCTTATCACCTGACAGTGAGGGCACAAAGCCAAGGGTGCAGAGGAACACGCTATCCCTCCCGCGTCCACGCTTTTCCCAATGACCCCTAAGCGCAACCGTGGGGGCGCAGGGGGCTGCAAGGGAAAGGAGCGCTTGTTTTCGTTGATGACTACGGAGGCGCGCCGTCTCAGGCGACCATGAGCCACGTGAGACACCGCCAAGCGAGCGGTACTGAGCGAGTCGCCTTGTCGAGCGTTGCGACGGTCGCATGAGCCGACTCAGCGCCGTTACTGAGTTGTGTGCTGTTATGGACAGCAGGGACATGCTGGGCCCCTGATTCAGCCCGGGAAAAAGAGTTGTAGAGGCCCTCATTGTGCGCTATAGAGAGAGAGAGATTTGCCATTTCAGATCATGACAAGTGACAAGCCAGTGGGCCAATTACATGAGTTATATTTCGTCACTTTTGGGTGGAAACCTTGTATGTCCAAAAATGTTTGTTTTGTATCGACAAGCACACAACGCCTCGTTGTGTGCTTGTAGATCTGCTGTTTTCACTACTTTTGTGCGACGGCCTTGTATGATGAAGCAGAGCTTTGCTTTGCGAAAGAATTTACAAATTTGAAACTTGGAGATACAAGGTTTCTGCCCGACAGTGACGATTTACTTTGTTGGCCGCCCAGCCCCCAAAATGGAACGAAGGACGACGTTTTATATCGTATTTTCTTCCTAATGGCCGGCCTGGACCGGCCGTTCGGGAGTTGTCCCGCTTTTCCCAACGGTCAGCACGTCCCTGACGGACAGAATAGTACATCTTCGTCCCCCTGACTTTCGGCACCTTCGTCGCGTGGTCCAAGTGAACACAGCGAATCGCTCCCTACCTCCTTTCCCACCACGGGCCCCCACCGTTGCATTCAGGGTCCCTGGGAAACGCCAGGTCGCATCACTCCCTGTTCCGCTGCCCGCTTAACCCATTTAGGCCTAGAATTATTGACTGCTTTAACCAGTGAAAAACAGCAGATATACAAGCTCACAGCGCGGCACCAAGTGCCGCGCTGCGAGCTTGTAGATATGCTATTTTTGAAAAAAAGTCATGAAAATGTGTGCAAATCTTTGAATATTATGTATTTTCAAAGCGAACGTTTGTAACTCAAATTTTGCTTCATGGGTGGTCCCTGGAACTAGATATTTTGAAATGGGGGTCCGTGGCCAAATAAATATCATTTTGGGGGTCTTTCACATGTAAAGGTTTGAGAACCACTGACATAATAGTCTCTCAAGAACAGACTAACTGAGCTCCAGTTAAGTGAAAAGGACCTTTTCTTTGACGATGGCTGGCCAGATTGCTGACATAGAAACACAGGTATTTTCCAAAAATCTTAGAAGGATTCAAAAGACACTTATAGAATCGGGTCAAAATTCTAATTTTCATGATTTTTCTAAAATAGCAGATCTACAAGCTCGCAGCGCGACACTCAGTTAGAGGTCTTCACGGGTCCAAAAAAGCGAACCGAAATCGAAAAGTACTGTCACATTTTGACCGATTCCGACTGGGTCCGAAATAATAATCAATTGACAAAACCAAACCCGAGTGGCCCCGTAACCATTACCGCCGATTCCGACCCGTTCCGAGTTGTATTCTTTTTTTAAGGACCCGTACCCTAATTGTACCGTTGAAATTTGTCCCGAAATCCGATTATTTCCATGATTCCGAGACCCGACACAGACACATCCCTTCAAAAAAGCGCATAGGAAATAAGTCTGACTACAACAGAACAGCCAGGCTAAATAAACAAATTAGCGCAGCAACAGCCGCGCTAATATGCGTGCGTGCGTAGGCCTATGCATAAAGGTTTTCTTTGTAAATAGATGTGGACTGGAGGAATAAATGAAACTGACCTTTTTTTTCATGATCATGGCTACATAGAGACAAGTCGCTACTAGCCTGATTTCAGACCAGCGCAGTCCACTCAGAGGGTGGGCGGGTCTATTGGCTGGAGCCAGGCAAAGTCGCTAGCCTACAGCACTAACTGATCCTAGGTCAGCCTGAATCGAATTGCTTTTTCTCCGCCAGTCCGCCTCCCCCAATCTCCGGCGGGCTTGAGTGAAGTGAATGCAGCTGGCTGCAGGAGCGCACGCAGCCACGCACGCACACACACAGCCGCCGCACACAAAAAAACACACAGTGAATGATAGAATACTGTATTAACAGTTTGCAAAATTGCAACAAATAAAAAATAAAATACAAACAGTACAATCATTACGGGTCCTCTCGGGTCCACTCGGGTAATACACATGATGATTACAGTCCCGGTTCCGAGGTGTTCCGAGGGAAATGCGTCCGTTTCCAACCCGGGTCCATTTGATTATGATAAAACACTGACCGAACCCGTTACGGGTCTCTCGGGTCCTCGGGTAATTTCGGGATCGGGGCCCCCGTGAAGACCTCTACACTCAGTGCCGCGCTGTGAGCTTGTATATCTGCTATTTTTTTTGATATTTAAAGCATAAAATATTGCGTCATAATGTGTTAGGCCTAAATGGGCCTAAATGGGTTAGAGGACAACTTTGTTTTTTTACAACAAGGGTTCATATTTTAGATTGTAATTAGAGAAAAGAAAAAGTGAGTGTTAAAATGTTTTCATTTGCTTCGTTCTATTGTTTTATCACGTTTACCATGCTAAAATGTGGGGCATGTGTACGCATGGGGGCATGCATACAAGTGGCTAAATATGTCTTTTTAGACACAATAAGCCAGCAGTTTTTTATTGCTATTTACAGTAACACTTCTAGCCCCCATAAGTCACATCCAACCATGAAAGGTTACGTTGTATCTTGGGAATGGGCTTATTCTGTGTAAAATGACATATTTAGCCACTTGTACGCATGCCCCCAACCACTGAAATAAGGATCTCTAAAACAATAGAGAGAAGTAAATGAAATAATTTTAACACTCATCTTTTATATTCTTTAATTACAATCTAAAATATGAACCCTTGTTGTAAAAAACTAAAGTTGTCCTTTAACAGGCAGACCTACCGCTAGTGCAGCAGTGATAGAGACACCCTTCCCACATGCAAACATGGCAAATTCTGTTAGTCGGTGTGCACTGTGGAGGAATGGAACCCCAGTCTCCATGGTGGTGGTGGCCGGGCAGGAGCT
This sequence comes from Nannobrachium achirus, assembly GCF_963921795.1. NCBI lineage: Eukaryota > Metazoa > Chordata > Actinopteri > Myctophiformes > Myctophidae > Nannobrachium > Nannobrachium achirus. The sequence goes on along the minus strand of NC_137831.1, from coordinate 42,859,543 downwards.
TTGGAGAGACTGTTACCTGTGTGCTTAGAGAAGGTCAACTCGCTGTGGTCTTCCCCATCTTCCTCCATCTCATCTTCTGTCTCCCAGCATTCGCTGTTGTTGTCGTCGTCGTTCCCGGCCTCTTCAATGTCCACGTCCTCCAAGTTGTCCGCTAAATCATCTGTTGGACACACACGGAGAGACAAGGAGGACAGGTTGATTTTCAGTGAGTGACAACACGGTCATACATATGGCAGTACACAGTTAGGCGCTACAGTGTCGTTTTGTGACAAAATGTTCAGTTGGATGTTATTTCATCCAGGTTTGAGTAGTCAGTGATGTCATTACGTGCGCATCCCGCATCAAAAACTCATTCAAGTCACCCAGGGACTCATTCATGTCATGGTCCTGGGGTCCCGGGGATGCGCCTCCATTGGAGTCCATGTTAAAATAATTTACCGCGTCGCTGTAAAAGAAGAAAAAAGAAATTCCACAGACACCACCATTGTTCATGGGTGAAAGCATCCTACTTTACCCTACGTTAACACAAATAAAATCCACGTAGAAAGTCTTAAACAGGCGATAGAAACGTCAATGTTTTGATTCCACCGACGTCCGACGCCATTTTGCACGCGTAAACTTTATATTGAGGACTCATAAAACTTTTCTAGGACCCATTTGAATGACCATCTGTGGGTCCCGGGACCCATTACATTGAAAACCTAGTAACATCACTGGAGTAGTGTTTCCCTACTCCCCCTTGTGCCCCTTTTATTCTGTCAAAACGTTTTATTATGTCAAAACGTCAGAACTGGAAGGTACTACAAGCCTACCAGATATATTTGGTTCTCTTTTGTACTCTCTCGGATAAATTGAGCTGCAAGTTCTGCAACCCTCTGCTTATTTTAACCAATCTGTTTAGAGAACGTTTACTGGTAAGACACCTCAGGGCGACATGGCCATCTGGCCAGTGATGTATATCCGACCAGTTGCACCAGACCCCTGCATGATAGTCAACAAGGTGATGTCAGAACATGCCCATATATGGGCATTACCAAATATGGGCATTCCCAGATATGCGCTTAATATTGATGACATCGGGACAGGGATCTCCATTTTTGGGGCATAAAACCGATAAGGATGTAATTACTCGTGTGACTCGTGATGACATCGGCGATCTCCATATATGGGCATAAAAGTGACATCAAGCCAGAGCGTGATGTCAGAGCGACAAACCCATTCTGTTAAATTAAGAGTGGTTCCCCTGACATCACTGTGACATCAGAGCATGATGTCAGAGCGACAAACCCATAGAACCACAGTGTCAGGCGTGACAGACAGAGATACTCAGACAAGCTGTGACCGTTTTCATAGTTACAATACCAGTAAGACTCCCTAATCGGGACAAAAAGTTTGTTTTACCAATTATCAAGACATACGGGCAGTTGACAGTTTGCCATGGTTACTCATTGAAGTTGAATCTCCATATATGGAGATAACCTACGCATCACACTAAGTCTGACCTCACCAGCCCATATTTGGGCATGAGCAACTTATGTCTCCATATATGGAGATATGATGACATCACACAGTCCTCAGCCGATGATGTGGCATGATGTCATACAATACACAAACGAGCCCTACAGTATAAAGGGGCAATTCTTGCCAGGAAAGAAGCATTTCTTCGACTCAGACCTTATCGCCAGGGTTGGCTTATAGCAGCTGTCGGTAGATAATGCCGGTCTTATATAAGGGTCATTTGTGTACGGTGTGATGTCATACTGATGTCGAAGTTGAATCTCCATATATGGGGATAACCTACGCATCACACTAAGTCTGACCTCACCAGCCCATATTTGGGCATGAGCAACTTATGTCTCCATATATGGAGATATGATGACATCACACAGTCCTCAGCCGATGATGAGGCGTGATGTCATACAATACACAAACGAGCCCTACAGTATAAAGAGGCAATTCTTGCCAGGAAAGAAGCATTTCTTCGACTCAGACCTTATCGCCAGGGTTGGCTTATAGTAGCTGTCGGTAGATAATGCCGGTCTTATATAAGGGTCATTTGTGTACGGTGTGATGTCATACTGATGTCAGCAGTGTGATGTCATACTGATGCGGAGATATGAGCAGGGCAAAGGTGTGACGTGTGACGTGTGACCGACGGACGGACGGCCGGCCGGTGGAGGTTTTGATACTAAACTGCGACCTGACGGTCGCAATTAATCATCTGCAGTGCCAGTGGTTGGAGCCCGAGGCTTCCCTACACTGGATGGGAGGTAAAGGTAAGTACTTAGTCATAGTTGCATGAACGGTGGAAGTTTAGTCTGTAACTCTAGTCTACAGTATACACACATGAATTTACAGTGTATGGGCAGTGATTAACCTTGGATCAAGACTATAATAGATGTGTTGTATCGAGTAATGTCAGACTCGATAAAAAATACATCTACGATAGCCTTGATTATAAGTTGATTGAACTTTACACTCAGAATTCAACAACAGAAAAAAATAGCATTTCCAGGATGTTGAACTGTGGACTAAAAACAACAACGACAACATACCAGGCCCTGGATCAGTTTCGTCCAGGTCGATCACTTCAATGATCTCTTGGTCTCCGTGTATATTGATTGTATTAGGATCCATAATAACGTTATGGTAAGTTAAGTAACCGATATGTAAACAGGAATAACAATATTACTATGTAACCTTATCTGCCCTCAGCCGAGGTAGCGGGATTACAAATACACCGTCAGTGGAACGAAATGGCGATCTAAAGTCCTGCAGATAGAAACTAGTAGAGACATAAATACGATGGTGCTCCCATTTTTGTTCACATGTGAGGAGGGATGGTGATGGTGACACGGACGCATAGAGATGAGGTCACTGAACGGAGTCCACGCATCCCTGCTCTTGGGTCAGTTCGGCGTTTATCCAGCAGATGGCACTATAGTAAAGAAAGAACCGACTTGCATTTAATCCTCTGAAAGCTGAAACGGTGTTTCTCAAACTTTCACATTTAAAGGAGTAGTTCACCCCCAAAATGACTTTTTTGGAGCGGTGAAAGCGCTCCCAATCGACAGGTATGTCTGTGGCTGGCTGGCTATGTGGCTGGCTGGCTATGTGGCTGGCTGGCTGGCTGGCTGGCTGGGTATGTCCGTAGCATGGCAATACCTTGAGTGGCCACACAAGTTAAAGGAGGGGCGCTGTTGTGCAGGCACAAACACACACACACACACACACACACACACACACACACACACAGATTCACCGCTCCACTTCGAACCGAGGTTTGATTTTTTTCCTATTGATTACTCATGCCATGGAGACTTGAGTTCAATAATACTTTTAGTTTTTTGTCCTAAAACGAAATAATTATTACAATAAATATACCCCCATTGATTCCGGATGGGGACCCAAATCCATTTGGGTACCCATCCGGAATCAATGGGGGTAGGCGTAGGCCTACATTTATTTTTTTCCCTGGGAATCCGACAAATACAAAAAAAATATTATCGAACTCAAGTCTCCATAGCATGAATAATCAAGTTAAAGAATTGTATGGGTCAATTTAGACCTCCTAAAGGAACCCACAGAATCCACTTTAAGAAACACTGGTCTGAAATGTTACATGCAATCTTCATTTGGACCTTAGCTTTGTTTAAACAATTTCCGAGTTCAAGTTTTCAGAGAATAGTTATTTTATCTCTCAATGTCTATCTTCAGCCAATACTGTATGTTGTCAAGCTTATTGTGGTTCTTTTGTGGTTGAACTTGAAGCCTATATTTTGTTAGCCTGGATCCAGCCTGTTTGCTCCGTTCCACATTTTGTATTGTCAATACAAAATGTGGAACGGAGCAAACAGGCTGGATCCAGGCTAATATTTTGTTGATGGATAAAAGTAAATGAAAAATAAAAGTTAAAGTTTCACAGAGTGACTGGGAGTCTGGGACTAGGCTATCATACCTGTAACTCCATCCATCCAGCAATTCTATTTTGAGTGAATAACTCTCTCCATTTTCTCTTCTTTTTGTTCAATTGTTTTATTCATTCATATCACAAAAACAATCCAATTATGCCAGCAGGGTTGGTTTATACTTATTCCTTATTTCTTACATTTTATTCCATAATCTTTTCTTTTGTTGTTTTTTATGTTCTGTTCCATCTGCATCTTGTTTTTTTTTTCTTTTTTTCTTCCTGATACGTTTATGTAAATGAGGCCTAATTCTAAACTTTTTTCTTCTTATTGTTTAAAGATCCAGTGCCATGAAAACCAGAAAAAGTACATAACTACACCGCCTCTTTAATTTTTCCCACCGCTGAGACCAGCGGCGTCAGTTCAGAAAAAGCTATGGTATGGCAACATGACTGGTGTCTTGCACGCGCGCCACCAGTCATGTTGCCATACCTTAGCAACAAGCACGATGAAAAGTACATTTTTATTATTTCCCCCTGCAGCCAAGGTATGGCAGCTGCATACCCCTGCCATACCCAATTGACGCCCCTGGCTGAGACCCCAATCTACATTCAAAAAGGGACTGAGTTACTATAGGGCCCAAGTTGGAGAGGCCTTGGTTATTTTATACTTTAGCTATTAGCTTGTAGATCTGCTATTTTTGAAAAGTCGTGAAAATGTGTGCTAGTCTTTGAATGTATGTATTTTTTAAGTGAACAATTGTAACTCAGGTTTTGCTGATGTGGGGTCCCTGGAGCTGGAACTGAATATTTTGAGATGGGGGGGTCCGTGGCCAAATACATATCATTTTGGGGATTCTTCACATTAAAAAGTTTGAGCACCATGCACTGACATGTAGAAACATTTCTACCAGTAAGACTTCCTAATCGGGAAAAAATAGGCCTGATGGTGGCGCTAAATGGTATAGATCCTTGTTGATGACATGACTAGACATACTGTGTACCACTTTGCATGATTTTAGGGCAAAATCTGTAGGAGCAGTGTCCAAAAATGTGTTTTTAAAAAATTGGCCAGATGGTGGCGCTAGATGGGACAGATGCATTTTGATGACATGACTGTGTAGAGATACTGTGTACCGGTTTGCGTGATTTTAGGAAGTAACTGTGAAAAAAACCTTAGAAGGATTTGAAATATTCAAAGCAGACCTACAAGCTTGTATATCTGCTATATTTCAATAGTTAAAGCACAACATAATTGTGCGGGGGCCTGCAGTGAATCCTTGTACCCAGGGCAGGGCCCAGAATTTGGTGCGACACCCCTGCCTGTGTGTTCCATTTCGACCCTGATCTGGAAAAACACAGCCTCCTCGTGACGCGGAGACTACTGGAAACTCCACCGTGTACATTATTTAAATGTTTTTAAATCTGCAATAACCCAGAGATTTATGGTGCTTTTTCGACTTCTTTATCAAATCTGACTGAGCTTGCGTCAGAGAACCACTCCGGCTAGATGTGTGTGCACTAACCGCCTTACACAATGGAAATATACGCTATAAGCAGGGGATTCCATGGGATCAATGTTGGCTACACCCTATTTATTTTACGTATAACATCTAAAATATAAACTCTTCTGGCAATTATTAGTGTGGTTGCCCACAGACTATAGTCCTGTTTCTAGAGTAACTAAATGTTTGACGCCTACTCCTCCCAGTTATCGTGTCACACACTCGAGCCATAATTATGTCACAACGACCGGCTTCATCGGGAATTTTCAAGCGAAAAGTTGCATCGTTTAATTGATATACATTTTTTACTGAATTAATTTTCCCTGCTGACTTTAATTAAAAATTCAACTTTTCCCAAATCTGGAGATGACTGACATCATAGACTACATGAGACCATATGTCCATATATGGGCATTCCCCCCGAAAACCTTAATATTAAGTCCATATAGGTATATGGATATATATAAACGGATAAAATAAATAAAATGTCCATATACGGTATGGGCATTACCAGATGATGCCCTGTTAGGCCCCGTTAGGGTTTATAGATGCCCTGTTAGGGTACCCCCTTGTACTCATATATGGGGGAACTTTGTTCATTGACACACTAAAAGCAGGCTCTGGTCCCACATAGGTCAAATCAGCCCAGTAATGCATTACAATGCACAAGATGCAGCACTTACTGGTAAACAAACATAGCCCGCAAAATAATGGAAATTTACTTCGCAAAACCAAATATGATTCGAGCCACAGTGCAACCACACTTGCAATTTCACAAATTGCAAATTTTCCAGCTCCAATGTCACTACCGTCACATTAACCCATTTAGGCCTGAACACATTATGACACAATATTTTATGCTTTAAATATTAAAAAATAGCAGATATACAAGCTCACAGCGCAGCACCGAGTGCCGCGCTGCGAGCTTGTAGATCTGCTATTTTTGAAAAATCGTGAAAATTAGAATTTTGACCCGATTCTATAAGTGTCTTTTGAATCCTTCTAAGATTTTTGGAAAAAACCCATGTTTCTATGTCAGCAATCTGGCCAGCCATCGTCAAAGAAAAGGTCATTTTCACTTAACTGGAGCTCAGTTAGTCTGTTCTTGAGAGACTACTATGTCAGTGGTGCTCAAACCTTTTCATGTGAAGGACCCCCAAAATGATATTTATTTGGCCACGGACCCCCATCTCAAAATATTTTGTTCCAGGCACCACCAGAAGCAAAATTTGAGTTACAAACGTTTGCTTTAAAAATACATAAGATTTGCACACATTTTCACGACTTTTTCAAAAATAGCAGATCTACAAGCTCGCAGTGCGGCACTCGGTGCCGCGCTGTGAGCTTGTATATCTGCTATTTTTCACTGGTTAAAGCATTCAATAATTCTAGGCCTAAATGGGTTGACTAGCACTGACCTTTATGGACACATATTTTGTCTGGCAATGCATTGATTGTTGTTAGTATGAGAACCGGCACATCATGTCTCCGTCCGGCCGCTCTGACATTACGCTCGCTCTGACATCACTGTGATGTCAGGGGAACCACACTAACAGAATCCCTTTATGCCCTTTACTGATGTCATCAATATTAAGCCCATATGGGAATGCCCGTACAGTTTGTTTGGCACACACCTTCAGCACCTGCTCACGCCTCATCAGGATGTGGTAGAAGTGTTTGACAGGGTGAAAGAGAATTTCACGCTCTTTCCACTGATTAATGTCCCGGTCCCAGCGATACAGCTTGGTCCGATCTTTGAAGAGGATCTCCTCATCCTCCTCACCAGACTTGGTCTCACTTGGTCTCTACCCTTTGCAGTGACATAACAGGTTCAAAAGAGATGTCTACATTACTGGATGTTTCCTCTTTGTCACTGCCCTCTTCCTCTCCGCTATGCTTTGGTGCTGGTTGTGCTGAAGCTCCAAAGACTATATCCGGGACTCTCTTACAGTCTCACGCTGCAAGGTCTGTGGAATGGGGTTGTGGGATTAACAGTTCCAAATGAGACTTCCGTCAAGCGTATCTATTATTTATATTGTGAATGATGTGACATCACACCTATGTCATAGCTTCTGATTTAATGTTGTGAAGGCTTTAATGTGTTTTTGAGCGGTGCAAACCGCTCCTATGCCCCGCTTTTTATTACAAAAATTATGATGTCACTAATGATGATGACATGAGTTAGCAGACCAATGAAACACTTCGATTCTGTTGATCTGTCGATGTCATAGGCACAGAGGCACCCGATTGATCTATAACCTAATTCACAGGTTATAGATGACGGGCAGCTAATACAAGTTTAAAATACAAATAAACAGCCCTTGAAAAACCTTGTATATTATTTAATATCTTCAATTTAAAAGGGAAAAACATTTATGATTGCCAGACCCATGAAATGGGTAGGCCTACATAAGCAAATGTCTGTCCGGGTTTTCTATATAAAGGGTATATATGATGATGACATGATGATGACATGCCTACAAAAGGCATGATGTCATAAATGATGATGACAGACAGGGGGTCTGGCACAACCAGGTTGACCTGGTCTAGTTATTTAAAGAAAAGGCTTGAAAATCGAAGTCCACAGTATATCATACTCCCTAAATATCTTTGCACCGCTCACTTCGCACATGTGCGATTTCTTCATTTATTTTTAATAATTATTCTTTGTATTTAATTTTTTCCATTTTCCCAAATAATTATTACAAATTAATGAAAAAAGGTTATGGATAAAACACGGCCTGCTCACGTATTAGGAGGGTAGTATGAGTCACCAGAAACACTAATGGGTGTTTTTAATGAATCTATTATGGTTAAAATGGAGTTTGAAGTTACAATGGGTGTGTATGTGGAGAGAAACCCTTCCACTGTAAGCTGTGGAATATCCCTTTAAATCAAATCTGGTTTTACAGTGTTGCCTTAATACCAGACAACAGACTTACATTCCTTCAACCAACTCCGGCTATGTTCCCATAATGCCAAACAAGGGTGTCAGTTAATAGGTCCCCTTGTTTTCTCTTCGATCTCCTCAAACCTCATGTCCCCTCCTGCTCCCCCTGGTCTGGTGACGCACACCTCCACCCAAGACCACAAACCGTAGGGGCGACAGAGCTTTTGCTTTTGTTGCCCCAACTCTGTGGAATGCGAATGCACCCCCCAAAACCCTCAGAGATGCCCCACCCTCCAAAACTTCCCCTGCTAACTCATTCCATTGTTTTTATAGTTTTGACATGTCCATATATGGTCATTCCAGTCCAGAATGAACAGGCTTTGTCTGTCCCGTACATGTCCAGTGCATGCAGAATTGAGGATTGGTCAAGCTTCACATGACAATTTGGCCCTCCAGATAAAATCATTCATTCATTCAGAATTCATTAAAAATATAGAAATAAAGCACATAGAAAGTATAGATCTAGAGCACAGAATGTATGGATCTAGAACACAGATTTCATAGCTCTAGAACACGTAGAATAAAAATTCACCGCTTCACTTCGAACCGAGGTTTGATTTTAATTTATTTTTATTCCTTAGTCTTGGTGTTTTATTCTTAGTTCTCTTTTGCCCCCCATGTGAAGTGTCTTTGGTTACTCAGAAAAGCACTATACTGTATGTATACTGTGGGGACTGAACCAAACCAGGACACAAGAGAACCAAGTCAGTGTTGCCAACTCAGGGCATTTATTAACAAATTTGCAGGTTTACAAGGCAAGGCAGGCAAATGTAACGTAAGTATGAATTTCAACAAAACAGTAATAAATCAACTTAGGTCAAAACAGTTCAACCAAGGTTCTTCCCCTGGGGAAGAACCTTGGGGTTCTGGGGGCTGCCGTAGCCGGGCCAGAGGTACAGTAGGTGCGAGTTAATTAGGGCTTTTCTTCCCACAGGTACTAGGTGAGTAAAGTTCAGGTAAAGTATTTCTCTCCCACAGGAAACCGGTAAGGTATTTCTCTCCCACAGGTAATCAGTTAAGGTATTTCTCTCCCACAGGTGACAGGTAAGGTATTTCTTTCCAACAGGTAATACGTGAGTATAAATCGGTTAAGGTATTTCTCTCTCTACAGGGGTTTGGTAAGGGGCCGCCGCATCTATAAAGTCCAATAGCCTCACTATCTTTTAATCAAAACAAAAAGGGGAATATGGGGCCTATGGCCAGTGAGATACTGGACGTTCAGTAAATTTATAAAGGGAGGTGAGTAATACTCAACAAAATGGGTTTCTTTTACAGGTTGGCTTCCCGGGTCCGGATAGGTAAGGCTGCCCACTCCTTTTCCTTTTCCATTCTCCACAGGTCGCCAGTGAGTACGCTGTCTCCAGAGTTTAGGTACCCGCTCCTCAGCGTTTCTCAGTGTTTCTCCGCTCCCCCATGCAAGCCTAAAAGAGGTGAGTAGAATGCTTGTTGCGATAATGCGCTTTCACAGAAAGATGCGGTTGAGGGATAAATGTGGTGGTTCTTACCGCCTAATTGCCCATATGTTCGCCTGTCGGAGTCCCAGCACAGATACACATACATTTGAGATATTATTACTACTTGCGCCAGCCAGCGAAGCAAGGCGCAAGTACTGTTTTCAGTTTTCAGTGAATGGAAATCCATTCAGACTTTCAAAATATAGAGGCTATAGTGTTTTCTTTAAATGTAAAAATGTTTGAAAGATGTTTGAAAGAAAGAAATGGCCAACTCGAGAACCTCGTGTTTGGCACAGGGACATATACGGCCCAAACTCTGGAAACTTGTGTTTGGCACCAAGTGTGTTAACACTCATTGACTGCCACCATTGAATTTTGACTATGGAGGTTCCTGCCATGTGTTAACTTTGAAAATTCATAAAATTACTTCAATGCTTCGATTACTTGTCGTTTTCTTTTGAAAGTGACTATGAGTGCACGAGGAGCAAGTTGGCACCTCAACAGAGTGCAGTCTAGTTTCATCTTCTTTTGTCACTCATGGCCGTTAGTTCCCACCTGATGTTGTGTGGGAGCTCTGACTGCTCCAGATCGTACTGAATAACTGCTAGCTTGCATAACATCTTCAGGCTAGGACTTAAGTCTAAGACAAACAGGTCATCAGGGCAGTTCTCTCCAAAGAAGATGGCACGATCTCCCACCAACCAACTGTGCACACGAGTCATCCCTTCTGGGTGTTTCCCCTTGGGTTCAACCTTCTTCCAGGAGGTCTCTGGACTGAATTTCCACAGAGCATTGAAGTTCAATCTAGGGTTCACTGCATTAAATATGTACAGCTCTCCATTGTAGACAAAGGCTGAATGACCATAGCATCCTTCTGGAGGACACTGTGGAGAATGTTTGTTCAGCCAGCAGTTGGTCTCTGTGTCAAACACTCTGATGTGTCTACAACAATTGCCTCCCGCTACAAACATCTTTGTCCCGAAGATGGTGGCATAGTGAAGTGATGTAGCACCAGCACCAGAAGTACCTCTGGTGTTAATTTGAGACCAGACCATCGTGGTGGTGTCCAACTTGTAGAGGTCATCAGTGCGACTATCATCACCAAATTTAGATATGGCCCATCCTCCATGTATAAACATAACCTTCCCAAGGACACATGCGGAGTGTTCTCCCCTCCCCTTTGGAACAGTCCCGTAAGTCTCTGGCGTGAACCATCTGTGGTTGTCAACATCATATGCATAAAGAATGTTGTCCCTCTTTGTACCTTGATGATAATAATTTCTACAATTTCCTCCAAAGATGTAGACCGTATAATCTATTAGCACAGCTGTGTGTCCAATGCGCTTGGAAGGAACCTCAAGGTGACATCCTCTTCCAGGTGTCACTGGGGGCAATGTTGTCCAGCGCAAAGACACTGTGTTGAAGACATGCACACCAATGTGATCACTGTCCTCTTCACCTACAAAGGAGTACACCTTCTGTCCAACTGTCACCCCAGGGTGCATGCATCTCTTTATTCCTTTCAGATGGATCGTCCAGCAGAACATATTTACACACCAGAACCAAAACAGATCAAACCGGATTCATCATCAAATGCTCTTCTGTAAAATAATGCAGTGCTGCTACAGTACCGCTGCCACTTAAATGTTCTGTAGCACAAACGTCCTGCAAAGTGACAGTTTACAGTTTAGGCATTTAGCAGACGCTTTTAATCCAAAGCGACCAATGGACGTTTGTTTTTTGAAGGCTCCTTTTCTTGGGAAGATGACAAACAAATGTAGAGAACCAATTAGGTTGGAAATGTTTTTAATAACTTGTATAATAACAAATCCTACAGTTTAGAAATTTGCGCCCTGAGTCAGTTAGATACCTTTATTATCCCAAGGGGGAAATTCAGCAAAGTTATTAGTAGTTATTATAGTCGGGGGCCCCAGGGATATTTTGGTTCAGATTCTCGCAAATTCGCCAAATTCTGCACAGATGTTGTCCATACCATACTTAATCATTTTAAGATGGGTGCCAAAATGGGCGCCCCATGGTACTGCCATATTGCGCAATCCAATATGGCTGACACCCAAGTGACATCAAGCCAGAGCGTGATGTCATAACGGCAAACCCATTCTGTTAAGAGTGGTTCCCCTGACATCACAGTGACATCAGAGCATGATGTCAGAGCGACAAACCCATAGAACCACAGTGTCAGGCGTGACAGACAGAGATAGATACACACAGACAAGCTGACTGTTTTCATAGTAAACTTGCGATCTACGGTCGCAATTACAATATGAATCATCTGCAGTGGTTGGAGCCCGAGGCTTCCCTAAACTGGGTAGGAGGTAAGTAGTACTGTTTGAAGCTCATAAGCTCAATACGTGTATATATATATATTCCTTGGACAAGCGAGCGTTCTTAGTTGCATGAACGGTGGAAGTTAACACACATTAATTTACAGTGTATTGGGCAGTGATTAGCCTTGGATCAAGACTATAATAGATGTATTTTATCGAGTCATGTCAGACTCGATAACAATACATCTATCATATTCATAGTCAAGGCTATCATAGCCTTGATTATAAGTTGATTGAACTTTACTTATACTCAGAAATTAATTCATGTTGAACTGTGGACTAAAAACAACAACAACATACCAGGCCCTGGATCCGTTTCGTCCAGGTCGATCACTTCAATGATCTCTTCGTCTCCGTGCATATTGATTGTATTAGGATCCATAATAACGTTATGGTAAGTTAAGTAACCGATATGTAAACAGGAATAACAATATTACTATGTAACCTTATCTGCCCTCAGCCAAGGTAGCGGGATTACAAATCCACCGTCAGTGGAACTAAATGGCGATATAAAGTCTAACAGACAGAAACTAGAAGAGACATAAATACAATGGTGCTCCCATTTTTGTTCACATGTGAGGAAGGATGGTGATGGTGACACGGACGCATAGAGATGTCTGAGGTCACTGAACGGAGTCCACGCGTCCCTGCTCTCGGGTCAGTTAGGCTTTCGTCCAGCAGATGGCACTATAGTAAAGAAAGAAACAACTTGCATTTTATTCCTCTGAAAGCTGGAACAGTGTTTCTCAAACTTTCAAATTTAAAGGAGTAGTTCACCCCCCAAATGACTTTTTTCCCCCCTATTGATTACTCATGCCATGGAGACTTGAGTTCAATAATACTTTTAGTTTTTTGTCCCATTCCTAAAACGAAATTATTATTACAATAAATTTACCCCCATTGATTCCAGATGGCGACCCAAATCCATTTGGGTACCCGACAAATACATAAATATATTATCAAACTCAAGTCTCCATGCCGTGAATAATCAATAGAGGGTGAACTACTCCTTTAATTTCCCCTTAACTCTAGTGTACACTGTCAGATACAGGACTTGTATGGGTCAATTTAGACACCCTAAAGGAACCCACAGAATCCACTTTAAGAAACACTGGTCTGAAATGTTACATGCAATCTTCATTTGGACCTGAGCTTCGTTTAAACAATTTCGAGTTCAAGTTTTCAGAGAATATTTTTTTATCTCTCAATGTCTATCTTCAGTCAATACTGTATGTTGTCAAGCTTATTGTGGTTCTTTTGTGGTTGAACTTGAAGCCTATATTTTGTTGATGGGTAAAAGTAAATACAAAATAAAAGTTGAAGTTTCACAGAGTGACTGGGAGTCTGGGATTAGGCTATCATACCTGTAACTCCATCCATCCAGAAATTCTATTTTGAGTGAATAACTCTCAGTCTCTCCATTTTCTCTTCTTTTTGTTCAATTGTTTTTATTCATTCATATCACAAACACAATCCAATTATGCCAGCAGGGTGACTGTTCTTTTTTTTTTTTTCTCCTGTTGGTTTACTTATTCCTTATTTCTTACATTTTATTCCATAATCTTTTCTTTTGTTGTTTTTTATGTTGTGTTCCATCTGCATCTTGTTTTTTTATTTTTTTTTTTATTTTTTTATTGTTTTATTCCTGATACGTTTATCTAAATATGAGTCTCTTCACTTTCTAAAGTTGTCTAATTCTAATCTTTTTTCTTATTGTTATTTAAAGATGCAGTGCCAGATGCAAACCAGAAAAAGTACAAAACTATGGCACCGCCTCTTTAATTTTTCCCACCGCTGGGACCCCAATCTACATTAAAAAGTGAGTGTACAAATGGAACCATCAATCATATAATGCTCCTTGGCGGCGTTCCCAAGAGGTCCACACTCCTGGAACTCCGTCAAGGGGCGCACCTTTGGCCTGGAAGCACTTGCCATTATTTGTGTAGTTCAGGGTTCTTGGTTTAAGGGCTTAACTTAACATCACTCCTTGCTATACGTACATGTGCTGGCACTCAGCTGCAGCCTGCATGCCCAAATAGGTTTCACTGGCTGCCTGTGTGCAGGGGCGTCACTAGGGGGGGGAGTGGGACTGAGTTACTAGGGCCCAAGTTGGAGAGGCCTTGATTATTTTATACTTTAGCTATTAGCTTGTAGATCTGCTATTTTTGAAAAGTCGTGAAAATGTGTGCTAGTCTTTGAATATATGTATTTTTTAAGTGAACATTTGTAACTCAAGTTTTGCTGATGTGGGGTCCCTGGAACTAAATATTTTGAGATGGGGGGGTCCGTGGCCAAATATCATTTTGGGGGTCCTTCACATGAAATTGTTTGAGCACCATGCACTGACATGTAGAAACATTTCTACCAGTAAGACTCCCTAATCGGGAGCATGTAAAAATAGGCCTGATGGTGGCGCTAAATGGTATAGATCCTTGTTGATGACATGACTCTAGACATACTGTGTACCGCTTCGCGTGATTTTAGGGCAAAATCCGTAGAAGCAGTGTCCAAAAATGTGTTTGAAAAAATCTGCCTGATGGTGGCGCTAGATGGGACAGATGCATTTTGATGACATGACTGTAGATATACTATGTACCGGTTTGCATGATTTTAGGGCAAAATCTGTAGGAGCAGTGTCCAAAAATGTGTTTTTAAAAAATTGGCCAGATGGTGGCGCTAAATGGGACAGATGCATTTTGATGACATGACTGTGTAGAGATACTGTGTACCGGTTTGCGTGATTTTAGGAAGTAACTGTGAAAAAAACGTTAGAAGGATTTGAAATATTCAAAGATATATTCAAAAATAGCAGACCTACAAGTTTGTATATCTGCTATATTTCAATAGTTAAAGCACAACATAATTGTGCGGGGGCCTGCAGTGAATCCTTGTACCCAGGGCCCAGAATTTGGTGCGTCACCCCTGCCTGTGTGTTCCATTTCGACCCTGATCTGGAAAAACACAGCCTCCTCGTGACGCGGAGACTACTGGAAACTCCACCGTGTACATTATTTAAATGTTTTTAAATCTGCAATAACCCAGAGATTTATGGTGCTTTTTCGTCTTCTTTTTCAAATCTGACTGAGCTTGCGTCAGAGAACCACTCCAGCCAGGGACGTGCTGGGCCCCTGTTTCAGCCCGGGAAAAAGAGTTGGAGAGGCCCTCATTGCGCGCTATAGAGAGATCTCTCTCTCTCTCTATAGCGCTGCTGTGACAAGCCAGTGGGCCAATTACATGAGTTATATTTCGTCGTTGTGGGGTGGAAACCTTGTATGTCCAAAACCGTTTGTTTTGTATTTATCATTTTAAAAATGATTTAAACTAGTGAAAACAGCCGATCTACAAGCACACTCGCACCGCGAGGCGTTGTGTGCTTGTAGATCTGCTGTTTTCACTACTTTTGTGCAAACAGTTTAATTTTTACTTTTGTGCAAACAGTTTAATTTTTTCCTAATGGCCGGCCTGGACCGGCCAGGAATGAAGCGGCCGTTCGGGAGTTGTCCCGCTTTTCCCAATGGCCAGCACGTCCCTGACTCCAGCTAGATGTGTGTGCACTAACCGCCTTACGCATTGGAAATATACGCTATAAGGGGATTCCATTGGATCAATGTTGGCTACACCCTATTTATTTTACGTATTAACATCTAAATATAAAATCTTCTGGCAATTATTAGTGTGGTTGCCCACAGACTATAGTCCTGGGGAAACTTTATTCTCTGTTTTTAGAGTAACTAAATGTTTGACGCCTACTCCTCCCACAGTTATCGCGTCGCACACTCGAGCCATAATTATGTCAAATCGACCGGCGTCATCTGGAATTTTCAATTTGCATTTTGCTAAGAGAAAAGTTGTATCGTTTAATTGATATTACTTTTTTAGTGAATACATTTTCCCCACTGACTTTAACTAAAAAATCAACTTTTCCCAAATCTGGAGATGACTGACGGGGGCTTTTAAGCCGTGACATCATTTTGCAGGCAGAGGAGAACTCTGCCCCCAGAGCATTTTCTGTCCCTCGCTATTTCAACAGATCCGACACAAAAATAACGACTAAAGTATAATTCTAACACTTTCCTTTCAACAACAAAGAGAAGAAAAATGTAAAAATTGTAAAAAGATTCACGGAAACTGGGGGCAGAAATTCTCCTCTGCCTACAAAATGATGTCATACTTAACAGCCCCAAAGACTACATGAGCCCATATGTCCATTGTCCATATATGGGCATTCCCCCCGAAAACGTTAATATTACGTCCATATATGTATATGGATATATATAAACAGATGAAATAAATAAAATGTCCATATACAGCAGGGGTAGGCAACCTTAGGCACGGGTGCCAACATTGGCACAGGGGAGCGTGATCACCGGCACACTGGCAGAAGTGTGAGAGAGAAATCTTTTTTGAGCAGTGCCTATAGACCGCTTTTTTACCAAAACTACCGGTATGATGTCATAAATGATGATGACATGAGTTCGCTAGACCAATGAAACACTTCGATTCTGTTGATCTGTCCATGATGTCATAGTCACAGAGGCACTCGATTGGTTCACCCTGATTTAGAATGCGTTTAGGCCGCGTAAAATACGTCATAACGCGTTTAGGCCGCGTAAAATACGTCATAAAAAATTATTGAGCGGTGCTAACCTTGAATTTCAAAATTATATTAGATGAATATCACTTATAAGCGATAAAATAACCACACTTTTAGACAGACTGTGGAAAATCTTACAGGTTATAAATGATAGGCAGCTAATACAAGTTTAAAATACAAATGAACAGACTTTGAAAAACTAAAATATTCATCTTCTGGCCTCTTCTCGCCTCTCTGGAGGCCTCTCTGGAGGTAAATAAGGTCACTTATCATTACACTGTGACACTCTTACAAGCTACAATCCGTAGCTTGGTCAACTAACTGATGAGAAATGACAATAAAGACTTATATAGTCTGAGCAGACCTCTAGACTGACATCATACACAACAAAAAGAATATTGCCATGCGTGCCTATATCAACACTGATTTGCGCAGGAATTAGTATGCACCGCTCACTTCGCACGGGTGCGATTTTTTTTAAACTTGGTCAGTTAAATGAAGTTAGCTAATTTGTAGCAAATTACATCTTGCACAAAATTCTACATTCATTAAAACTCTGACCTCTGACTGGGGAGGGACTGAGTCGGTCGAGATAGGTGGATTATTACTCCTAGTCTAATGATCGTTATAACAATGTCCTGCCAGTCAAAATATGTAAAAAATATTTGTCATTATTATTTTTTAAATGTGGTCAATTAAATTAAGTCAGCTAATTTATAGCAAATTTCATCTTGCACAAAATTCGACATTCATTAAAACTCTGACTGGGGAGGGAGTCGGGGAGATAGGTGGATCTAATTGTCGTTATATCAATGTCCTGCCAATTAAAATATGTCAAAATATTTGTCATTAAGATTTATGTTGTCATGGCACACTGACACTCTAGAAAATATAAACATGGCACTTCATTTCAAAAAGGTTGCTGACCCCTGATATACGGTATGGGCAGTACCAGATGATGCCCTGTTAGGCCCCGTTAGGGTTTGTAGATGCCCTGTTAGGGTAGGCCTACCCCCTTGTACTCATATATGGGGGAATTATGTTCATTGACACACTAAAAGCAAGCTCTGGTCCCACATAGGTCAAATCAGCCCAGTAATGCATTACAATGCACAAGATGCAGCACTTACTGGTAAACAAACATAGCCCCAAAAATAATGGAAATTCACTTCCCAAAACTCAAATATGATTTGTGCAACCACAATTGTCTAGCTCTAATGTCACTACCGTCACATTAGGCCAAGAATTATTGAATGCTTTAACCAGTGAAAAATAGCAGGTATACAAGCTCACAGCGTGGCACCGAGTGCAGCGCTGCGAGCTTGTAGATCTGCTATTTTTGAAAAAGTCATAAAAATGTGTGCAAATCTTTGAATATATGTATTTTCAAAGCGAACGTTTGTAACTTAAATTTTGCTTCTGGGGGGGTCCCTGGAACTAAATATTTTGAGATGGGGGTCTGTGGTCAAATAAATATCATTTTGGGGGTCCTTCACATGAAAAGGTTTGAGAACCACTGACATCGTAGTCTCTCAAGAACAGACTAACTGAGCTCCAGTTAAGTGAAAAGGACCTTTTCTTTGACGATGCATGGCTGGCCAGATTGCTGACATAGAAAGTAACATAGGTTTTTCAAAAAACCTTAGAAGGATTCAAAAGACATTTATAGAATCGGGTCAAAATTCAAATTTTCACGATTTTTCAAAAATAGCAGATCTACAAGCTCGCAGCGCGGCACTCTGTGGGTTTGCCACTCTGACATTACGCTCTGACATCATACTGTGATGTCAGGGGAACCACACTTAACAGAATCCCTTTTATGCCTTTTACGGATGTCATCAATATTAAGCCCATATGGGACTGCCCATACAGTTTATGGAGGCCACATCGGCCACATACCACACTAACAGAAGAATCCATTATATGGCCACGACAGATGGCCAAGACAGCCCATGTCTGTGTGGCTGGTTCGACAGACAGGGATCTAACGAATAACTTGAGTAAGCATGTTTGGGGTCTCACAGCATACCGGTATCTCCATATACAGTACATGGATCTCCATATATGGGTACCAGGGGTATCTATATGGGTAACTCGTCCGATATACATCAATGGCCAGATGGCCAAGACATGCTTGTCGCCCTTAAAGGACAACTCCGCCCTAAATCACTTCTAGGCTCATTTTCTATCTTATATTGATCCAAAATGACTGTCCATGGGGTCTATTAGGCAAAGATACCCCTGTTGTCCAGTTTCCCCAGCAGAACCCAGCAGCTCTCATAGCATAGAGTGGAGCCTATAAGCCTATCGCTTTTACACTATTTGTTGTGGTCAAAAGTTTTTATTTTGGAAGCGGCTTTCACCGCTTCAAAAATAAAAACAGGTTTTTTCAAAAACAAAATGTCTGTCACCTCATGTCCATATATGGTCATTTCAGTCCAGAATGAACAGGTTTTATCTGTCCTGTACGTCCAGAATATCAGTCCAGAATGAATAGGCTTTTTCAAAAAGCAAAATGTGTGTCCCATGTCCATATATGGCCATTTCAGTTCAGAACAATTCGGCTCTCTAGATAAAATCATTCATCCATTCATTCAGAATATAAAGAATGTACAGATCACAGAGTTCATAACTCTAGAACACATAGAATAACAGTTCACCGCTTCACTTCGAACCGAGGTTTGATTTTTCATGAATGTGTTGTCATTACAAACACATCCATGCCATTGTTGTCCCACAAAAGCCATCACACTCTGCTAAACAGATGTTATGCTTTTATGTGTTTTACCAAGTCCCGGAAAAGATGCCCAGTGATTGGCCAGTACAGTCACTTTGATTGCCAGTTGTGCCGAATGCTCACCCCAAAACATGATTTATGAGATTGTGGTGGCCTGTGTGGGGCAACCAAGGCATGGATGTGTTTGTAATGACAACTAGTAACACATTCATGAAAAAAGAAATCACCTTTGACCACAACAAATAGTGTAAAAGCGATAGGCTTATAGGCTCCAGTCTATGCTATGAGAGCTGCTGGGGAAACTGGACAACAGGGGTATTTCTGCCTAACAGACCCCATGGACAGTCATTTTGGATCAATATAAGTAGGAAAATGAGCCTGAAAGTGATTTAGGGCGGAGTTGTCCTTTAAGTGTCTTACTGGTACCAAAAGTATTACTATTTGTGTCATGATGTGACACTTATGTAGCATTGACTGTTCTTATGTAGCATTGACACATTTACATATACATTATGTATGTATATATTCTTTTTTTTCCTTGTTTTTTTCTTCTTTTTTTTCTTTTTTCTTTTGTTTTTTTTGCTTGCTGTACACAACTACACAACAGTACTTTTTTCTTTTAATACTTCTCTGTACCTTTATTACCTTAACTGCTGTTCCACCTCTGGGCGACTGATTTTCTCAAAGGTATCAATCTATTTATCCATCTATCTATTATGACATTTTGTTTGTTTCTTTTAGATAGCTCACAGCAGGAGGTTGACAAGCTACAAAGGTGCATATCGTCGTTGTCGGGTGGAAACCTTGTATGTCCAAGACCGTTCGTTTTGTATTTATCATTTTAAAAATGAACTAGACTAGTGATCTACAAGCACACAACGCCTCGCACCGCGAGGCGTTGTGTGCTTGTAGATCGGCTGTTTTCACTACTTTTGTGCGACAGCCTTGTATGATGAAGCAGGGATTTACTTGGTGAAAAAATGTACAAACTTGAAACTTGGAGATACGAGGTTTCTGCCCGACAGCGACGATATGTGAGACTGGATGACATTCAATAAGGTCAGTAGCTGGATATACTTTTTTATATGTATGGTACTAGTGTATAATATGCACCTTGACTACATAACACCAAGATGCCTCATGACCTACTTGTGTTCTATCTACTTAAACCCTATACTTTATTGATTGGGGTGCTCCAGGGATCTATGCCAAGCCTGTGCCTTTTTCATTACCAGCTTGCAACGCTGGACAGATCGTAAGACGATGACGTCATCCAGTATGCCAAATCACATTTTTACCATATTTGGTTAAAAATCAGGAGAACAAGTGTGAATATATTATTATTAGATTTTGCGTTATTTCTCCTCAGCGTTCTCGGTGCGTCACCACCTCAGCAATAATAATAATAATAGTTACCTACTCCTCCTGTGAGGGACATTCAGTATTTGCAGCCCAACCCAGCTGCTTCGCAGCCCACAAGGAGCGCGTGAGCAATTAGGGGTTAAGAGTCTTGCTCAGGGACACACATCGACATTGCTATCCTGGCCGGGAATCGAACCACGGACAACCAGGACTAACCATTCATCTATGGCCGCCCCCAAGGTTAGTCCACAAGGTGCAAGCTGGTATAAAAGGACTGTGTCATTTCTTGTTCTTTTCATACCAAATCATTTGGCGATAAAAAATAAATAGCCAATCTACAATCTCACAACGCGTCGCCTTGCTTGTAACTATTTTCGCCCCGCGTTCACCCCGTAATAGGTACATTAGGTACTCGCTAGTAGGGGTGTACCGATATAACGACATAGTAACTGAATCGAAAAATCGATTTTAATTTGCAATGATCTACTATATTGTTATGCAAAAGCATATATCGTACCGTTTTGGCTTTGTATCGTATCGTTTTACAATGCAGATAATCGGTATTGAATCGTTTTCAGTGCAAATAATTGAAAAGTATAAAAAGAGGGGTCTAATCACCTTTCCATTCCATATAGCTACTCTTGGTCTATCGATAAATGTGTGTAATCTCTGTGTTCATGTCAAGGTGCGGGTTTGTCCATAAGTGTTGAAATATAATGTCCATGTATTTGTTAGAGAATCACAGTGTTTACCTTAAAGAGGAAGACCACCCATTTTCAATATTGAACTATGTCATTAATACACCTTAGAGGAGTTGTGTGGAAATAGAAAAAATGTTCCCCCTCTTCTGTGTTGCCTAGAACTGGAGGATTGATTTTGGGGTTTGTATTGTAAAGTACAACTTGACACATTGTACTTTACAATACAAACCCCCAAATCAATCCTCCAGTTCTAGGCAACACAGAAGAGGGGGAACTTTTTTTTTATGTCCACACCACTCCTCTAAGTTATATTAATGACATATTTCAATATTGAAAATGGGTGGTCTTCCCCTTTAAGAACATGCACTTTTGACACGTTTCACACAGATTTAATTTCTTTGCTAAAGAGTTACTATATCGATTTTAAATCATTGAATCGAATTGTATCGTATCGCCGTGAATGAACCAATATCGTCCATGTATCGTATCGTCAACCATGTATCGTGATGCGTATCGTATCGTTGTTAAAATGTAAGCCCTACCAGTGTTGTTTTTGACAGCACATTTTGATTTAGTTTTAGTCATAGTCTTTTGAATAAAATGTAATTTAGTTTTATAATTTAGTCACCTGCAAAGTTTTAGTTTTAGTCTAATTTTAGTCGACTAAATATCATGAGATTTTAGTTGACTAAATCTACAGTTGATTTAGTCAACTAAAATGTATTTTGGCAGGCCTTGATGGCATCGTAATGACTGATTTTACACTACAAGCTCACTACAAGCTCACTACAAGCTCACTACAAGCTCACAACGCGTCGCGCTGCTACGCGTTGTGAGTTTTTATTTTGTTGACGAAATTGTCAATATATTTAGTCATCACAGCTTAGTTTTTATTTCATTTTTATTTCGTTTTCGTCAGGGGGAAAATGCAGTCGACAAACATTTTTCGCCATAGTTTTAGTCGACGAAATCAACGCTGAGCCCTACTCGCTAGGGTTCATGTAATGATTAGAGAAAACTTCATCTCTCCGCCGAGGTCACGCAGTAAAGAAAGACCATTTATGTAGCTTTCATGTTCATCGCAAGAGGTTCTATTTTAGCTTTTTGCCTCTGCTCAGACATGTAGTCTGAGCACAGTGGGTGGGCTTCTGAACAGGCCCGAGGATGGCAGAGGCGTCAGTTGGGTATGGCAAGCTATGGCAGCTGCCATACCTTGGCTACAGGGGGGAAATAATAAAATGTACTGGAATCATGCCTGTTGCTAAGGTATGGCAACATGACTGGTGTCTTGCACGCACACACACACACACACACACACACACACACACACACACACACACGCGCGCGCGCACGCGCACGCAAGCACACACACATACATAGTGTGTGGCGTGTGCACATCAAATAAAACACATGAGACATACAACCACGCACGTCGCACATGTGTGTACACACACGACACATTTGCACACCCGCACGCACACACACACCAGTTCCATAGTAATACATTAGTATGCGAATACTTACACTCCCTGCCTCAGGGAAGGTATTGCAGCAATATGTGTATGCACAGACACATGTGCATATGTACATCCGCATGCATGCACGCTCGCACTCAAACACACACACACACACACACACACACACACATGATAATGCACACCTATTTATAGAACCCCACGCATACGGTCAGTGCTTCATATTTGAAGACATGCACACTGACGCACACATGGAATACACAACGACGGTCGTAGCTGCTATGTGCAAGCCTACGGTACATGCACACTCACACACAGACTCCCGCGCACTGTACACAAGTGCATGTGCACACACACGCACGCACACGCACGCACACGCACGCACACACACACACACACACACACACACACACACACACACACACACACACACACACACACACATTTGTACGTACATCAACAACGCTATTTTTGCAATTGTTTTCCTTTTTTAACCGTAAAACCTAAAGCCGGAAATTAGCAGATCTACAAGTTCTTTTCTCATTCTACTTGTGGAGACATATAGGCAGTGGTGGAAAGTAACTAAGTACATTAAGTACTGCACTTAAGTACAATTTGGGGGCATTTGTACTTGTACTATTTCCTATTTCCAGTACTTTTACTTCTACACCACTACATCCCAGAACCAAATATTGTACTTTTACTCGACTACATTTATTTGAAAACTTTAGTTACAAGTTACTTTGCAGATATAAATTATAATATTATAAAACATAAATAAACCACCAGCCATATTTTATACCTTGGCTATTTGAAAATAGCCGATCTACAAGCTCACAATGTGTCGCATCACGTTATCACGTTGTGAGCTTGTAGATCTGCTATTTTCAAACATTTTGTACTTTTACTTTTGGTACTTTAAGTACATTTTTACACCACTGCATATAGGTCCTCACAAGTAATGCAAGGACACACGCACACGCGCACGCGCGCACACACACACACACACACACACACACACACACACACACACACACACACACACACACACACACACACACACACACACACACACACCATCACTAATAAGGCCTGGAAGCTGTAGCTGTGTGAAAGGTAATTACGCCATGCAGCTCAGAGGGTCTTTGATGGAAAGTTTTAGACTAACTGGCTCTGCCATATAAGAACTCTTTTTTAACAACAACTCTTTATGGCTCTTTTGGCTGCTTTCTTTGCCAACGTCTCTAAACATTTATATATTTTTCGTGTGTTTTGTTTCACGGTACGGTAGCGAGATGTCTCACTTTTACCTACGCACACGCACACACACACACACGCACACACACACACACACACACACACACACACACACAGTGCCCTCTCCAGACCATGAATGCAGTTTTGACTATGGTGAAAGAAATGCAAAATGCCCTCTTTCCATGCCATACCTGAAGGCAGCATTCAAGAGAATTTCCTTGTCCAAACTCTCCTGAACTTGAATGCAGCATCTTATGTTGAAAGAATAAGAATTGCCCTCTGTGTAGAATTTCAAGCTTAGTTCAGTGTGGTATCAAGCACCGAAGTCAGATATTTTCGGTATTTTCACCAAAAGTGCCCTTTTAGAAATTTCAGCCCCTGCCTCTCTAACATTCTCTGCACGTCCCTGCACACGTACACACACGCACACACACGCTCGCGCACACACACACACACACATCCCTATAATTTAGTACAATCACCAGTAGCGCTTTGTTCACAGTATTACAACGTTGTGCCCTGAATTTTGTCTAAATATTTACAGTAATATTTAAACATTTTTATTTAATTTATTTTTTTTACCCAGGAGGGAGCCTAGTAGTTGCTGTAGGATTTCATCATTTGAAATATGCTGCCAGTGTCTTCTCTACACAAATCCTCAGTGTTGATTTAACTCTCACAGCGTACAAATGGAACAGTCTGGACCCTTGGGTCCATTTGGTTCCATCTGTATGCTATAGGGCATAGCAGCTGGGTGTGGTTTTCCGGTGTTATACCAAAGAATCTGACATTGGCCGGGTTTCCCAAAGCGATTTATTTTAGCCCATCGTAAGCCCATCGTAGCTCACGCATGGTTGTAGAGACGAAGCCCCAATCGTCATGTTCCTGTGTTTACTTGGGTTCGGGCAGAGCGACTTATTTAGCTCCCTACAACTACACCATCATTCAGATTTCACAAACAAAGTGCTTAAAGGGATATTCCACTTCCAACAGGGAAACACCTTATGGGCTTTTCTCCTCACACACACCCATTGTAACTTCTAACTCCATTTGAACCAGGATAGATTCATTAAAAACACCCATTATTTTTCTGGTGACTCATACTACCCTCCTAATATGTGAGCGTGTCGTGTTTTTCTGATAACTTTTTCATTTATTTTTAATAATTCTTTGGAAAATTGAAAGAAATAAATACAAAAAATAATAATTAAAAATAAATGAAAAATGTCATCGGAAAAACACAGCCTGCTCACGTATTAGGAGGGTAGTATGAGTCACCAGAAAAAATAATGTGTGTTTTTAATGAATATATCATGGTTAAAATGAAGTTTGAAGTTACAATGGGTGTGTGTGGGGAGAGGCCCTGGGCCTGGAGGGCCTGGTAACATTTACATCAAATATCTTAATATTGAATGAAGCAAATTAAAAACTGTTCAGGGTGTTCATAAAAGCCTGATTAGACGATAAAATGACCAAAAGTTTTTTTGAAAGTGAAATATCCCTTTGAAAGTCTGACACCTATCTAAATACGGTACGGCTTTCTATAATTACCCGTATCCTCAGTTTTCATTAATAAGAAGCCTTTTCATCAGATCGCTGTCTGTTTATCTCAATGGGGTTGGTGCGCATGGGGAACGCCAGGAAACACATGGGAAAACAAAACACGATTGGATAAAGGCTTCTCATTAAAGAACACGGAGGATACGGATAATTATAGAATGCCGTATTTAGACAGGAGTGAGACTTTATTAAGCACTTTGTGAAATCTGAATGTTGGTGTAGTTGTAGGGCAGGGTTCCCCAATAGGCGGCCCGCAGGCCATTTGCGGCCCGCGGGGGGCTACTGTCTGGCCCACATCAACCCCAGTAATAATGGTGGTATAAGAGCAGCAACAACACTAGTATATCATCATTGTCAGGTGGAAACCTTGTATCTCCAAATTTGTAAGTTCTTCCGCAAAGTAAAGCCCTGCTTCATCATACAAGGCCGTTGCACAAAAGTAGTGAAAACAGCAGATATACAAGCACACGGTGCGAGGCGTTGTGTGCTTGACTGTAGATCGTCTGTTTTCACTATTTTAAATCATTTTTAAAATGATAAATGCAAAATGAACGGTTTTGGACATAACAAGATTTTCATCCGACAACGACGATATCTGAACTGTCGCTGGAGTAGCGGGAACGCCACCGTCGCCCCCTGCAATGTTGTGGCCCTCAGCTTGGTACCCTAGACATGATTCGGCCCTTGGGGAAAACTAATTGGGGACCCGTGTTATAAGGGGTTAAATAAGTCGCTCTGCCCAAACCCATGTAAACACGGGAACATGACATGCGCGAGCTACGGGCTAAAATCGCTTTGGGAAACTCAGCCATTATTTTTTCCAATAGAGATTTACAAAAATATTTATATATATATTTTAAGCCTAGAATCAAGCCATCCAGGATCATGGTGAATCATGCCCATAAAACCTCTGATTCACTGGGGGAAAATGGGTATTTTATTAAATGTAATAAATCATATGATTAAATAGGAAATTATTTCCCCACAGAATCAAATGTTTTATGGTCATGATTCACCAGGATCTGGGATGGTTTGATTCTAGGCTTAAAATAATTTATATAAATGTTTTTTTTTTTGTAAATCTCTATGGGAAAAATGAATAGACGATTCTTTTTAGTGACACCGGAAAACTGCACCCGCTGCCAGAGGCGTCAATTGGGTATGGCAGGGGTATGCAGCTGCCATACCCTGGGTTCAGGGGGAAAATAAAAGTTACTTTTAAATATCAATCACACTAGTATTCTCCCCATCTTGACAAAATGGTATATTCCCAGGTTCCGCATTTCAGCTGCACAGGTGCAATGCATTATTGTTAATTGTGGCACGTTTACTAACATGCCAAGTTTAGCTGCACTTCCAGGCTGCCATATCCAGCCCAAGAAACCGTAGAAACAATAAAAAATGAAAAAATAAAATGTACTTCTTAAAATACCGTAAATGTATCATGCCTGTTGCTAAGGTAACATGACTGGTGTCTTTCGCGCGCGTGCAAGACACCAGTCATGTTGCCATACCTTAGCTTTTTCTGAACTGACGCCACTGCCTATACTGCTATGCCCTATTACAGGTCCATTTGGTGTAAATCAGTGGTTCTCAAACTTTGTATGTGTTTGGCCTCGGACCCCCATCTGAGTGGGGGAACAAGGCACCTCCACATAAGATTTGTAATGTTAAAATGATTCAAAAATGTATGCTTTGTATTAACAATCTAAATCTGCTAAATATAACCAAGCAGGGGCGTCACAGGGAGGGGGAAAGTGGGACTGAGTTACCAGGGCCCAAGGTGGAGGGGCCTTAATTATTTTATACCTTAGCTATGCAAAAATAGCAGATATACAAGCCAACAGCGCGTCAACGAGTGCCGCGCTACGAGCTTGTAGATCTGCTATTTTTTTAAAGTCGTGAAAATGTCTGCAAATCTTTGAATGTATGTATTTTTTAAGCGAACATTTGTAACTCAAATATTTGCTTCTGGGGGGTCCCTGGAACTAAATATTTTGATATGGGGGACCGTGGCCAAATACATATAATTTTGGGGGTCCTTCACATGAAAAGGTTTGAGCACCACTGACACAGAAACATAGCTTTTTCGAAAGACCTTAGAAGGATTTGAAATATTCAAAGACTATTCAATTCTATTTCTATTCTATTTTCACGATTTTTCAAAAATAGCAGGTCTACAAGCTCACAGCGCGGCACTCGGTGCCGCGCTGTGAGCTTGTAGATCTGCTATTTTTCAATAGTTAAAGTACGTAGGGCCCAGAATTTGGTGCGACACCCCTGTAACCAAGTAGTGAAGTAAAAAGTAGCCTACAATGTTGGTATAGTGGAGTAGAAGTATAAAGTATCCAATTATTTTTTTATATCATTTATATAATTAAAAATGTGTGTGTGTGTGTGTGTGTGTGGACCGTGTGCAGTGTGGTACAGTAAAAATCACACCCGTGTGAACTGAGCGGTGGTCGTGGAGGCTGCGCAACAGCAAAACAAATATATATATATAATAATAAAAAAGATCCATCCATCCATCCATCCATCCATCCATCCATGCATGCATGCATGAGGCGCTCATTTAAAGCTGTGCTCTGTAACTTTCATGTCTTAACCCCGGGCTGAAATGCTGAACTAATAAGCCCCTTCTCCACTGACATGGCCCAACACCACACCACTCCACACACCGCCCACTTGTGCCAGGTTTTCCACTAAAGGACCTGGGTAGAGTGGTGTGAAAGTGGTACTAAACATGGTACTAAAAAGTATCCACTCCAGAGTAGGTCTGAGTTCGGCCAAACAGGGCCAAACACATCATAATGACTGATCACTCACTGACTTTTCATTTAGACCACCAGGATATTGTTGTAATACATGATAATAGATTCTATTGTGTTATAACCACTATTATAATCTATTATAGTGAACTATAATTATTATGGTAATATGTACTTTATAGTGTATTATAATCACAATTATAATCCATTATAGTGTATTATAACTAGGAAAGTTGTAATACACATTTATATTGTATTATAATCACAGTTAAAAGGGTCAATTTGTTTCTTACTGATAGGGGTACTTTTGTGTAATGGAAAATGTAGATATTTGTATGTGGTGCGGTGTGGTGCGGTGTAGTGTGGTGTGGTGTGGTGCTAAAGCTGCCTGCCTGCTTGCTCAGGGGAGAAATTGAATTTTGACCGGCTTCAGGCATGCTCAGTAGCCTATACCAGTGGTTCTCAACCTGTGGGTCGGGACTCCCAGGGGGGTCCCCAAATTATTTTGGGGGGGTCCCCAGATGATTTGATTAATTTGAAAAAAAAAATTCTCACTCAACAGTAAAAAAAAAGAAAAAGAAAAAGAACATGCAGTATAAGTATACAGTAAGTGTATAGATATCTGTACATTTATAAAGTGACAATTAAAGGACTTTTAATACCTTTGTAACATGTAACAGTGTCCAAAGTCGCAAATAGGCCTATTAGAGGCAGAATTTGTGAAAATAGCCGATCTACATGCTCACAACGCCTCGCAACGCGAGGCGTTGTGAGCATGTAGATTGGCTATTTTCACAATAGAACTGTGTTATACAAAATGTAATGCCTCCTCTTAGTGCTCGTCAGGGTGGGGTGGGGGGTCCCCAGTTAAAATATGATTATTTTGGGGGTCGTGGCCTGAAAAGGTTGAGAACCACTGGCCTATACCACTTGTCAACCAGTCGTGTCAAACCTAGACACAAGATCATTCTAAATGTCTCAGGAGCAGGGAGACCAAATAGCAAATACAACCACTCCAAACGTCGTCGGATCCAAAACCTTCCTTTTTAGTTATTTTAAAAAAACGACTTTAAAACAGTGAAAACAGCTGATCTACAAGCACACAACACCTCACACCGCCAGGCGTTGTGTGCTTGTATCGGCCATTTCCGCTATAGTTTTGTGCAGCGGTCTTGTATGATGAGGAAGCAGGGCTTTACTTTACGGAGAAACTTGGAGATACGAGGTGTCTGCCTGACAGTGACGATAAGTTATGTTATTGTATTAACATACTGATAC
The DNA here is from genome assembly GCF_963921795.1 of Nannobrachium achirus. Lineage (NCBI taxonomy): Eukaryota > Metazoa > Chordata > Actinopteri > Myctophiformes > Myctophidae > Nannobrachium > Nannobrachium achirus. The sequence goes on along the minus strand of NC_137831.1, from coordinate 42,829,647 downwards.
AATATTCTATTCACAAAAGAAAGTTACATTATCCAGCTTCAACTGTATAATGTAATGGACCCTAACAGGACCATACATTTGTCCACACTCTGAGATGCAAATATGGATAATATAACAAGAAAGGATTTTGAGTGTAAAAACTGACCTATTTTACTGTGTGCTTGTTGGCCTTTTAGCTTGTGTAATTCTCGTTGCCCTAAAAAAAAGAAAGGCAAAAAAAAGCAAAGCAGGGACGTTCTTGGAAAAATCATTACTCAAGATGTACAATTTATTCTATAACTTCTAAGGTATTTCCGCGCTGATCCCTTTTCGTGTGTGGACCGTGCTCCAAAACGTCTAAAATAAAAAAAATCACACCCGTGTGAACTGAGCGGTGGTTGTGGAGGCTGCGCAACAGCAAAACAAATATAAATATAATAATAAAAATAATAATAAAAAAGATTTAAAAAAGATTAAAAACAAATATTTAAAAAAATAATAATAATAATATGGGGGGGGGGGGGGGGGGGGGGGGGGTGCTTGTGTGTGTGTGACCCCCCCCCCCCCCCCTCCCCGTGTGTGTGTGTGTGTGTGTGTGTGTGTGTGTGTGTGTGTGTGTGTGTGTGTGTTGCAGTTGATTTTCAGGCTAGAAGCAACAGCACCCTCTTTGGTCAACCAGTGGTACTAGGCTACAGACAGACATACATACATACATACATACATACATACATACATTCATATATACACTGATACACACATGGCCGTGCGTGCGTGCGTGCGTACCTGTGCGTGCGTGTGCGTGCGTGTGCGTGCGTGTTTGTTGCAATTGATGCTCAGGCTAGATTCAACATCAGGCTACAGACACATACACGGATACACACTCCTGCATACACCTCAGGCTACAGACATACACACACGGCCATTCTAAGGAGCGGCGTCACCACCGCTCAAAAAGCTGACGGCATGGGAATTAGCCCACATTGAAACCAGATTGAATGACTGATCGTGTTCTAATAGTACATCTCCTGACGTAAAAACAAACAGTTAAAGCTCCATAATGAGCTACTTGGCAAAGCCCGATACAACGTTCACTGGATTTCAAATGCGCTGCCTGCCCTTGGCTGTGTGTGAGCCAACCTAATAACTGCTTTGACATCATAGCAGTGTTTGCATGGTATGCTTTTAATACACACACACGCACGCACGCACGCCCGCACGCACGCACACGCACACGCACACACACGCACACACACACAGGGACATGCTGGGCCCCTGATTCAGCCCGGGAAAAAGAGTTGGAGAGGCCCTGCTATAGCGCTGCTGCTGCTACTTAAAGATTTGTGACAAAGTGACAAGCCAGTGAGCCAATTACATGAGTTAAATTTCGTCGTTGTCGGGTGGAAACCTTGTATGTCCAAAACCGTTTGTTTGGTATTTATCATTTTAAAAATTATTTAAACTAATGAAAACAAAAGGTCTACAAGCACACAACTTTTTTTTTTTTTTTTTTTTTTTATGGCCGGCCTGGACCGGCCGGGAATGAAACGGCCGTTCGGGAGTTTTCCCGCTTTTCCCAATGGCCAGCACGTCCCTGCACACACACACACACACACACACACACACACACACACACACACACACACACACACACACACACACACACAAACAAACTTTTAAAGCTCCAATCTACGTACGTTTCATATCCTACCCAGGATTTGAACCCTGTTTCTCCACTCTGGGGCCAAATTTCCAGCGGTCTTCCAGGACGGAATCCCCGCTTGGCCAAGGGAGAGATATTGCTCTCATGAGCTCCAGGCAGACAGTACCACTTGTCAATCAGTACGCTGCCCTGGTGTCGGTACCCGACAACAGCGTCGACATTTCCCAAAGGAAGAAGATGTAGACAACTTCCAACCACTGCAGATGTGCTGGTTATTGAATTACTTAATCCAGGGGTCTTCAACGTTTTCAGGCCAAGGACCCCTTAGTTGAGAGAGAGAGATGAAGCAGCGACCCCACTTTTCATAGATTCCATTTAGTTTCATCGTTTGACTGCACAATCATCAGTGTATTTTGGATTCATGTCAATTTGTGTTTTCAGATATTTAACCACTTGAACCGTCATTACCTAATAAACTTGACCTTTTACTCTGTACTTAAGTCTGCTCTTTTTCCCCTCAAAGCTCTTTTCCGAAAATAGCCGATCTCCAAGCTCACAACGAGCTGTTGTGAGCTTGTAGATCTGCTATCTGCTACTGTAGGGTTCAAGTTGTTAATATAAAAAAGAATTGGAAGATTTGGAGGACCCTCTGTAGTGATCCCCTAGGGGTCCCGGACCCCCTGTTGAAGACCCCTGACTTAATCTATTCATTCTAATAACTTTCTAGATTGTAGCTTTAACACCGTGCAGAAACAAATAATGCAGATCTATGTCTGCAGGACGAGCCAGCTATGTTTGTTGGCCTCCGGACAATAGAAAACTCAATGCCTCTCCGCCTCAAGAGCCAAGCCAACTACAGTTGTCTGAACAACATCCCTCCAGCTGCTATCTGCCCAGCCCGCCTCTACAACCATCGTTATCTGTGAACCCCTCACCATTTGTCCATGTGCATAGCTTACATAATTCAAAACCAAACAGGCCTTGGGGTCAAGCAAGGATAGGAATTGAAAGTGATCCATGTGTGGGGATAGTCTTGTTATTCTCTCACCTTACATCAAAACACACCCATAAGAAACAGTGTATAAATATGTAGGGTTTGATATGTTCTAACCAGGGGCGTCACAAGGGGGGGGGGGGGGGGGGTACTGAGTTACTAGGGCCCAAGGTGGAGGGGCCTTAATTATGTTATACTTTAGCTATTGAAAAATAGCAGATATACAAGCTCGCAGCGCGGCTCATAGATCTGCTATTTTTGAAAAGTCGTGAACATGCAAATCTTTGAATATATGTGTTTTTAAGCGAACATTTAATCAAATTTAGCTTCTGGGGGGTCCCTGGAACTAAATATTTTAGATGGGGGTCCGTGGCCAAATACATATCATTTTGGGTGTCCTTCACATGAAAAGGTTTGAGCACCACTGACATAGAAACATAGGTTTTTTTTAAAAAAACGTAGAAGGATTTGACTTGCACAAATGTTCAAGATTTTTCAAAAATAGCAGATCTACACGCTCGTGAGCTTGTATATCTGCTATTTTTCAATAGTTAAAGCACAAAATAATGCGTAATAATGCGTTCACAGTCTAAATGGGTTAAACCCCCTCCCCCTGTGAAGAACATTCATGGGGGGCGTGAATCCTTGTACCCAGGGCCCAGAATTTTGGTGCGGCACCCCTGGTTCTAACCATGTGTCTGAGTCTGAGAAAGAATGCCCCGCAGTCAGTGTGTATTGTTAACGTTGGCCCGGCTCTCTCCCAAAGCCAGAAATCACAGAATAATGTCTGAGGCTGTGATGCTGTCAGGGCTTTAACCCATTCAGAACGGGTACACATTGTTGCGTATCATTATTTTATGCTTTAACTATTGAAAAATAGCAGATACACAAGCTCACAGCTGCGAGCTTGTAGATCTGCTATTTTAGAAAAATCGTGAAAATTTGAATTTTGACCCGATTCTTTAAGTGCCTTTTGAATCCTTCTAAGGTTTTTTTGAAAAACCTGTGTTTCTATGTCAGCAATCTGGCCAGCCATCGTCAAAGAAAAGGTCCTTTTCACTTAACTGGAGCTCAGTTAGTCTGTTCTTGAGAGACTACTATGTCAGTGGTTCTCAAACCTTTTCATGTGAAGGACCCCCAAAAAGATATTTATTTGGCCACGGACCCCCATCTCAGAATATTTAGCTCCAGGGACCCCCCGAGAAGCAAAATTTTGAGTTGCAAACTTTCGCTTTGAAAATACATATAGTCAAAGATTTGCACACATTTTCACGACTTTTTCAAAAAAAAAAGCGGCACTCGTTGCCGTGCTGTGAGCTTGTATATCTGCTATTTTTCACTGGTTAAAGCATTCAATAATTCTAGGCCTAAATGGCTTTAAACCACTGCTCCTCCATAAATAGTGAACGAGTAGAGGGTTTTGAAGCCGACCGAGAGAGCACCCATGGGAATTTTCTGGAGGTGCGGGTAGACTTTCTCATTCAGAAATGGTCTCAGCAGCAGCGATATGAAGTAGAGCTGCTAGTGCAGGCATAGATGGAAAACAAAACATGCAAAAAACTTAGTGTGGCTCCACAGGGACGTGCAGAGAATTTTAGAGAGGCAGGGGCTGACATTTCTAAAAGGGCCTTTTAGTGGAGATATCGAAAATAGCCGGCCTCCAAGCTCACAACGCGTCGCAGAGCTTGGAGGTCGGCTATTTTCACTGCTTGATACCACACTAAACTAAGCATAATCAAGAAAATTCTGGAGATCTGGAGATCTGGAGATCTGGCGTAACTGGCGTAATTTATACACAGAGAGGGCAATTCTTTCAACATAAGATGCTGCATTCAAGTTCAGGAGAGTTTGGATAAGGCAATTTCTCTTGAATGCTGCCTTCAGGTATGGCATGGAAAGAGGACATTTGCATTTCTTTCACCATAGTAAAAACTGCATTCATGGTCTGGAGAGGGCACTTTTTACAGACGGGTTAAAGGGCGGGGGCTAAAGCCCCCTTTGATGTCTATGTGTGCACGTGCCTGGCATTGAGTAGGGGTAAAAAATCCTATGGGTTCCATAATTGCACAAATTGGCTGTTTATTGTGGGAGGAAGGCCAGGCAGGGACCCCTGAAATTACACTTTCAATTTTTAGAATCTTACATCATAATCGTCTTTCCACCTAAGATACGGTAGGCTATGTCACAGAGAAATATCAGTTTCCATAGGAACCGACTGAAAATAACTTTATATTTGACGTTTAACCACTTGAACCCCAGCAATCCCTATTCTGGGGGGGAAGGTTCACCAAAAATAGCCAATCTACGAGCTTGTAGATCTGCTATTTTTGGTGAAGAGAGTTGGCCGTAGATGGAAAAAGAACTCATCGAGTACAGTGCAAACAGGGACGTGCAGAGAATGCTGGAGAGGCAGGGGCTGACATTTCTAAAGGGGCCTTTTGTTGAAAATATTGAAAATAGACGACCTCCAAGCTCACAACGTGTCGCGCTGCCAAACTAAGCATAATCAAGTGAATACTGGAGATGTGGCTTACGCTTATGGCATGTATTTCTCCACTGGGTGGGCAATTCTTTCAACATAAGATGCTGCATTCAAGTTCAGGAGAGTTTGGACGAGGCAATTCTCTTGAACGCTGCCCTCAGGTATGGCATGGAAAGAGGGCATTTGCATTTCTTTCACCATAATAAAAATCAAACCTCGGTTCGAAGTGAAGCGGTGGACAGATAAAACCTCTATTCTGAATGTATTTGTGGCTTACTACATTTTTTAAACCCTGAAGGCCAAATTATCATGCGAAGCTTGACCAATCCTCAAAGTATCCATTCATCTAACCGGGAGGGACATCGACATTTTGCTTTTTGAAAAAGCCTATTCATTCTGGACTGATATTTTACACGTACGGGACAGGAAAAACCTGTTCATTCTGGCCTGGAGTGACCATATATGGACATAAGGTAACATACTTTGTGTTTTTGAAAAACCCTGTTCATTCTGGACTGAGATCACCATATATGGTAATTAAACGGACATTCTGTGGGACAGGAAAAACCTGTTCATTCTGGCCTGGAGTGACCATATATGGACATAAGGTAACATACTTTGTGTTTTTGAAAAAGCCTGTTCATTCTGGACTGAAATGACCATATATGGGCGTGATACACACAAAGCCATTCATTGGAAGCGGTTTTCACCGCTTCAAAAACTGCATTCATGGTCTGGAGAGGGCACTTTTTTACAGACGGGTAAAAGGACAGGGGCTCAAGTCCCCTTTTGATGTCTATGTGTGCACGTGCCTGAGTGCAAATCGGGTCTGTTTTACTAAGCATAGTGAAGTGATATTGATGTAGTGATATTGATGAATTCCAAATGTTATCAGATTGCCCCTGGACTGGCATCACAGCACCCTAGGGTGCCTCGGCACCCACTTTGGGAAACCCTGCTGTGAGGCAGTGGTTCTCAACCTGTGGGTCGGGACCCCCAGGGGGGTCCCCAAATTATTTTGGGGGGGGGGTCCCCAGATGATTTGATTAATTTGAAAAACTGTTTTCTCACTCAACAGTAAAAAAAAAAAAGAAAAAAAAAGAAAAAGAACATGCAGTATAAGTATAAGTGTATAGATATCTGTACATTTATAAAGTGACAATTAAAGGACTTTTAATACCTTTGTAACGTGTAACAGTGTCCAAAGTCTCAAATAGGCCTATTAGAGGCGGAATTTGTGAAAATAGCCGATCTACATGCTCACAACGCCTCGCAACGCGAGGCGTTGTGAGCATGTAGATTGGCTATTTTCACAATAGAACCGTGTTATACAAAATGTAATGCCTCCTCTTAGTGCTCGTCAGGGTGGGGTGGGGGGTCCCCAGTTAAAATATGATTCTTTTGGGGGTCGCGGCCTGAAAAGGTTGAGAACCACTGCTGTAAGGAATAGTGTGTTCCTCCACCCTAGCTCTGACAGACGCGTCGCTAAATGACTAGACCGGGATTTCTCAGCCCCTACGAGCGCTCAACTTGAGTGCAAACAGTTTATTTTGACTCAACAACTTGAGTCAAAATAAACTAAACTACTTCACTACTCACCAAACCAAAGGTAGTTCTGCGTTGTTGAAAATCTATTCTCTGCGGTGGGAAACCTCTCAGCACCCCACCCACTCTGTAAAATACATTATTTTTGTCATGAAATAAAACGCACCCACCTCGAGCCACCCAGCGGCCACCGCAGCGCAGACACAACGTTTCACAACCCGGAAATAAGCAGCGGTCGAGTTGGATGAGTTTTATTTCATGACAAAAATAATGTATTTTACAGAGTGGGTGGGGTGCTGAGAGGTTTCCCACCGCGGGGAATAGACTTTCAACAACGCAAAACTACCTTTGGTTTGGTGAGTAGTGAAGTAGTTTAGTTTATTTTGACTCAAGTTGAGCCGTCGTAGGGGCTGAGAAGTCCCGGTCTAGTCATTTAGCGACAGGTCTGTCAGAGCGTCAGTGCAGCTGACGCTCTGGACCAAAGCTACCTCCACCCATGCTACATCCTCCAGGTCAGGGGTTTTCAAAGTGGGTGACGGGGCACCCTGGGGTGCCGCGACGGCAGTCCAGGGGTGCCGCGAGATCATTTGATAATATTTGGAATTTATTTGGACACTTTTAAACTTGAAGTACAAAGTTATTTTCAGTCAGTTCTAACCAAAAATGGCTATTATCTCAACGTTTTCCTCGCAACTTAATCACTAAGATATCGTCACTGTCGGGCAGAAACCTCGTATCTCCAAGTTTCAAATGTGTACGTCTTTTGGTAAAGCAAAGCCTTGCTTCATCATATAAGACCGTCGCACAAAACTAGTGAAAACAGCCGATCTACAAGCACACAACGCCTCACATCGCGAGGCGTTGTGTGCTTGTAGATCTGCTGTTTTCACTAGTTCAGTACATTTTATAGATGATGAATACAAAACGAACACTTTTGGACATACAAGGTTTCCACCCGACAACGACGATATGCTATAAATATAAGGTGCTGGGAGTGAAGATTATAATGTAGTGGTGCCTCGGATTAAAAAATATATTTATGGCGTGCCCTGAGACAAAAAAGTTTGGGAACCCCTGCTCCAGGTGAGACTCCTCACTGGCAGGTGAACTAGTCGGGGTCCGCAGACACAAGACTACACACACGTCTGCGAGAAATTCAGGAATCGGCATAATGAATACTTTGATAAATGGGCTAAAGAAATCTGCCTCCCGCTTGCAGCTCTAGACTCAACATCTTGATGATGTGAAATGATTTGACTCTAGCTCACTATCTCTGGCTGTAGTAGCCTATAGCAGGGGTCTTCAATGTTTTCAGGCCAACTTAAGGACCCCTTAGTTGAGAGAGAGAGAGATGGAGCAGGGACCCCCACAACCTTTTCAGAGATTCCATATAGTTTCATCGTTTGACGGCACAATCATCTGTGTATTTTGGATTCACGTCAATTTGTGTTTTCAGATTTAACCACTTGAACCATCAACACTTAATAAACTTGACCTTTCACTATGTAGTCTGTAGTCTGCTCTTTTCCCCTCCTTTCACCTCTTTGCCAAAAATAGCCGATCTACAAGCTCACAACGCCTCGCAGCGCGAGGCGTTGTGAGCTTCTAGATCTGCTATTTTTGGTTAAAGTTCTCAGAATAAGGATTAGGAATAAGGACACTAGGGTTCAAGTGGTTAATATAAAAAAAGGAGAAACACATCACACAAATATTTGGAGGACCCCCTATAGTAACTCTGAGGACCCCCTGTTGAAGACCCTTGGCCTATAGGGAGAATCTAGAGCTCACAAATATGACAGCCAGGCAGTAGGAATGGCTTGTATGAATTATATCGGAATCATCTGTTTGCCTTTTAACCACAGTTGAGTTATATATGTTACAGTCAGTTTGGGTAACTCAGTGAGATTGGGGTAAGAGCGCTCGTTTTGTAGTTTTTGAAATGAACCACCTGAATCAATTCACCTTGATAGTCTCTTATCAGCGCACCTGTGTAATTCTGCATAATCACCACAAGATGACGACAACAGCCATTCACTTGTGTAGTCGGTAACGTCACTCGTCTGCGACACCTCTTTGTTTATCTACTAGCCTAGCTCAGCTGCATTTAGCCATTAGCTTACTATGCCTAACTCTAACCCTAACCCTAACCTTAACCTCTGTAAAACTATGCCTAACCCTAACCATAACCTCTGTAAAACTATGCCTAACCCTAACCCTAACCCTAACCTCCGTGGGGTGAGGCGCTATCATTCCTGCCGACGCTACGTTGTCATTGTTGTGGATCAAAGCGACCGCTTGCTCTGCCCCGCGTTGCACAACGAACGCTCCTGTTCTCAATTTAACTGAATCTCAAACTAACTGTGACATATATATACACTGTTAGACCTGAAGGACTCGATCACAACAGCATCAGAGAAGCCTCCAAGACCCGTGCACGTTACATAAGCAATGCTCCGCGGCTCGTCCAGAGAAATTATAATCCTCTGTTTCTATGGATACTGCAGTCCCAGCAGGCCTCCCTTGTACTCCAAAAGAGGAGGCGACCTTGATTAATAAATGTTTGTTGTTGTACTCGATCCAGTTACAGGCACAAAAGCAGGGTGCCAGACAATGGAGACGGAAAACAAGGAAATAAAACACGAGCTTTCCGAGAGGAGGTCATGTTCCACCTGTGAGATTGTAAGTGATGACGAGGTTGGCGGATGGTTAAAACCGACGATGAAGATTTTGTTTGTGTATGCTTTTCTTCAACGTTTTCAGGCCAAGGACCCTTTAGTTGAGAGAGAGATGAAGCAGGCAGGGACCCCCACAACCTGTTCATAGATTCCATATAGTTTCATCGTTTGACACCACGATCATAAGTGTATTTTGGATTCATGTCAACGTGTGTTTTCAGATATTTAACCACTTGAAACGTCAATACTTAAAAACTCTTTTTCCCCTCTACACCGAAGCTCTTTGCCGAAGATAGCCGATCTACAAGCTCACAATGCCTCGCGTTGCAAGGTGTTGTGAGCTTGTAGATCTGCTATTTTTGGCTAAAGTTCTCTATGGACGCTAGGGTTCAAGTGGTTAATATGAAACAGGAGAAAATAAAAGGTTTCTATCACACAAAGATTGAAGAGTTGAAGACCCCTGCTTAGATAGATAGATAGATAGATAGATAGATAGATAGATAGATAGATAGATAGATAGATAGATAGAACCCTAGCGTCCATATTCGGAGAACTGTAGACAAAAATAGCAGATCTACGAGCACACAACGCCTCGCGCTGCGAGGCGTTGTGAGCTTGTAGATCGGCTATTTTCGGCAAAGAGGTTTGGTGTAGAGGGGAAAAAGAGCAGACCAAAGTACAGAGTAAAAGGTCAAGTTTATTAGTTAATCACGGCTTAAATGGTTAAATATCTGAAAACACAAATTGACGTGAATTGACACTGATGATTGTGCTGTCAAACGATGAAACTATAAGGAATCTATGAACAGGTTGTGGGGGTCCCTGCTTCGTCTCTCTCTCAACTAAGGGGTCCTTGGCATGGAAACGTTGAAGACCCCTGCACTAAATGGTTCTTTAAAAGGCGAAGAACCATCACCTATTTAAGAACCATTTTATTTTACTCATGTGGTTCAAGAGAACCTTTTTTGTTTATATTCTTTGAAATGATTCGTCTATAGCACCGCTGAAAAGAAAACAGTTCTGGTTTCAGTTGGTGCCTTTATTTTTCTGTGTATGAGACAAAAAGAAATGGACATACGTGACCTGTGAGATAGTTTGAGCACTTACTGTACCTCAAAGCACACAACAACGTGAGACTACCTGTGGTTATGATGAATAATATAGCAGTTCTCTGTCTAGAGATGTAGCCTTTGCTGAAACTGGTTTACACATTACAATAATCAAGTCAGCTCAGCTTGGCAATGCTGTTGCGACTTGGTCCGTGGGCAGCTCGGAGGCAAAATCAAATATAAGGTAATGGAAATAAAGGCATATTAGATTATAGCAGGCAGTGAAGAGGGGTTTTTCATGTGGCAATGAGCGCGAATTGGATAAACGCATCCGCTTTCAGTTTGCCACTGCTGGTTATGTCAAACTCTGAACCACTGTTTAAATGAAAGTGTATGGATATTAATGCTGGAGCAGATCTTGAAGGAGCAAATTACTGCTTTCAGTGCTTTCACTGCTTTTCAGAGTGAATGAATGGTTGTCTAATTACGATGCAGAAACACCGGATTAACTGCATAGTGAATACAAGTTAATCTCTCTGTTGCCTGTGTCTGTGAATTCTGTCCATGCCATAATACAAAAGCCAGAACATACATACCACAGATAGGCCTATAGATCCTCTACACACAGGGGCGTCACAAGGCAGGGGGGGGGGGGGGGGACTGAGTTAATAGGGCCCAAGGAATTATTTTATGCTTTAGCTATTGAAAAATAGCAGATATACAAGCTCACAGCACGGCACTGGTGACGCGTTGCGAGCTTGTAGATCTGCTATTTTTGAAAAGTTGTGAAAATGTGTGCAAATCTTTGAATATAATGTATTTTTTCATTTCGTCATCGTTGCCTAGTTGAAGACACCCGACTTAACATTTTAAGCCAGGCAAAATGGATAAAAAAGACGGACCCTCGAACATTTAGGCGAGATGGCTCTTCAACGGCGGTGAAAAGACTCTCCTCCACGGCGAAAGTGCCAGGCGAAAGGACTAAATGTGTTGAGGCGAATACGTTCTAGGCGAATGGGCTGGTGACCTCTCCATACAGTACATGGATGGGTACCAGACATCTCCATATATGGGTCCGATATACTGTACATCACTGGAAGTTCCCTGATGTCATCGACCTGATGTCAGCCCTGATGTTAGCCTCGCAAGCCATCCCGAGCTACGTCATCACCAATGTGCTTCCTTTCTCGGTCTGGTGTCCCTCCCATAGAGACTCATTATTTAGAATTGTGTTCCGAATTTCCAATCAAAAGGCTGCATTTCAAGCGAACCCGCCTCACACCGCTCCTGATTGGTCGAGCGGCTGCTACAGCTCTCGCATTTTGACAACAAACATGGCGGACCCCATGTCCGATGCGAGTTCACAAAACGCAAATAAAAGCTGCATTAAGCGAAGTTTTATCTGAAATCAACGGCATCTCATAACTTAAAAACGAACAACAGTTTGAACCTTTGGAATTTCTGTCTGGAAAAGACGTATTTGATGTTCTCCCGACGATGTTTTGATGCGCTGATGACTACTGACTGGACCTGTCAGTCAAAGTGAGTAACTACGTCATCGCGTAATGCATTGTCTACGGAGGACTCCCAGACTCTCCCCTGGGAGAGTCTGGCTGTTGCGAGGCTACCCTGATGTCGCCCTTTGGGGGGCGAGGTCGCTTGTCACCCTGAGGTGTCTTACTATAGATATAGATATATATATATATATTTTGAAGCGGTGAAAGCCGCTTCCAAGGAGTGGCTTTGTGTATCCCCCCGTCCATCAAACATATAATTTTGCGAATGTCTGTCTGTCTGTCTGAGTGAGTGTCTGTCTGAGTGAGTGTCTGTCTGTCTGTCACAGCGTTTCTCCTCAGTGGCTGGAGCAATTGATCTGAAATCGCATCACCATTAGCATATGAACACACCTGACATAACTGTGAAGCCCGTTTGTCACTTTCACAAATCATATGCTGTATATTAGCATTTTTATGGTGTATCTATATCTATTCTGCATCTAGCATGAGGCATATCTATTCTGCATCTAGCATGAGGCAACATGTTTAACCAGCTCTGTGTGTGTGTGTGTGTGTGTGTGTGTGTGTGTGTGTGTGTGTGTGTGTGTGTGTGTGTGTGTGTGTGTGTGTGTGTGTGTGTGTGTGTGTGTGTGTGTGTGTGTGTGTGTGTAGGCGGGTGGGCGGTTGTCTGGCCCTCTTACAGATGTTGTCCAAAAATCATGCAGATCGGTACACAGTATCTCTATAGCCATTAAACGAAACGGGTATTTCTTACATTGATGCTCCTACATATTATCATGCAAGCACCAGTTAAAGTTACTTTCCATCCCTCATATACTGTGTGCACAGTGCACACCCCATAACCCACACACTGCACAATGTGCAGTGCACATCATTTCGGAGCTCATATCTTTGAACGGGTAAGGGCTAGTATATGGTCATTTCAGTCCAGAATGAACAGGTTTTATCTGTCCGTAAATGTGTGTCCCCCATGTCCATATGGTCATTTCAGTCTAGAATGAACAGGTTTTATCTGTCCGTAAATGTGTGTCCCATGTGTGTTCCCCATGTCCATATATGGACATTTCAGTACAGAATGAACAGGTTTTATCTGTCCCGTACGTCCAGAATATGTGTGTAGTGTCCGTCCCGGTCTGATGATTGGATGATTAAAAATGTCCCTAAAAATGAGGATTAGTCAAGCTTCACATGACAATCCGGCCCTCCAGATAAAATCATTCAGAATTCAGAATTCTGTACTAGACAATTTTATACTCAGATTCAACGCTTCACTTCGAACCGAGGTTTGATTTTTTTATATAATTATTATCAATAGAAACTTTATTTGCAATTATTTGGGGGCCTACTTGCAATATCCTCATGGCCCACCAAGGGCCCTGGCCCACAGGTTGGATATTTTCTCTGAGAGAATGCACAATACGGACCAGTTATTTTTGCACGCTGTTATAGATGAATGAACACTGATGATTTTACAGCCATTGTTTTTGAAGCGATGAAAGCCCCTTCCAAGGAGTGGCTTTGTCTGTCCCGTAAACTCTGTCCCATAGGCTTCCAAGGAGTCCCGTCCGTGTCATGTCCCGTGCATGCAGTATTGAGGATTGGTCAAGCTTCACATGACAATTTGGCCCTCTCCAGACAAAACCATTCATTCATTAAGAATTCATAAAAATATAGAACTAAAACACAAAATGTATAGATCTAGAACACAGATTTCATAGCTCTAGAACACATAGAATACCAATTCACTGCTTCACTTTGAACCGAGGTTTGATTTTTTCCCAATAAGTAAATCTCTAGGGCATGGGTAGGCAACCTTAGGCACGGGTGCCAACATTGGCACAGGGGAGGGTGATCACTGGCACACTAGAAATGTGAGAGAGAGGATGTTTATTTTAAAACCAAATATATTTTTGAAACGTGGTTAATTAAATTAAGTCTCCTAAGCATTACATCCTGCACATAATTCTACATTCATTACATTTCTGAACTCTGGCTGGGGAGGGAGTCTGGGAGATAGGTGGATTATTGCTCTGGGTCTAATGATCGTTATAACAATGTCCTGCCAATAAACATATGTCAGAATGTTTGATAGCATGTCATTATGTTGTCATTTATGTTGACATGGCACGCTGACTATCTAGCAAATAAAAACTTGGCTTTCAATTCAAAAAGGTTGCTGACCCTTGCTCCAGGGCGTCTATAGGTCTACATTCATTGGACACGCCCTTGGACTCTGTCCAAAGGTCTATTTATGTTGTGTGTATGATAATCTTCAGGAGAGAAATATGTCTAATAGAAATAGCCCCATGTGGTGATCGGCTATGTCCTATGATTCTCCTTGTACAGCAGGGGTCTTCATCGTTTTCAGGCCAAGGACCCCTTAGTTGAGAGAGAGAGATGAAGCAGGGACCCCCACAATCTGTTAATAGATTCCATCGTTTGACAGCACAATCAATCGTGTATTTTGGATTCATGTCAATTTGTGTTATCAGATATGTAACTGAACCGTCACTGCTTAATAAACTTGACCTTTCACTCTGTACTTTTTCCCCTCTACACCAAACCTCTTTGCCGAAAATAGCCGATTTACAAGCTCACAACACCTCGCAGCGCAAGGCATTGTGAGCTTCTAGATCTGCTATTTTTGGCTATAAGTTCTCAGAATATGGACGCTATAGGGTTCTACTTTTATGATTAGCCTACCTTACTAGTCAGTAGTCATATAGGCTTTATAGGCATCCTGTGCATAAATAATAATTGTGTAATAACGCCCTTATACACTTTAAGTCATAGTGACTTAACTACTGGAATTAATGAAGTTCAAGTTCATAATTCATCATTAATTAAGCATTAATTAGGTAGGTATAGACCTAGGCTCAACGATATAACAACAATAATAATAATGATAGGCAAATAATAATGATAATGGTAATAAGAAAGAAAGCCCTTTCGTCATTCTTCAGATTTAAATACATTTTATTTGTAAGAAGCGTCACTTGATTGATTGATTGATTGATTGATTGATTGATTGATTGATTGATTGAAGACTTTATTAGAAGTTTGCATAGGAAAAGGTACAGTTCCATGACGGTACCGTTCACTGGTACAAGGTCTACTAAAAGGAGATCCTAGAAAAGACTAAGCTTGTTTCCACAGGAAACCATTTAAGTATATCATATAACATTGAATGACAGACGGATAGAACACAGTATGCTACTATGCAGTAGATATACGGTAGGCCTAGTAAAAAAGGGGGGGGGGGGGATAAAAAAAAAAGATACAAACATACAGTAGGTAAAACTGGTAAATACAAAACAAGACAAATAAAGAAACGTTTAAAAGTGAAAGCGAGCATCTTTTATTATCCTAGTGAAAAAGCAAACCCCGCCTCTGGATAAATGCAGGGGCATGGCCACACGTGACGTCGTCGGAACAAAAAAAAAATCCAGTATGGCGGAATCTGTCAGAAGATGAATCTTTTCCCCCTTGCGATCGCCCCGCAAAATCCTCCCCAATGGATCCAGGAGCACACCGTGCGTGTATCTGCGTCGCATCGGACGGCCTGCCGCTGCCCGTTCTAAAAGGTGAGCGTTTTTTACGTTAAAACAACAACCAACACAAACACACACGCTGGAAGAAGCCGAGGAGGCAAAGAAGAGGGGCGTCCGTGTCTTTGATGTTGATAAAAAAGAGCCTGATTTCGAGAAACAAAAAAAATAGCAGATCTGCAAGCTCACAACGCGTCGCTGGCGCGATCCGTTTTGAGCTTGCAGATCTGCTATTTTTTTCTTTCTCGAAGCTCAAGCTGGGATGATGCGATACTATGGGATCCATCAAAACAATGTCTGCCCTCTGCTGAAGTTTCCACTTGAGCAGTGTGTGTGTGTGTGTGTGTGTGTGTGTGTGTGTGTGTGTGTGTGTTTTTTTTTTGTTTGTTTTTGCAACCCTTGCACAAAACGATTAATAACAATTTGCACGGGATTGTGATTAATCGGACATATTAATGTTTGCAATTAAGTAACAACAACAACAGCAGCAGATGCAGCCCCGAAGAACAGATTCTAATGTTCCCACTCCCAGCCGGGCTGCTTGCTGCTAGTGTTGGGGGATAGAGCGGTATTTATTATGCACTCTCGCTCTCTCCCAAACGCCGATTGTTCCACAGGGCTATTTTTAGACCACGATCGGGCGTAAATACTACGAGCTAGGCATGCTATTACAGCAGCTATAGGCCTTTACAGTACTATATATAAAGCTCATATTATATTCTGTGATCGGAGAGAGAGAGGAAGGGAAAACAAGGAGGATCTATGGGCCTAGCTACATAATAAAAGAAGAGTGTGCTTGTTGACTGTGTGTGAATGGTTCGGGATGGGCGGCGGTTAGTTCTCTGCATGCGTCAATCTTTTTTTTTTTTTTTTTCTTCTTTTTTTTGTGAATGGAGGCGTGCTGGACTGAACTGGCGGTTGAAAAGCCTTGAGAGACAGAGACACCGTCCAAGAATCGAGTTGATGTGTTTTTGTCTGCTGTTACTGTGTTATGACATACGTATGCATGCAGTTGCTTGAATACTGAATAGCCTACATCAGTCAACCTATCCAATTTTATTTCTGTAGCCCGTTTCATGCATCAAGAAGTGCAGTTCAAACATGCTTCAGAGACAGAGAGGAGGTGAAACTAAAAGTTTTTACATGTGTAATAAATATGTAATAGGCTATAATATGAATACTCTTGAGATATGGTTGGGGACTATCTATGTTATTTGATCCTTAGGCCATTATATAACATACAGTATATATAAATATATATATATATATATATATATTATTAGGGATGTAACGATACACTTGAACAACGATATGATACGCATCGCGATACATGGTTGACGATACGATACATGGACGATATTGTTTCATTCGTGGCGATACGATTCGATTCAATGATTTAAAATCGAACTATTTAGCAAAGACGTTAAATCTGTGTGAAACGTGTCAATAGAGCAGGTTTTTTTAAGGTAAAAATATATTATTATGGATATAAATAAGTAAACACTGTGATTGTCTAGTAAATACATGGACATTATATTTCAACACATATGAACAAACCCGCCACCTTGACATGAACACAGAGATTACACACATTTATCGATAGACCAAGAGTATAGCTTTATGGAATGGAGAAGTAATTAAACCCCTCTTTTTCATATTCCCTCTTAAAATTGCCAAATACAAGGCACAAATACTTAGTTTCCATACAATCGATTATTATTTGCATTGCAAAACGATTCGATACGAGAGCCAAACTGTACGATATTTGCTTTTGCATATCGATATATCATTGCAAATTAAAAACGATTTTTCGATTCAGTTACTATATCGTGACACTGTATGTTTGTGGGTGTGTGTATATGTATGTATGTATATGTATATATATATATATATATATATATATCGTCGTTGTCGGGTGGAAACCTCGTATCTCCAAGTTTTACATTTGAAAGTTTTTTCGTAAAGCAAAGCCCTGCTTCATCACACAAGACTGACGCACAGGACTAGTGAAAATAGCAGATCTACAAGCACACAACGCCTCGCGGTGCGAGGCGTTGTGTGCTTGTATTACTATGTATTACTATGTATTATATGTATTACTATTTTCACTAGTTTAGATAATTTTTTAAATGATAAATACAAAACGAACGGTTTTGGACATACAAGGTTTTCACCCGGCAACAGCGATATATGACTTTATATATATATATATATATATATATATATATATATATATATATGCACCACACATGAACCTTGGTCCTTGAGGTTAGGCAGAATAGGCGGCCTGTCTCCCCAGATCTGTCACCCTGACTCAGGCAGCATCTTTCCAGGACAATGGGAGTGGGGGGGCACGCACATGAATCCCCCCCCTCCAGACACACTAGATGCCCCGAGGGAATAACGTTGCATGGAGACCCCCCGGGGTGTGAACCACTCTCAGTGACACACACGCACCCCTTTCCCCCCCCCATCATCACAAAAAGCCAGTCATTGTGTGTGTGTGTGTGTGTGTGTGTGTGTGTGTGTGTGTGTGTGTGTGTGTGTGTGTGTGTGTGTGTGTGTGTGTGTGTGTGTGTGTGTGTGTGTGTGTGTGTGTGTGTGCGTGCGTGCGTGCGCGCGTGTGTGCGCAGTTGACTGACTTTTGGTGATTTGTCCCTCGACCGCACTGTACTATCTGGCCCTCTGTCTTAAGACCCCCCCCCCCCCCCCCCCTTTCCACAACCTCATACTGCTCCCCTTTCCTCCCTCTGCATACACACACACACACACACACACACACACACACACACACACACACACACACACACACACACACACACACACACACACACTCAGGGGCGTCACAAGAGGGGGGAAAGTGGGACTGAGTTACTAGGGCCCAAGGTGGAGGGCACATACTCGGTGCAGCGCCGCGCTGCAAGCTTGTAGATCTGTTATTTTTGAAAAGTCGTGAGAATGTGTGCAAATCTTTGAATATATGTATTTTTTAAGCGAACATTTGTAACTCATTAATTTTGTTTCTGGGGGGTCCCTGGAACTAAATAAATACTTTGAGATGGGGCCGTGGCCAAATACATATCATTGTGGGGGTCCTTCACATGAAAAAGTTTGAGCACCACTGACATAGAAACATAGCTTTTTCAAAAAACCTTAGAAGGATTTGAAATAATTATTTCTCAAAAATAGCAGATCTACAAGCTCGCAGCGCGACACTGAGTGCCGCGCTGCGAGCTTGTAGATCTGCTATTTTTCAAAGGTTAAAGCACAAAATGTGAGTGAGTCCTTGTACCCAGGGCCCAGAATTTGGTGCGACACCCCTGCACACACACACACACACACACACACACACACACACACACACACACACACACACACACACACACACACACACACCATGCCCCCAGGGCGTCCAACCCCCTCTGTATTTTGTGGTGGTGCAGGCCTAGTGAACGGTCGCGTCCCAAACAGTGATTGTATCTGGCATTAGAAGCGCTGGTGTTTTAAGGACTTATGACTGCTTCCCCGGGACAAAGAGAAGCACAATCATATTGCTCTCCAAAACAAAGAGGAGGAGACGAGTGCACGGACATCAAAGGCCTTCTCCTGTGCTGTAAACTTTTAGTCCAGCCAGGGGTCTTCAACAGGGGGTCCGGGACCCCTAGGGGGTTCTCAGAGTTACTAAAGTCGTCCTCCAAATCTTTGATAGAAACCTTTTTTCATTTTTATATTAACCACTTGAACCTTAGCGTCCATATTCTGAGAACTTTAGCCAAAAATAGCAGCTTGGAGATCGTCTATTTTCAGCAAAGAGGTTTGGTGTAGATTGAGGGGAAAAAGAGCAGACTAAGTACATAGTGAAAGGTGAAGTTAATGACAGTTCAAGTGGTTAAATATCTGAAAACACAAATTGAAAAAATCCATACACTGATGATTGTGCTGTCAAACAATTAAACTATATTGAATCTATGATAAGGTTATGGGGGTCCCTGCTTCATCTCTCTCTCAACTAAGGGGTCCTTCTTGGCTTGAAAATGTTGAAGACCCCCCCCCCCGCCTTAGTCTGTTGAGGAGATTGTTGTTAGGAGGACCTGACTTTTTTTAACAGACAGACACCTCAAAAAGGTTGAGACACAAATAGCTTTGTGCACACACACACACACACACACACACACACACACACACACACACACACACACACACACACACACACACACACACACGTCTCACACACACACACACACACACACACACACACACACACACACACACACACACACACACACACACACACACACACACACATTTTGTTATTTGAACAAGGGTCATTAAAAAAAGATGCATGTTCTGCTTGGTGATTCCTAAGTAGACCAGCTCATGTTTATTTTATCTAATAGGAACCTGGCATGGGATTACTAATAATAAAACCTTATTTATATAGAGCACGTAACAAAACAAAGTTACAAAGTGATTCCGGATAGTGAACATGTCTAATGACTGGGCCTGAAAAAATCTGGGTGGGCCCGAGTTTTTTAAGCTTTAGATATCGTCACTGTCGGGCAGAAACCTCGTATCTCCAAGTTTCAAATTTGTATGTTTTTTTTTTCGCAAAGTAAAGCCTGCTTCATCATACAATGCCGTCGCACAAAAGTAGTGAAAACAGCTGATCTACAAGCACACAACGCCTCGCACCGCGAGGCGTTGTGTGCTTGTAGATCGGCTGTTTTCCCTAGTTTAGTTCATTTTTTAAATGATAAATACAAAACAAACGGTTTTGGACATACAAGGTTTCCAACCGACAACGACGATATTATTAATGACCGTTGGATGATGTCATGCCATTTTTTCACTGTCTATTTGGCTGCTTCCCGCGAGCGGCACGCAGAAGAAAAATAGACCAGGCGTATTTTTAGCGGAGGACACGCGCGCGCTCATCAGAGTCGCAGCTTCTGGGACGCGTCTGAGACGCAGGGGCATCACAAGGAGGGGAAAAGTGGGTCTGAGTTACTAGGGCCCAAGGTGGAGGGGCCTTAATTATATTATACTTTAGCTATTGAAAAATAGCAGATATACCAAGCTCACAGCATGGCACCGAGTGCCGCACTGCGAGCTTGTAGATCTGCTATTTTTGAAAAGTCGTGAAAATGTGTGCAAATCTTTGAATATATGTTTTTTTTTTTAAACAATATGTTTATTTTCTTTTTTTTTACATACAAAACAACACACACAACACAACAAAAGCAAAGCTCAGACAAAATAAACAAAAAAACCCACAAAAAACAAAGAATACAAAATAAACATGACACAAAAAGCACGCACATCACATCAACATCCCGATTCATAAGCCACAAGGCCAGACAAATGACTGTAGAGAGAGAACAAAACAAAAAAAAGAAACAATTACCCCACTCCTGGTTCCTCCTCCAGATGGGAAAGGTCGTTTCCCCTAACATACTGAATAAAACTTTCCCATATTTTCTCATGAATATATGTATTTTTAAGCGAACATTTGTAACTCAAATTTTGCTTCTGGGAGGTCCCTGGAACTAAATATTTTGAGATGGGGTTCCGTGGCCAAATACATATCATTTTGGGGGTCCTTCACATGAAAAGGTTTGAGCACCACTGACATATAAACAGTTTCAAAAAACTTTAGAAGGATTCGAAATATTCAAAGACTTGCACAAAAGTCACGATTTGTCAAAAATAGATCTATCGCTGTGAGCTTGTATATCTGCTATTTTTCAACAGTTATAAAAAAAATAAAGCATAATTATTTGTTCCCAGTCTAATGGCCCATTCCCACTGGGCCAGATAACAGATAAAAAAAATCTCTTTCTCCAGATATTTTTCCATTCAAAGTGGATGGTAGATACAGATTAAAAAAAGATCTGCCACAGATATTTCTTTTATCTGTGGCAGATCTTTTTTTTATCTGTATCTACCATCCACTTTGAATTGAAAAATATCTGGAGAAAAATATTTTTTTATCTGTTATCTGGCCCAGTGGGAATGGGCCTTTAATGGGTTAAACCCCCTCCTATGAAGAACGTTCATGGGGGGCCCGCAGTGAATCCTTGTACCCAGGGCCCAGAATTTGGTGTGACACCCCTGCTGCTGAGACGGTTGAATCACAAGCATTGTCTAGGGCGGCCGCGATCAGGTGTGGCTGCCGCGCCGCCGCCAGAACGTGACGCTACCGCGACGGGTGGAATGCGACGTTGTCATGGATCTCATAAGGTCTGGCAAGCAGTCAATCTGGGCGGTTCCAGCCCCAGATTCAATCTGGATGGGACGGAAATGTGTCCAATAGCTGAGTTCACTCAATTCCATTGGCTAACCATCTTACACTGAACAACTCTAAACATAACTATCTGTAAAGTAATGCAAAAAACCCAACCCCTAATCTATTTTTAACCTTAATCATCATGTCTAAACACAACCCATATCTGACCCAATGCCTAAACACAACCATTGTATTATCGTTGTACCTGAACATGAAAGGTCGACTCCTCTTGGTTTCGGCTTACACTTGTAGTCAGGGGATATCTTCAGAAATAGTGTCAAATCCTGGAATAAATTCCTTACCAAAACATTTCTTCACCAATGTGTTTGTAAAGGTGTCTAGTAACACATCTCACAAAGACTGAAATTCAGTTTCCCTAGGAGAGTCCGTGACAGCTGCTGAAAGTTGGGGTCCCATTAAATTAACTATACAGGATAAAACACACCAAAATAAATATGCTTTAAGTAGCATGTGAGGGCTCAAACTAGGGTTTTTTCCATGATTCTGAATCCATTGCAAGCATTCCTTTTGCACGAAAAACATTGCTTGGCCAAAAAAAAACAAAAAAAAACGCTTTTCATTTGGTAAGGAATTTATTCCGGGGCTTTTTAAGATATCCCCTTACTATTGATAGCTTGAAGGATATGGGATTGGGATGTATTTGTCATTATTACTTAATAACTCTAAATGTTCCCTTTACTCATGAAAATAGTAGATGCAGTAGTAACCCGATCTTTCTGCTCTCTTCCTGATAGGTCGCTGCTGTTGCTAGACAACGAGTTGGCACACTGATTGGATTACCCAAATCAAAGGCTCATGGGGATTGGCTGCCATCGCACATCATCTTCCTGTTGCCAACCTTTTGGCCGTCTTGGGTAGAGGGCCCTCTCTGAAAGGCTCGTGAGCGTGTGTGCGTGTGTGTGTGTGTGCGTGTGTGTGTGCGTGTGTGTGTGTGCGTGTGTGTGTGTGTGTGTGTGTGTGTGTGTTTGTTTGTTATCGACCCACAAACGCACACACATAACTCTGTAACTGAACACACACACATACAGAGAGCCACACTTTTCCACACGGCCCGGCTAACAGTGTCTTGAGCAGTACTCAATAAAATCTATACGGACGCACAGACACCCACACACACGGCCGTCCTGCAAGCGCGTCAAGCCAGGCCCGCTCCTGTTGTGTCGTCTAGCTGTCTGCTGCGGACTCCCACAGGACCAGACTGACAACAATGACCTCACACGGCCATCCAGGTAAGGACACCGGGTGGCTTTTTCTACGTCTATTTTCACAGTGTTTGTTTCCCATCATCATAATGTGAATTATGTTACACTTAACTCATGGGATGCCATCTCTTTGATGTCGCTGGAGGCCCATGACGTTTTGACGTGTTTACTGTATTTACAGTATTAACTTTAAATCTCACCATTAGGTTTGGGCTGCGCATGGATGTAGCCCATTAGCCGCTAGTCGCTTCGAGTCGACGCTGAGAGCATCGCGCGGCCGTTTTTCTCCGTATACTCCAATGCATTTCCCCATCTTTAACGCCCTTTATCTCTGACGTTTGTTTTATGGCTAAAACTGTGGCGGGGTGCGGCAAAATGTCCAAATTTTGATCGGCAATGAACAGTTATGATCAACACTGGTCCATACAGAAAGTTACACAACAACATCCTGTCTGCACTCATGTGACCAAGTGACGTCATGACGCATGCATTGACGCAGCAGGGCCGGATTCAATACAATGGTGGTGGGCCTGGGCAGCGAGAGGGGATAAATGGGGCTCAATCCAGGGGCACCCGATGTGTTAAGGTAATTGGCCCAAAATAAGCCTGCGTCTTTATAGTGTCACAATATTGTTATTGAGGTATTTGGTCAAAAATATGTTGATATTTGATGTTGTCCATTTTCAGCTGTGTTGGCTAGTTTGGCTGTTATATTATAATACAGGTGTTCTCAAACCTTTTTAGGCCATGACCAGCAAAATAAACATGTATGAACTGGGGACCCCCACCCTGACAAGCACTCGGAATTGTAGGTATTACATTTAATGTGACTCGGTTCCACAGATAAATATTGTGAAAATAGCACATCTACGTGCTCATAACACCTCACAGTGCGAGGCGTTGTGAGCATGTAGACCTGCTATTTTCACAATGTTCGCCTCTTGCTTACTTCATATTTGACAGTTTGGCCAGTTTGGTATTAAAACGGTCTTGAAAATCCTTAAATTGTCACTTTATAAATGTGCAGATACCCTGTATGCACTTACCGGTATATGTTGGTTTGTTTACCGTTGAGTGAGATTTCTTTTTTTTTTTTTACATTAAGCTAATCATCTGGGGACCCCACAAAAAAATGTGGGGACCCCACTTGGGGTCCCGACCCCAATTTTGAGAACCACTGATATAAATACACTCTACAGTTATTATTTTGATGTGTACGGCATGAGTATATCCTTGTTACCAGAAAAATCGCGACATCTCAGTCACTAATATTTTGACCAGCCAACGGCGGCACCACAAAACTGGGATAAGGGTAGGTAATGGACAGGAATTTCACGCTTGTGAGAAGCGGTTGGCGTAATTTGAAATGGGCCAGCCGCAGCGGGCGGGCAGGCGAGGAGCGTTGGCTTCCTGTCCTGGCCTGCGCGGGCACATGACGCCGTCAGCCGTGTTTACTTTGTACACCTGGGGAATGTGTGCACTATAAATACCATCGCCTAGGGAACCGCTTGGGGGTGGGGGGTGGGGGGGGGGGGGGTGCACGAGCAGGAGCTCCGGTTTCGGACATGAAACGCATACGTCTGAATGGGACCAAGAAGGATAACCAAATGTTAGTTTAGGTAGGCAGGTTTGTGGCGCGCATTTTTATTTGTTGCTCTAATCCAGTGTTTCTCAAACTTTTAAATTCGAAGGTCCCCCCTTTAACCTTAACTCTTTGACAGTGTACACATGGAACCAAATGGACCCGTGTTCCATTTGTACACTGTTAGAGTTACAGACTTGTATGGGTCAATAATTAGAGTCCCTAGAATCCACTTTGAGAATCACTGTTCTGTCCAATCCAGTGGTTCTCAACCTGTGGGTCGGGACTGGAGTCTGTGTGTCCACTCACCTCACAATAGAAAGTGTACAAAGGCTAGATAGGAATAGTTAGGAGTCAGGCCAGTGGTTCTCGACCTTTTCTGGCCGCGACCCCCAAAATAATCATATTTTAACTGTGGACCCCCCCACCCTGACAACCCACCCTGACAAGCAGGCAGAGTTGAGGCATTGCGTTTTCTATAACACGTTTCTATTGTGAAAATAGCAGATCTACATGCTGTGAGGCGTTGTGAGCATGTAGATCGGCTATTTTCACAATTTCTGCCTCCAACATTAGTCAATTTGGACACGGTTTAATGTCTCACTTTAGAAATGTGCAGATACCCTCTATACACTTAAACTTCATGTTGGTTTGTTTACAGTTGAGTGAGAAAACAATGTTTCACATTAAGCTAATCATCTGGGGACCCCCCAAAAATGTGGGGACATTGTCCCCAAATTCCCACAGGTTGAGAACCAATGAGTTAGGACAGGGGTCTTCAACAGGGGGTCCGCGACCCCTAGGGGGTCCGCGGAGGTACTGCAGGGGGTCCACGAAATTATTGCTAAAAAAAAAAAAAAAAAAAAACAACTCTAAAAATGTTTTTTTTTTTTTTGTTTGTTTTTGCCATTTTTCACATTTATGTAAAAAAATAAATCATGATTCTATCCATTTTGAATAGCTTGAATACATGATTACTATGCAATTGACAGATTGTTGAGGTTATTGACATTGGTTCTCAGTTAATAAGTAGTATGTTTAGAAATGGTAGTAGTACGGCCCACCCTGCTCGCTGTAACTTGTACATGTTTAAAATAAAAAATATGTCGTAGCCCCGACCCCCCCCCCCAACCCTACGAGGTGGAAGGGGGTCCCTGCTCCATCTCCCCATCAGTTTGGGGGTCCCCGGCCTGAAAACGTTGAAGACCCCTGAGTTAGGATATGAGCGCCTTTGAGCCGAGCCAATAGTCTCTTTGCCAAAGTAGGGCCGAGCGCATTATGTCGTTAGATCTACCCGGGATTAGGCCGGCTCAACAGTTGTCATTAGGCTGCCCGTTCTAAAGCCTGATCACATACGCCCCTGTGCTATACACAATCAAAAGGGGAACCAAAATGAAACGGTTTTGCCGCAAGGCTCTGGTAATAAAACTAGTTCTATTCTTTTACTTTGAGTATTATCTACTGGTCAATTAGAATTTGTACGCATCATTTCCAATTAACACCAGTAAGACTCCCTAATCGGGAGATAAGCACAAACTTTAGAAGGCAATCGTAGCCAATCAGGAGGGAATATGGGAAATGGGACAGATCCATGTTGATGACATGACTTTAGAGATACTGTGTACCGCTTTGTGTGATTTTAGGGCAAAATCTGTAGGAGCAGTGTCCAAAAATGCATTTTGCAAGAATCGGCCTGATGGTGGCACTAGAAGAGGGCCATGTGAGAAATGAGGTTGGAGGTTGTGGTTTGGCAACCAAGGAGTGTGTGTGCAAAGTTTGGCATGGATAGGGGCGACGGTGGCGGAGATATGAGTAGGGCAAAAATGTGACGTTACGTGACGGACAGACGGGTGGACAGCCGGTGGAGCTTTTCATAGTAACCAGTAAGGCGCTATGAAGACCCGCAGGTTGACTGCCGCTCGCCGTGTGTGTGTGTGTGTGTGTGTGTGTGTGTGTGTGTGTGTGTGTGTGTGTGTGTGTGTGTGTGTGTGTGTGTGTGTGTGTGTGTGTGTGTGTGTGGGGGGTAGACAATCGTCACAGGGAAGGCGTTTCAGGGTAGGGTTTCAGACACAACTGATGCAGGTTTCCATAGTAAATAGCTCCCCACGGTCGCAATAAATAATCCACCAATAACCTTTTAAGTAGCCGATTATTTTTAGCCCTTTTTCTCACTGCTGTATTTATTTGTATATTTAAGTTATGTGTCATATCTGCCATGTGAAACTTCAAAGCCTACAAGCCAAACAGAAGTGTAATTGTCAACGACAAATGCACAATTAAATCGTTAATCGCAATTATTTGACTGACAATTAATCGTCATGAAAAATGTCATCGTCGTGACTGCGCTAGTCTTGTTGATTGACTGCTCAAAAGGGTTTGTTATTGTTGGTGTAGGCGGCGGCGCATTGGGACATCAGATCATTTACTCTAAATAAAGCCGTGGATATGTGCGTGTGTGTATTAGTAGACCCGTATGGTGGCCTGCTGCGTGCCTTGAGTATGTCTGTACTTGCATTCAAGGGCGTCACAAGGGGGGGGGGTGGCGGAGTGGGACTGAGTTACTAGGGCCCAAGGTGGAGGGACCTTAACTATTTTATACTTTAGCTATTGAAAAACAGCAGATATACAAGCTCACAGCGCGGCACCGAGTGCCGCACTGCGAGCTTGTAGATCTGCTATTTTTGAAAAGTTGTAAAAATAATTATGTGCAAATCTTTGAATACATTTATCTTTTAAGCAAACTTTTGTAACTAAAATGTTGCTTCTGGGGGGGTCCCTGGAACTAAGTATTTTGAGATGGGGGTCTGTGGCCAAATACATATCATTTTGGGGGTCCTTCACATGAAAAAGTTTGAGCACCACTGACATAGAAACATAGGTTTTAAAAAAAACCTTAGAAGGATTTGAAATATTCAAAGACCTTTTCACGATCTTTCAAAAATAGCAGTCTATCTATATCTGCTATTTTTTCAATATCTAAAGCACAAAACAATGCGTAATAATACGTCTAAATGGGTTAAACCCCCTCCTCCTATGAAGAACATTCATGGGGGGCCCGCAGTGAATCCTTGTACCCAGGGCCCAGAATTTGGTGTGACACCCCTGCTTGCATTGTGTATTGCTGTATATTTTGAGCCCATTTTTATAATCTGCAATGAGCTTAGCAGCATGTTTATGATTCTGTGCTTAAGTCATTGTCTTTATGACTGCCGTAATGGGGGTTTTGTTTTATTTATTTATTTAGATTAAATGCACATATATTCTGTACATATATTTTTACCTTTAATCTCCTCCTAGAAAAGTGAAATATAAAACACGATGTGGGTTCTTTTGGCTTCAGATTTGCGTGGAAGAAAACAATGATCAATCAATCTAATTGATTTAATCTATTATTTTGTTATTTAATTAAATGATGAAAACCACTTTAAACCTGACATCCCCAATTTGGGCATGATATTGGAGGCAAAAGAAAATGGTGACATGCGACCTCGCCCCAAAAGGACAAGGTCGCGCAATCTCTTGGCCATCTGGCCAGTGAGGTATATCGGACCAGTTACCCATATATGGAGACCCCTGGTACTCATATGGATCTCCATGTACTGTATATGGAGACCCCAAACATGATTACTCAGTTATTCGTTATGTGAAAGTCCAATGACATCTGACATCATATATACAATCCCTTTTATGCCCATACATGGAGATCCCTGTCTGTAGAACCAGCCACACAGATATGGGCTGTCTTGGCCATATATGGATTCTGTTAGTGTGGTATGTGGCAAATGTGGCCTCCATACTGGTATATGGCCATTCCCATATTAGATATGGGCTTAATATTGATGACATCAGGGATCTCCATTCTCCATATATGGGTATAAAAGGGATTGTGTTAGTGTGGTTCCCCTGACATCACAGTGATGTCAGAGCGTCAAACCCGTAGACCGTAGAAAATGTGACACGCACAGAGACAAGATGTGCCGTTTCTCATCTATACATACATTTTAGAACTGCAGCCAGCGGTATTTATTTGTTTGTCAGACACGACCAAATGCAGCACTCCAATTGGCTAGGACTGATCACGTGGCACACGGAGTTCTTAACCGGAAGTGCGTCCGGCGGTCAAATATGTCCGACCGGAAACGTGCTGCGGCACAATAGTTCCGCCACAATAGTTCCCCCCCCAAAACATTTTTTTTTTTTTTTTTTTGACTTTTTAACACTTTGACTGCCAGACCCCCCCGGCCCCCCACCCTGACCAATGCCACCATTAGGTCCCATTCATTCTGCCCCGATTCCAGGGAATATATTGAAAATGATCCGATATTCACATCGGAACAAAAATGGGAGGTTTGGTAAAAGAGGATTTTTTTTTTTACCAAAAAAATTTTGGAGTGATTTCGGTGAGCGGTTTTGGAGATAGGTGCTCGAGAGTGCGCACTGCGCAAACCAGTCAATAACCTCAGAAATCTAGATTCTGAGATATTTGAGTTCAAAGAAAAAAAACTTTAGGAAGCCATAGCGACAAATTGGTAAATGGTAACGGAACACAAGTACCCTTGACAGAAACAATAGCATGCCTACTTTCATTTTCTGCAAAAAAAGTGAAAAAAATATTGTACCATCGTCTAGTTTCAAGGGGGCAAAGTGAAAAAGTATGAAATGACTCAGAAGGTGGAAATTGCCTTACATTTTGATAGAACTATGCACTGTGAATTCACTGTGTTTTTACCTGGTCTAGAAGGTCAGGAAGACAAAAAGTCAGAAAAGCGATGTCAACCTTTTATTTTATGGCAACATCGAACCCTAACCCTGGTGAGTACCTCACACATCCAGCATGAACATATTTATGTTCAACAATATTTACAAATATTTCCAAAAAAAAATCACAAATATGACTTCACAAAAATAAAATATAACTGGATAAAAGTAAAATAAAATAAATGTGCAGCAAGTAAAGAATAAATAAAATAATATAAAAGTCAAAAAAAGGCATTCAACAAGCCAACATTCAGGAGTCAAAGGCACCACAAATCAAGGTCAAAGATGGTACTGTTCACCGTGTGTGTGTGTGTGTGTGTGTGTGTGTGTGTGTGTGTGTGTGTGTGTGTGTGTGTGTGTGTGTGTGTGTGTGTGTGTGTGTGTGTGTGTGTGTGTGTGTGTGTGTGTGTGTGTGTGTGTGTGTGTGTGTGTGTGTGTGTGCGTGTGTACCTCAGGTGCCTCAAAATGGCCTGGTACCTGTTCCTTGCCATTGTTCTGGGAAAGTACGGCATGGCAATGTTTTTTTGACCACTGCATGGCAATCTCCGGCTTGTGAACGATAGCTGTGAGGAAGAGAAGTCCCAGAAAGTTCTTCAGCTCCCCTAGAGTGACATTGGTCCAGGCAGCGAACCTACAGTGTGTATGACCTATGCCTGACTCCTCCGCTCTCGCTATCTCCGCCATCATACTGTCCTCTGCGTTGTCATTGGTCTGGTTGCAGATCGGGCTCCCATCCTTCCTCCATCCAGTCAGACTCCACGGGCCCTGTATATGATAGAAATAAATACAAAATACTAAATGAACGTGCTTCTGTATAATTTGTATGTTCTTTAGCAAAGGCTGTCGCACAAAAGTAGTGAAAACAGCAGATCTACAAGCGAGGCGTTGTGTGCTTGTAGATCGGCTGTTTTCACTAGTCTAAATAATTTCAAATGTATATATGTATATATACGTGGCCACTGAATTCTATAGGCTCTGCTTTGATACAAATTTGATACAGATTTGAGATCGATTTGATAGATTATTATGTCACTCACACACACACACACACACACACACACACACACACACACACACACACACACACACACTGATTGTATTACTAAACTATCTATCTAGGTATACACACACAATAAAAAACTAAACTATAAAGAAATGTATTCTTACTGGAAGAAGTTGGAGGAACTTCATACACCTACTACAAACCATGGATTGACATCTAGACCTACTGCACATACAGTATGAAACAGAGCTGATACCTTTATGTACTATGAGGAAAATAATGCTGCTATTTGTACCCTGTATATATATAAAATGACAATGCGACATAGCTCTGTTTGAACAATGCTGTACCCCCTCCAACTGTATATTTTCAACAGTTTTTTTTATTGTATTTGTGATACTTGCTTTGGCAATGTAAACGTATGTTTTCTCATGCCAATAACGCTCCTTTGAATTGAATTGTATATTACCAAATGCACCCTACGTGCATTTGGTAAAAACAATAGCAGGTCAGGCTTATTGACATCGGTTATTGATTGATTGAAGAATGTATTACAAGCTTGCATTAGAGTAGACCTACAGATTCATGGCTCATTTCCACAGGAACACACTTTATGCATATCATACAGTGGTGTGTTCTAGACTTTTTTTGAGGGCATACGATCAGCTACTATTCGTTTGGCCAGGGCAGACGCTATAGTACATAATCCCTATCAAATACGCTACTTTGAAAGGTTCACGAGGGCAGACGCCGTTCATATTTTATTGTTCCTCCATCACGGAGGTATAGAGGCCGGCGCCTGGCGGCGCCGTGCCTGCGAGGGTGTCCCAAGTCGGGCGAGGTGTGGAGGGTAGTCCCCGACTCCCCGGTGCTATGGAGGTTCCAGCGACCCCCTGGGCTAATCCTACCTGCCCCTGCCTTTTATTTTCCGACAGCAGACGCCGTATACGTGCGTTATAGGTAGAACACACCACTGATCTCATATAACATTGAAAGACAGACGTAAAGAACAAAGTGAATCGTAGAGAACATAAACGTTGTAACGCTTACCGGGTTCGCTGATCACAGCTCAGCAGTGCTTCCTACAGGGCGCGGGGAGAAACCGCACCGATCGGTGGTCTGCCTCGGGCAGCATGCATGTCACCGCCGGAGACTGCGGGCTTGTTGTCCAGAGTTAGACTGTCCACGGGGCATGGCGCGGGGAGAAACCGCCGCGATCGGTGGTCTGCCACGGGCAGCATGCATGCCGCGCCATCGGCGGAGGCTGGGGGCTGAGTGTCCACGGCCACGGGGCATGGTTCGGCTGCCTGCTTGGTCTCCATGTGCGGCCATGACTTGCTCTCTGATCAGCGGAGCAACGGTCCGGTAACTTTTTTTCAAAATGGACGCCCCCAACCTACAAAGAAACTAGCCCTTCCCTTCCCCCACTCCTCCTAGGTAAAACCTCTACCTTCCGATCTCTCTCTCTATCTCTATCTCTCTAAATAATACGACATCTAGTGATTTTATAACTAATTCTAGCTCATTCTCTCAATATATCTCTCTCTCCCTCTGATTGCTGTGTGTCCGGTTATGGTAAAAGTCACTGAACTCTTTGAGACCCTTGTTTCTGGGGGGAACCGGCCAACCAGCATGCTTGAATTTGGTCAAATGAGCGTGTGATGTCATGCAGGGGCGTCAATTGGGTATGGCAGGGGTATGCAGCTGCCATACCTTGACAGGGGGAAATAATAAAAATGTACTTTTCATCGTGCCTGTTGCTAAGGTATGGCAACATGACTGGTGTCTTCACCAGACACCAGTCATGTTGCCATACCTTAGCTTGTTCTGAACTGACGCCACTGAATTGTCATGCATGACGACCGTCCCATCGTCCAAAAGGGCTGTATCTTGGTTACCGCATAGATCCAACACTGTACTACTGTAATATGAAAAAAAAGGGTCGGGCGGTATATCCCTCCCTACTTTTTAATTGGCAAGATTGCGCAGGAAGTGGCGGGCGGTATATCCCTCCCGTGGCAGTCAAACTGTTAAAAAAAACATTTTTTTTTTTTTTTTTTTTTTACTTTTTTTTTTTCAAAACACTTTTTTTTTTTGAAAAAAAACGTTTTTTAGTAAAGAAGCGGGCGTGGACTCTAGATGTGAGCGGCCCGAAGGGCTGCGAACCTCTAGTTGACTACACTGCGACCTACGGTCGCAATTAAAAAAGCTTGACGCTTCTCAATTATTTAGTAAATTCGAGAACGTAATCAATAGAATAATCGTTAAGAAAACAAATAACCAATATTTGAAACTTGCAACCCTAGTCATGTACAGCAGTGGTTCTCAACCTTTTCAGGCCGCAACCCTAACCCAAGACCCCCAAAATAATCATATTTTAACTGGGGATCCCCCTCCACCCTGACGAGAGAGTTGAGGCATTACATTTTGTATATCAGGGTCCTATTGTGTTTCACAATTTCTGCTTCTAATATTTGACAATTTGGCCAATTTATAATGTCATTTTAGAGGTATTAAAACATGCTTAAAGTTATACCATGTAACTTTTTTTATAAAACAAATCTTAAAATTGTCCTAACTGTTAAATCGCTAAAGTTTTAGAACACCCACTCCGTTAATTTCAGCTTCTAAAGCCTTCTCTTTATATGTTTTCTATGAGCCGTGAGCGGCAAAATGACGTCATCTGCATCATGTGTATACGTTGGCCAATCATATCGCCGATCATAAACACATGGTACACTACCGGCCAATCACATGCGCATCTTGCTGACTTCTCAGGAAGTAGCTTGCCTCAACATAACAACAACATACTCGAGTGAAGGAGTCCGTTTCTCCGGAATGCCTGAACGCACAGGAACCAGGGACCCCTCTAAAGATAGATCTCGGCGGACGCGGTGGCGAGAGGCCCGGTCCGCGGCGAAAAACGGCCGAAAGACGCGACCGCGGTTTGCTATACAGCTCTGACCACTAGTTGAGCAACTTACACAGTATAGCTTTAAATTGTCACTGCACAAATGTGCAGATACCCTCTATACACTTAAACTTTATGTTGGTTTGTTTACTGTTGAGAGAGAAGACAATGTTGGACATTAAGTTAATCATCTGGGGACCTCCCAAAATAATTTGGGGACCCCCCTGGGGGTCCCGACCCACAGGTTGAGAAGCAGTGGACATAATTATCAGCAAACAGAAGTGGCCACTTCATACAGAGCCTGGGGAATAGCTTAGCTTCCCTCCTGCTAGTTGCACTGACGCTGTATTGGTCCGGTCCCACATTCGTTCCTGACAGAAACTGTGTCCTGAACTATAGTTCCTCTCTGCCTCTATAATGGTCCTGGCAATAATGCTAATGCAGAAGAGAATAAATAAATATTACACCCATACTAGGTAGTAGGTAGGCTATCCTCTAAAATGTGGTTACTATGGGCATTGGTTAATTTGCATGACAATATAGTCTTTGCAACAGAAAGTAATTATTAAAAACAATAACAATTAAAAAAATAATAGATTTAATATTAGATTTTTATTCTCAAAAATGATTATTTGATTATTCTAACCACTAATTACAATTAATTGTAGCTATTTCATGAAGGGTTTTACTTGATTATTAGAACTATATCATTTTTAGCTTGATAACTGGTCATTTTAGGTTGTTTATTAATGTCCGCGGAATCAAGAATTGTTCACCACAGAATTCCGCAGAATCAGGATTGTTCTCCGCGGAATCAAGAATTTTTCTCCGCGGATTCCTGGGGGGACTATTTAGAGAAGGTTCTGCCAGCATCCCCGTGTTAGCTGTTCTGAGTGAGCGGGAGGGAGGAGTGTAGGGTTATACTTGGATCAGGCTTTGAAGATATGAGGGTGAATTACCTTTGGTTTGCTTTAGGCCAACATCTGTGTTTTTGTACTCTTTGTGTCACACACACACACACACGCGCACACAGACATACACAGACACACACACACACACACACACACACACACACACACACACATAGGGCTGTCACAATATGGCATTTTAAATGACGATTAATTGTCACCCAAATAATTAAATTAACGATTTAATTGTGTTTTTGTCATTGATAATTACATTTCTGTTTGGCCTGTAGGCTTTGAAGTTGCACATGGCAGATATGACACATAATCTTAATATACTAAAAAATTTACCGACATATTTGACAACTTTCTACTTTAAAAAAAAACATTGATAGTGGAAATAGCCGATCTACAAGCGATGCAACGCGATGTGAGCTTGTAGATCTGCTATGTCCACTATTTCTGAAAACGAATGAACATTTTTCAACATTCACGATTATGACAAAATAATTGCGATTATGTCAAATAATTGCGATGTGACAATTATGTAATAATTGTGACAGACCTACACACTCGCGGGGCGCCCGCTGGCCTAGTGGTCAAGGCGCATACCACATACTAGGCTATGATGCCTGCTGGCGTCGCCGGTTCGATTCCCGATCCGGACGACCTTTGCCACATGTCATTCCCCATCTCTCTCCCCATTTCCTGTCAGTCTACTATCCTATCAAATAAAGGAATAAAAAGCCTAAAATCACGTGTGTGTGCACGAATGCACGCGCACACACACCACACCACACCAGACTTGGTAAAAGGATTATCATAAGAACTCTTTGCAACTTCTGCACTCGGGCGTCTGTCATCGAGTCGGCGTTGATTCCCACGATGCCTTGGGGCCTCTCTGTGGTTGCGGTCACTCGCCGAGCATGCTTATCAGTTCCTATAGAGACAGCTCTGCTGGAGATAACAAGGAGCTGGTGGTCGAGGGGAGGGGGGGGGCTGTTCCAAATGGCTTCATACATTGTTTTGTGTTTGTGTGTATGTGTGCATGTGTGTGCAGGGGCGTCACAAGGGGGGGAGTGGGACTGAGTTACTAGGGCCCAAGGTGGAGGGGTCCTAGTATGTTATACTTTAGCTATTGAAAAAATAGCAGATATACAAGCTCACAGCGCGGCACCGAGTGCCGCGCTGCGAGCTTGTAGGTCTGCTATTTTTGAAAAGTCGTGAAATCTTTAAATATATGTATTCTTTTAAGCGAACATTTTGTAACTCAAATTTTGCTTCAGGGGGTCTCTGGAACAAATATTTTGAGATGGGGGTCCGTGGCCAAATACACATCATTTTGGGGGTCCTTGACATGGAAAAGTTTGAGCACCACTGACATAGAAACATAGGCTTTTCAAAATAACCTTAGAAGGATTTAAAATATTCAAAGACTTGTACACGTTTTCACGATTTAAAAAAAATGGCAGATCTACTACTCGCAGGGCGGCACTCGGTGCCGTGCTGTGAGCTTGTATATCTGCTATTTTTCAATAGTTAAAGTACCCAGGGCCCTGAATTTGATGTGACACCCCAGCGTGCATGTGTGTGTGTGCACGTCTGTCACTCTCGTGGCTAGTCAAGTGATGAGCAACAGAGAAGGAAAGGAAACGCATAAGAATAGAATAGGTGTGGCATTGTCTGAAAATCCTGTAATCCGTTTCTAAATGAAACTGAACTAACTCATCGCTGCACGGCACGGCTCTGACACAGAACAGCCACATTCGAGCGGCGTTCGATCTTAGATCCTAGAAAACTGATTACCGGTAGGGATAGGACGATATGAAAATGTCATATCACGATTATTGTGACAAAAGAAATCGCGATGTACGTTATTATCACGATAATCAAAATCCATTATCCTGGGGCGGAACATTTGCCAAAATAATAGCCGATCTACAAGCTCACAACGCGTCGCAATGCGACGCGTTGTGAGCTTGTAGATCGGCTATTTTTTGGCAAAGACATTTGATAGAGCGAGGAAAAATGACTGTATCAAGTACGTATACTATAAGTACCTTTTACAAATTATAGAGGGTAAAATAGTACTGGATATGCAGCTCGGTAAATAAAAAGTGAATTGATCCCTGTGCATGACGGAGGACGATATCTATACTATAATTTTGCGAATGTCTGTCTGTCTGTCTGTCTGTCTGTCTGTCTGTCACAGCGTGGCTGGAGCAATTGATCTGAAATCGCATCACAATTAGCATATGAACACACCTAACATAACTGTGAAGCCCGTTTGTCACTTTCACAAATCGTATGCTGTATATTAGCATTTTTATGGTGTAGCTACTATCTATTCTGCATCTAGCTTGAGGCTCATATATTCTGCATCTAGCATGAGGCAACATGTTTAACCACTAACCAGCTCTCTGTGTGTGTGTGTGTGTGTGTGTGTGTGTGTGTGTGTGTGTGTGTGTGTGTGTGTGTGTGTGTGTGTGTGTGTGTGTGTGTGTGCAGGCAGGCGGGAGTGTGCGTGGGCGGGTGGGGGGGGGGGGGGGGTAGGGGGGGGGTATTGGGGGGTGGGGTAGCCATTAAACAAAACGGGTATTTCTTACATTGATGCTCCTAACATATTATCATGCAAGCACCAGTTACAGTTACTTTCCATCCCTCATATACTGTATGCACAGTGCACATCCCATAACCCACACACTGCACATCATTTTGGAGCTCATATCTTTGAACGGGTAAGGGCTAGTCACAACAAATTAAATCTCCATGATATGATTATCGTGAGTATTTTTTTATCACAATAAATGATAATATTGCTTATCGTCCCATCCCTATGACTTATTTGTAAAAGAACAAGATCTGTTCCAATCTATTTGAAAAACCTAGATTTGCCAATCTACAAGCAAAACTCTTTCTTCTTTGGAAGCTTTTGAAAACAGGACATACAGTATGCCCAAAATAGGGACACCGGGTTGAAAGTGGTTCAAATTGGTTCACATAAGCTACATAATTGCGGATACCGATGTCCATAAAAAAGCAAAATCATTTCTGATACATCAGCTAAACCAATAATATTGATCTTTCTCTAAATCACATCCCTTGATGCACAGCTCTGAAATGGAACCATAATATCGCTGCATGCACAGCTGTGAAACTGTGTATTCTCCCTCCTTCAGAGAGTCTGAACTGATTTCATCACCATGTGCACCAATACTTAAAGCTTTAACAATTGAAAAATAGCAGATATACAAGCTCACAGCGCTGGTCCGTGAGGCGGCCGCCGGTCCTATCTGCCGGTGTGTGCGTTCGAACTGCCGGTCCTGTTCTGTGCCTGTCGTGGCAATTCCGCGGCAGAAGCCGGTGCCGGGAAATGTATTCGCTCTTTCTGAAAATGTGTGCAAATCTTTGAATATATGTATTTTTAAAGCGAACATTTGTAACTACAATTTTGCTTCTGGGGGGTCCCTGGAACAAATATTTTGAGATGGGGGTCCATGGCCAAATACATATCATTTTGGGGGTCCTTGACATGAAAAGGTTTGAGCACCACTGACATAGAAACATTTAGGATTTAGCAGACACTTATAGATTCGGGTCAAAATATTCAATGACTTGCACAAATTTTCACGATTTTTTTCAAAAATAAGAGATCTACAAGCTCGCAGCGCGGCACTCGGTGCTGCACTGTGAGCTTGTATATCTGCTATTTTTCAATAGTTAAAGCAAAACAATGTGCGCGCAATAATGTGTACCCAGTCTAAATGTGTTAAATATTATTAAAAGGATCCTTTTTAGCCAGCTGGTACAGTATTTCTTTTTAAAACATAACGCAGAATGATCACAATCCGACTATAAATAAGGCCGCTGTAGTAGTAATGAGGATAGTAAAAATGCCAGCTTCTCTGGGATTGGAGTGTTTTGAGAGGGAAGGTGATGGCATTCTTAGTCAGAAGGGCAAGGGGCTTCCAGGAAATCTGACTGTGTTTACCGCCGCTGCCAGAGCCGAGCTCTGTGCATGAGTCATCAATGCGCACACACTCTCACACTCTCACACAGACACCCCCACGCCCAGAGAGTGACTGAATGTATATTGGTGATTATTTATGAATGGCGGTGCCTCTTATGAAGCTCCCTTCTGCTACCAGAAGCATATATTTCATGAATCCCATAGATTCGCACAGGATTCTGACATTAAAGGTGTAGTTCACCACCAAAATGACTTTTTTTTTATTGATTACTCACACCATGGAGAATTGAGTTCAAATTGGGTTCAATAATATTTTTAGTTTTTCGTCGCATTCCTACGACAATCATTGGATTACAATACATTTTCCCCCATTGATTCCGGATGGGGACCCAAATGCATTTGGGTCCCTATCCGGAATCAATGGGGCTAAATTTACTATAATGAATTTTTTGTCTTAGGAATGCGACAAATACTAAAAAAATATTAATGAACTCAAGCCTCCATGGCATGAGTTAATCAATAGAAAATAATGTCATTTTGGGGGTGAACTACTCCTTTAAGATGCACACAAACACGTTGTGGCAGCATGTGCATTGTTTTTGCAGTGTTACTTTGGCCAGGCCTCTCTCTCTCTCTCTCTCTCTCTCTCTCTCTGTGTGTGTGTGTGTGTGTGTGTGTGTGTGTGTGTGTGTGTGTGTGTGTGTGTGTGTGTGTGTGTGTGTGTGTGTGTGTGTGTGTGTGTGTGTGTGTGTGTGCGTGTGCGTCTGAACTGAACCCGTGAACTTGACACACTGCTCATTGCTTCCTCGAAAGCGCTATGCGGTATCTAGGAAACGAGGCAGAAGATCTTCTAGTGTTATAGGCTACAGCCTCATGATATAATGACAATAGGCCTACTCATGGAAAGAAGAGTAAACATCAATTCAATGGGTCAAACAGGCAGGGTCAGATGTTCTCTCTCTCTCTCTCTCTCTTACCAAGACTATAGCTCTCTGCAGTAGGAATGGGACGATATGAAAATGTGATATCACGATTATTGTGACAAAATAAGTCGCGATTTACAATATTATCGCGATAATCAGAATCCATTATCCTGGGGCGGAACATTTACCAAAAAATTGCAGATCTACGAGCTTGTAAATCGGCTATTTTTTGGCTAAGACAAATGATAGAGTGTGAAAAAAAAAAGACTATCAAGTACTGTATCAAGTACTTTTTACCAATTATAGAGGGTTTAAGTGGTACCGGATATGCAGCTCGGCAAATAAAAGGTGAATTGATCCCAGTGCATGACGGAGGACGATATCACAATAAATTAAACCTCCACGATACGATTATCGTGAGTTTTTTTTTATCACGATAAACGATAATATCGCTTATCGTCCCATCCCTACTCTGCAGCCTCATCGGCGACGCAGATGTACACAGATTTATGCATTTCGTCGCACCACGGAAATAATATGGCCTGTCGGCCAGTGTTGTTTTTGACAGCACATTTTGATTTAGTTTTAGTCATAGTCTTTTGAATAAAATGTCTTTTAGTTTTAGTCACCTAAAAAGTTTTAGTTTTAGTCTAATTTTAGTCGACTAAATATACGTTTTTTGGTGACTAAATCCACAGTCGATTTAGTCAACTAAAATGTATTTTGGCAGGCCTTGATGGCATCGTAATGACTGATTTTACACTTGGTTGCGTGCTGAAAGTAGTGAGCTGGTAGATCGGCTATTTTCACGCAACACCTGAGAGCAACCAAACATAAAATGACTGTCTTCTCCACTAGTCCCTGCCTAACGTTTTAGTCTAGTTTTTATTTTGTTGACGAAATTGTCAAAATATTTAGTCTTAGTTTTAGTCATCACAGCTTAGTTTTTATTTAGTTTTTATTTAGTTTTCTTAAGTGAAAAAAAACCAGTCGACAAAAATTTTCGTCATCAAACATATAATTTTCCGAAATATCTGTCTGTCTGAGTGTCTGTCTGTCTGTCTGTCTGTCACTGCGTTTCTCCTCAGTGGCTGGAGCAATTGATCTGAAATCGCATCACCATTAGCATATCAACACACCTGACATAACTGTGAAGCCCGTTTGTCACTTTCACAAATCATATGCTGAATATTAGCATTTTTATGGTGTATCTATATCTATTCTGCATCTAGCATGAGGCATATCTATTCTGCATCTAGCATGAGGCAACATGTTTAACCAGCTCTGTGTGTGTGTGTGTGTGTGTGTGTGTGTGTGTGTGTGTGTGTGTGTGTGCGTGTGCGTGTGCGTGCGTGCGTGCGCGCAGGCGGGTGGGGGGGGTGTTGTCCAAAAATCATGCAGATCAGTACACAGTATCTCTGTAGCCATTAAACGAAACGGGTATTTCTTACATTGATGCTCCTACATATTATCATGCAAGCACCAGTTAAAGTTACTTTCCATCCCTCATATACTGTGTGCACAGTGCACACCCCATAACCCACACACTGCACATCATTTCAGAGCTCATAACTTTGAACGGGTAAGGGCTAGTAGTTTTAGTCGACGAAATCAACACTGCTGTCAGCATTCTGAAATAGTGTCTGGTGTTTGCCTTTTGAAGCCCTGAAGAAGATCTCCGTATTGTTAATTAACACATGGTAATTGAACTTTGTCTCTTTGGATATCCCTCCTACACACACACACACGCACGCACGCGCGCGCGCACATACACACACACACACACACACACACACACACACACACACACACACACACACCCTACACATCACATCATGTAGGTCAGGGAGGGCAAGATCAGCCACAGTACAACATGGCAGGGGACTGGAACATTTATGGGGTTCCGTACTTTTAAAGGGCACCATAGATATTTGCGACCATAGGTCGCAACTTTACTATGAGAAACGTCACAGCTTGTCCGCGTGTAGACGTGTACACGTTTTTACGGTCTATGGGTTTGCCACTCTGACATCATGCTCTGAAGTCACTATGATGTCCGGCACATCTTTTTTTTTTTTTTTTTTTCTTTATTGCTTTTTGACATAAATACAATAAGCCGTTGTAATTTATAGGGTGTCAAGAAGTCTTTTCTTTTTTTTTTTTTTTTCCTGTGCACTTTCAACATACCATAAACAACATACAACATATTACAAACAACACATATCTACAGCTTACATTACAAAGATTGTTCTCTTTTTTTTTTCTTTTACTCTCTCCTCGTTCACCCTTGTTATCCCTCCTGGCACACCCCATATGGCACAGATATGGTGTATTTAAGCACCTGGAAATAAACAAAACCAAATAGTAAAAAAAAAAAATAATAATAATAATAATAATGGGTAATAATAGTTATTATTCAGGTTAAAGTAGGCTATGACCTTAGCTTGGAGCTTGTCCCTGTGTCAGAGCTGGCAGCTGCAGTGTCTTTAATTTAGTTATATATTCAATCATCGGACCCCACACCAGATCAAATTTCTTTGGTGATCCCCTTAAGTTGAATTTAATTTTCTCCAAGTTTAGATATGTCATGAGGTCTTTAAGCCATATCGATGCTTTAGGGGCTAAAGATGATTTCCACTCCAATAAGATCCTCCTTCTTGCTAATAGAGAGGCAAATGCAAGGCATTGCTTTATTCCACTTCCTCTAATTTGGTGATCACGTACAACTCCAAACAGCGCCGACTCTGCACCCGGTGACAGCTCTACGTTCCAAGCTTCTGCTAGGTGTTTAAAAATGTTGGACCAGTAGCCACGTAAGCGAGGACATGACCAGAACATGTGTGTCATGTTCGCTGGGGACATATGACATCTATTACAAGAGTCTGTGACACTAGGATATATTTTAGATAGTTTAGAATTAGTAAAGTAGATGCGATGCACAACTTTAAATTGTATTAAGTTCAGCCTAGCGCATGAAGTACTATCATTCACTCTTATTAGAGTATCCTTCCAAACATTCTCATCTATAACCCCTCCTAGTTCGTTTTCCCAGTCTTTTTTGATTTTGTCCAAAGAAATTTCTGTATGTTTAGAAATAGAGCTATAAATCTTTGAGATTAATCCTTTTCCAATTATAGCGATGTCCAGTATTGTGTCGATTAGCGAGTTAGGGATCGCATTTGGGAAGGAAGTATTGTATGTATGAACAAAATCACGAACCTGGAAGTATCGGAATAAATGAGATCTTGGAAGGTTAAACTTTTCACACAATTCACTGAAGCTACAAAATATGTTGTCTCTGTACAAATCCCTTAACTTAACTAACCCTGCTCTTTGCCACAAGGCATAGGCTGCATCATTGTTGGGAGGGAGAAAAAGGTGGTTGTTCTGGATAGGGCTATGATTGGATATTCCTATGAGGCCTAGGGTAGCTCTAAATTGAGACCAGATTCTCAACGTCGAGACAACAATTGGGTTGGCTGAGAATTGTTTAGGTTGAATAGGCAGTTTGGATGTGAGTAATGCTAAGAGTGATGTGGATGGACATGAGTTGGCTTCAATTACACACCAATCCAATGTAGGTTCCTGTATCCAGAGTAACATTTTGTGCATGTTAGCTGCCCAATAATAATTTCTGAGGTTAGGGAGTGCCAAGCCACCTTCAGAGCTGTGCCTCTGTAGGAACTCTTTCTTTATTCTCGGAGGTTTTCCTTTCCATAGGAATGCAGAGATTAATTTATCTACCATTACAAAAACGATTTGGGTAAAAAAATTGGTAGGCTTTGAAAAAGATACAAAAACCGTGGTAGCACATTCATTTTTATGCAATTTACTCTCCCTGCAAGGGTTATATGTAAGCTATTCCAACGTTCCAAGTCCACCTTAAGCTTGTCAATTAAAGGTGGGAAATTATTTTTATAGAGGTCAGATGGTTTACCACAAATATTCACACCTAAGTATTTAAAATAGTTTTTAGAAATTTTAAAAGGGAGAGAAGTTTCTGGAATTTGGAGGGCCAAATTGTTTATCGGAAAACATTCACTCTTTGAGAGATTCAGTTTGTAACCTGAAAAAGATCCAAATCTGTTCAGCAGTTCCACCGTCTGGGGTATAACAGCTAACGGATCAGATATGAATAGTAATAGATCATCTGCATATAAGGACAGGGTGTGTACTGTGCCTCCTCTATGTATCCCTCGCGTGAAACGGGCAGATTTAAGTGCCATAGATAGCGTTTCCACCGCGGCGGCGAAGAGCATGGGAGACAAGTTGCAACCTTGGCGTGTCCCTCTGCCGAGTGTAAAATACTGGGACCTCGTATCATTAGTACTTACTGATGCCTTGGGCGAAGAGTATAAAAGCTGTATCCAAGATATAAATTTAGAGCCTATACGATACCTTTTCAGGATCTCAAATAGGTACCCCCATTCCAGCCTATCGAAGGCTTTCTCGGCATCCAAAGAGACAACCACTTCTGGTGTCACAGTGGATGCCGGAGAGAGAATAATATTAAGTAGGCGACGAATATTGGAAAAGGAGTGACGGTTCTTCATGAACCCATTTTGGTCTGATGATATGATATTTGGCATAACAGGTTCAAAGCGTAATGCTAAGGTTTTAGCTAAGATTTCATAGTCTGCATTCAGCAGAGAAATAGGGCGGTATGAACCACACTCCGTGAGGTCCTTACCTTGTTTAGGCAGCAATATTATAGAGGCCTCCGTAAGGGTCTGGGGTAATGTGCCCCGGTCCAGAGAGTCATTAAACATTTTTAATAAAAGAGGAGCTAATTTATCAATAAATTTCTTATAGAAATCTATTGGATACCCATCCGGGCCAGGGGCTTTCCCACTTTGAGTTAAATTAATTGAATCTACTATTTCCCTTATATTTAATGGTTGGTCCAGCTCCTCTGCTTGAGTGGCCAATACAGATGGAAAAGCCAAGCTGTCCAGAAATCTTATCATATCAGAATCATCAGTTGGGGATTGAGAGGTGTAAAGCTTGGAGTAATACGTTTTGAAAGTGTCATTAATAATTGCCGGGGATACAGCTAATTCACCCTGTGGAGTCCTTATTTGTTTAATTTCCTGTGAGGATGTTTGGCTCTTAATTTGATGTGCCAAAATACGTCCGGCCTTCTCACCGTGCTCATAAAAATTCCCACGCTGTCTTAACAGTAATTTTTCAGTCTCTGTAGTTGAGAGTAAATTATAATTCATTTGTAGGTTTTGCCTGTCTTTGACTACTTCGGGGGATATGGACATGGACACTGACATTTTGCTGTCAAGTTTCTGTATATTTTCCAAAAGTTGTTCCTGTTTTGCTCTTTTCATTTTATTTTGCCTTATGGAGTAGGATATGATCTCCCCACGAACAACCACCTTTAGTGTCTCCCAGAGAAGAGACGGGGATGTATCTACAGTGTTATTAATAATAAGAAAGTCATCTATTACTTTAGAAATAATGTCACAGAACCCCTCGTCATTTAAAAGTGCCCCATTCAACCTCCAAGGAGGCCGAGATCTCTGAGGGAGACTTAGTGAAAGATCAAGTATTAATGGAGCGTGATCAGATACAACTATAGCTGAA
Organism: Nannobrachium achirus; assembly: GCF_963921795.1. NCBI lineage: Eukaryota > Metazoa > Chordata > Actinopteri > Myctophiformes > Myctophidae > Nannobrachium > Nannobrachium achirus. Next base: position 42,785,045 of record NC_137831.1, on the reverse strand, counting down.
TATTCTACCTTCTCTATTGCAGATAGAAAATAATTATCAATGTAGAAATAGTCAATTCTTGAAAAGGATTTATGAACATGTGAATAAAAACTGAACTGTTTTTCATTTGGGTGACAATAGCGCCATGGGTCAGAGCATCCTATTTGACTCATAAATGATGAAACTGCTTTTGCCATTTTAGAAGGTGTCTCCCGTTTTAGATGTGATTTATCCAACAATGGGGATATTGCGCAATTAAGATCTGAGCCCAAAATTAGGCGGTGAGAATTTAAATCTGGCAGGAGTGTTATTATATGAGACATGCGCGCACACACACGCACGCACGCGCATACACACACACACACACACACACACACACACACACACACACACACACACACACACACACACACACACACACACACACAGACCCCCCACCCAAACAATGTACTTATACCTCCATTCCCCACCACCTGAAAAAAAAAGAACACTCCTAACCTTTCCTAAGCTTGTCTCAAAAAATGGAGCAAGCAGCAGGACTCCAAAAAAAAACTAAAAAACCAATTGTTTTTATGCATCATGTAGCCTACCCAATGGGTTGCACCAACAACCGTGCATATTAAATACATATTCTTATCCCTGGTATGAACCGAAAAAGAAAGAAAAAAGAAACAAACAAACAGACTATTTCCATTATACCCATTCTGGTGGTGAATTGCCCCTTTACATTGCCCCCCGCCCCCCCTCACAAGCACTCCATTCCCTATTGATCTTATAATAATCCTACTGCTGCTACTACTACTACTACAAATAATATTAGTAATAACAATAAAGGGAGTAAGAGAAACTATGAAAGCTATACATAGACACAAGGAGCTTCTTTTTTTTTTTTTAAATAAAGAAAACATAAATAACCAAAAAAAGAGAAAAAAGAATAATAATAAAAATAAGCAACAAGAAAAAGAGAAGAAAATAATAGTAGTGTCTCGGCCGGGCCTTTCGGCCTGGCGGAGACAAATGGTGTTATGTTGCAGATTGCTATATTGTTCCTTCTGCACTTTGGCTTTAACTTAACATATGACAACAGTTTAGTCTTACTTGCCATTTTTGGTCCTTTTGGGCTTCCATACTGTCCTGTCGTCAGCTGCTCCATTTTGTCAGTTGTGTTTACAACCGCGAGTGGGCGGAGAATAGCATGGGAGCATGCAACGATGAAGAAAAAAAAAAGAAAAAAGAAAAGGGACTCCAGAGCAAAGACAGATTAAACAGGCATTAATTCCCCTCCGAAGCTGCGGTTTCCTCAGTGGGGGTCGCGTCCACACTGGGGATGTTGTTATAGTATTCTTCAGCATCTTGTGGCGTTGAGAAGAGGTGGATCCTGCCGTCATGCAAAACTCTCAGTCTGCACGGGTTGTGTTGAAATCCACGGAAAGCCCCGATGTCAACAAACCGCTGTGTGATGGGATTAAACCCACGTCTGATTCGGGCGGTCTCGGCCGAGATGTCCTGCTTGAACGTCAGCTTAGCCCCGTCGTGAATGATGTCCTTCAGCTGTGACTTGCGGTAGACCATCTCCTTGTCCTGAAACTTCAAGAACCGTATGAGGACCGCCCGGTTCTGTTCAGGCTTCCCTGAAGCCAACGTGCGATGAACCCGCTCCAGGGTGAAGGACTGGTCGGGTCCCAGCCCCATCCACTGCGGCAGCATTTTGTTGACAAAGTCATAAAGCGACTGCTGCTTCTCTGCCCGTGGATTTAGCCCAAAACACCGCAGGTTTTTTCTACGACTGCGGTCTTCTTGCTCCACCACTTTGGACTCGAGGTAGGTTATTCGTTTGATGGCCGAGCCAAGAGTCTTTTCTGTTTCATCCAGTGTTTCTTCTGTCTTTAATATGCGACCTTCAGCCTCGCCAATGCGCGCTGTGTTGACGTAAACCTCTTGTTGTACAGCTGTTATGTTCTTCTCCACTGTAGCCAGCGACCTCTCCATGGTAGACAAACGAGTCTCAATTTTGTCTAGCTTTAGACCAAAGTCAGCTCGGAGTAGTCTGATCTCCTTCAGTACTTCGTCGTTGGCCATGCTGGCGGCTGCAGGCGGTGTGATTGTTTGCGGCGTCGGGGTTGTTTCAGCCCTGCCTTTGTTAGAACGTAAAAAAATCTCACACACCTTAGCAGGAATAGAAGCAGGATCTTTCCTTGGCATGTTCTGAGGTTTTGGTCGACAAATTAGCAGACAAATGTTCAGTTCATACTATAATTCCTTGCACGGTTGTGCAGAGCAACGCCACTAGGTCGCCATCTTAACGTGACGTCATTTATGCCTGATAGCTGTTTCTGCCTGGTGTTCCAGACCTCTCCCCCCTCCCCCCCGATGTCCGGCACATCTTTGTCCACGTATCCACTCTATAGGACACTGTGGTTCCCTTGACACATCACTGTGACATCACAGGTGACATCACCTATGAAAAAGTCCATGGGTATTCCCCAGAATCCCTTTTATGCCCATATATGAAGATCCCTGATGTCATCGATATATATCACTGGCCAGATGGCCAAGACAAGGCCCATATCTGTGTGGCTGGTTCAGATAGGGATCTCCATGTATGGGTATAAAAGATATTGTATGTTGTGATGTCAGAATCCTTTTTATGCCCATATATGGAGATCCCACATGTCATCAATATTAAGCCCATATCTAACAGCACTTCATATGAGAATACCCATATATGGAGGAAGACAGCCCATATCTGTGTGGCTGGTTCAGACAGGGATCTCCATGTATGGGCATATAAGGGATGTACTGTATACAGTACATGGATATCCATATAAGGGTAACAGGCCCGATATACATCACTGGCCAGATGGCCCTTTAGGGCGAGGTTGCATGTCACCCTGAGGCATCTTTCTAGTAGTATTACCAGCCACCCTCCAAAAGTCCGAGTTTTTACAGACGGAATAAATACTGTACACTGTCACTGTGCTGGGGATTCAACCAGCAACCCTTCGAGGCACTTAATCGAACCCTAGCATCCTTGTTCTGGGAGGATAAAAATTGCAGATCTACAAATAACCCAAATATCCCAAACATTGTGGGTGACAGACCAAATGTTATGGGCCACGACCCACGAGTCGACTCGAGTAAATAATCTGCTGTTTTCACTAGTTTGGGTCTCGAGCTAAAAAGTTTGGGAACCGAGGGTTTAAGTGGTTATTACCCACTTCAAAAAATCTACAAGCTCGCAACACACCATATCGTACCGCGTGGTGAGCTTGTAGATCTACAATGTTCGCCCGTAATGACATTCCCAAAATAGGGATGCCGTGGTTGAAAGTGAGGCAATCAGACATTCCGTTTGACGCATATACATGTAGAGAAGGAGGTGAAACTGTGACTGAGTGCAATACGTGTAATGGAACAACGGAGCGGAGGGTGTGCTGGAGGCTGCCCTCCTTGTCCTCCCCTGTGTTTTAGTGAATCTTTATTTAAAACGTGCAGGTCTACATACTGTACAGTGTCTACATTTGACTGTCCCCTACATCCTACACATGCTTATGCAGTCAGCCAGTCAACATGGCCTGTGGTCAGGCACGTGCACACATAGACATCAGAGGGGGCTTGAGCCCCTGCCCTTTTGTCCGTCTGTAAAAAGTGCCCTCTCCAGACCATGAATGCAGTTTTTGAAGCGGTGAAAGCCGCTTCCAAGGAGTGGCTTTGTGTGTCCCGTACCTGTCCCGTGCATCCCTGCGCTGTGATTGGTTAGTTTTGTCTGTCCGGTGCATGTCCAGAATGAGGAATTGAGGATTGGCTAAGCTTCACATGACAATTTGGCTCTCCAGACAAAATCATTCATTCATTCAGAACTAGAACTAAACCACATAGAAAGTACAGATCACTGATCACAGAATGTATAGATCTAGAACACATATAAATTCACTTCGAACCGAGGTTCGATTTTTACTATGGTAAAAGTAATGCAAATGCCCTCTTTCCATGCCATACCTGAAGGCAGCGTTCAAGAGAATTGCCTTTGTCCAAACTCTCCTGAACTTGAATGCAGGATCTTATGTTGAAAGAATTGCCCTCTCTGTGTAGAAATCCATGTCGTTACGCCACATCTCCAGTATTGGCTTGATTATGCTTAGTTGTGTGGTATTAATGTGTGTGGTATTAAGTACTGAAAATAGCCGACCCCCAAGCTCACAACGCGTCGCAGCGCTTGGAGGTCACAAGTGCCATCTTGGTTCTCCCCCAAGTGGGAGTCAATGGCGCGCCATATATCGTGTTCAGTATCATGTGGTTGTACATCATCTTTCCAACGATGCATGTCAGAATGATGCCTCCGTGTCTGGTTCTGACAGATCACCAGATTTTGGCACTGAGATGATCTAATGAGAGACCATATACTGTATCTGTCCTGTTGTTTTCCATGAGAGCCTGGTTGCACATCTCCAGGATGATGTCATCTAGATTGCAATTCTTAACAACCTCTGGGGCAATGCCATCTGGCCCAAGGGCCAAGGAAGTTCACTGTAAGATGACTCCATATAGGAAGTACAAGCAAAGATGTTAAATATACCAAGATAAGGCATCCTGGTTGGAGCAACTAGAGTGCGTTATGGTACACAAATCCTACAAATAGCCTCCTATTTGGCACCGGCATCTGGCGGCAAATCTCGCAAACGTCCTGTTTACTGGATCCCGCGAGAGTGTGATTTTCTCATACATTATAGTATGGACATTTTGGGAATATTATGAGGATATATTTTCAAACATTTTCAAAAATGGTGGAAATAGCCGATCTACAAGCTTGTAGATCATAGCACAGTTCGGGAAGGTCCGTCTCTTGCTAGTTATTTTTCAGAACAGGGTGTTCATGGCCAGTAGCTCATGTTTCAGAAGTAGGGCAGCAAAGTATTTGCTATTGTGGTTTTTATGGTACAGGAAGGGTGCATGATGCATCTACTGCTCCGAGTCTCCCAGAAGTCTCCCAGAAGTCTCCCAGAAGTCTCCCAGAATTGCTAGTACGACGTGAGGTGCTCATAGAACTGTGTTGCTTCCTCAGCTGGTGCTACGTTGGTGGGCGGGTACACAGCCATGATGATGAGATGTATCCAGTGTATAGTAGGGCATTCACCAAATATTCGAATATCAATGTCACTATTCGACGTTGTTCACCGAAGTCAAATATTCGCTTATTTGTATTTTTTATTGTTTTTTCTTTAAAAAATATATAGTTTATAAAGCTTGGCTAGATAGGAAGTCATACGAATGAGTTGTCAATGCCCCTGGTGGATGAATTTGTTAATGCTCTATACCATGGCTTCTTAAACCTTTTTAGGCCGTGACCCCCAAAATAAACATATTTGAACTGGGAATCCCCACCCTGACAAGCACTTGGAATTGTAGGTATTACATTTAATGTGACTCTACTGCTCACAACGCCTCGCAACGTGAGGCGTTGTGAGCATGTAGATCGGCTATTTTCACAATGTTTGCCTCTTGCTTACTTAATATTTGACCAGTCCTGTCGAATATTCAACTATTCGAATACTTTGAGGTCGAATAATTCGAATACTATTCGAATACTACTAACAAGATGCAGGATCACTAGAGTTAGGGTAAATGGGAGCACACACTGGACGCGGGCGGCTGCGCAGCGTCGCGTCGCAGTATCGACGCACGTGAAGCCGCAGGGGTAACCCCAACTGGATGCGGCGCGTTGCCACACAGCGCATCCATTTCCCCAGGTGGGGAGAACCATGGGAGAACATGTTCACCGCGCGGCAACGCTGGAAAATAAAACCCGCGGGATGCGTGCGTCTGACGCGGCCGTTGTGGGTTAGTTCATTGAAAATAATGGGGCGATATGTTTTGACACGCCGCTTCCGCGCCGCTTCCGTGCCGCCTCCGCGCCGCCTCCGTGTCCAATGCGTGTTCCCCTTTAGACAGGTTAGGTTTAGGGGTTAGGGTTAGAGTTGTCCCTACTTTGTACTTAGTTGTGTGGCTCCGGTGATGTCACGCGCCGACAAAATAGTCACGCTGCGACGCGGTGTGTCGGCTATCTCTAAATGCCGCTCTAAAAATGCTAGGTGGTCCTCACAAGTATACATACCATACAAACGTGTGTGTGTGTGTGTCTGTGCATGCACAATTCATACGTGTGTGTGTGTGTGTGTGTGTGTGTGTGTGTGTGTGTGTGTGTGTGTGTGTGTGTGTGTGTGTGTGTGTGTGTGTGTGTGTGTGTGTGCGCGTGTGCGTGCGTGTGTGTGTGTGTCTGTGTGTGTGTGTGTGTGTGTGTGTGTGTGTGTGTGTGTCTCAACTTTGTTTACATAGTCTGCGGGGAGTTCAGACAGGGATGGTAAGAGACCACTGCTGACATAAACACAGAAAGGGGAGATAGAGGAGTCTGTATCACACACACGCACGCACGCACGCACACACACACACACACACACACACACACACACACACACACACGCGCACATGCACAGACTAGGGATGGGACGATATGAACATTTCATATCACGATTATTGTGACAAAAGAAATCGCGATTTACGATATTATCGCGATAATTAAAATCCATTATCCTGGGGCAGAACATGATTTGCCAAAAAATTGCAGATCTACAAGCTCACAACGCGCACATCGCCTATTTTTTGGCTTAGACATTGGATAGAGAGTGAGAAAAATGACAGTATCAAGGGTGAATTGATCCCAGTGCATGACGGAGGACGATATCACGATAAATGAAATCTCCACGATACGATTATTGTGAGTTTTTTTTAATCGCGATAAATGATAATATCGCTTATCGTCCCATCCCTGGCACACACACACACACACACACACACACACACACACACACACACACACACACACACACACACACACAGGAGTGTGTAACTCTGTTGACGTAAGTAGGGTGACATCGGGGACATGAAAGCATAACTCTCACACACACTCTCTTGCGCGTGCGCGCACGCACACACACACACACACACACACACACACACACACACACACACACACACACACACACACACACACACACACACACACACATACGGTACACACACAGACACACACACATACACACACACACACACACACACACACACACACACACACACACACACACACACACACACACACACACACACACACACACACACACACACACGCCGGCCAGTCTAATATTACAGGTTTTACTAATGTAAGAAATGTGAGATGGGGGTGTCATGGGGGTGTGTGTGTGTGTGGGGGGGGGGGGGGTGCATTAGCAGACTAAAACTCATACCCTGGACACACTACAATCCCTGAGTGTTAATTTAACTCAGGAGAGCGTATACAAATGGAACCGCTTGGACCCTTTAGGGGTCCATTTGGTTCCATTTTTGCTTCCAGGACCGCTTTGGATTTCAGTCCAAAGCTCGTGACGTCCTGTTACACCGCCTTCACTCGGCTGTCAACAACAATATCTGAATGCAGGCCACCACCTTGAACCGTGTTTTGACGGGTACCCCTTTGTTTTAGGTTGCTTTACACATGCAGAAAAGAAGAATTAATGATGCATAAGCAATCGATTGGAATTGAATTGGGGCTAAAATGACCAAAGGCCATCAATAACTCAAACATACAACTAGGGCTGTCACAATTATTACACATAATCGTCTAAAGCCCTTTGCACCCAGGCACGTTTATCCGCACGGATAAAACGGACAATTTCATTTTTTTTAAAGAAAACAATGATTCTCTATGACCTCATGCACACCGGATCCGAATTAGCCGTGCGACGAGTGGCTGCGGCCGTGCATTTTTTTCTCAATCGAACCCAGTTCGATTCGTGCGTCTTGTCGCATGCAGTAAAAAACTCATCACTCCTTTTATGACTCCTTTTGGGATCCGCAGCGCCGATTCCGCACAGCATTGCACACCAAATCCAATGCGTTTTATTCATGCAGCAAACGAAAAAAACGCAACTGTCCTGTGTGCAAAGGGCTTAATCGTAATTATTTGACATAATCCAGATTATTTTTCATAATCGTTTTCATAATTTCATATATATTTTTTAAGTTAAAAAATTGTGGAAATAGCAGAACTACAAGCTCACAGCTCGTCGCATTGTGAGCTTGTAGATCGGCTATTTCCACTATCAATGTTCTTACTCAAGTAAGATGTCAAATATGTCATAATTTCCTAGGGCCTTTCTGTGTGGAGTTTGCATGTTCTCCCCGTGTCTCCTAGGGTTGATACCCTCACCTTCTTTGTATATTTAGATGTACGGTACGTGTCATATCTGCCATGTGCAACTTCAAAACCTACAAGCCAAACAGAAATGTCATTGTCATTGTCAACGACAAAAACACAATTGAATCGTTAATCGCAATTATTTGAGGGAAAATTAATCGTCATGTAAAATGTCATAATCGTGACAGCCCTACATACCACTCATTTTGCAGAGAATTATCCAGGCTACAGGCCCAAAATGCTGCTGTTATATGGTTGAATCGCTGGAAATACAGAACTATATTTAACCTAAGTTGAAGTCTAGGCCCAGGGCTAGGAATTAGTAGTGAGACTGAATTCTCCACAGAATGTCCTACTTTCGTATATTTCTCACTACTTTATGCAATCCAGTAGCTTTGGGTGAAAAACTTCCTCAGAATAATTTGTTGATCAATTTCTGGTTTCCCACGAGCCAAGTGCCAACATTTTAGTCTCGGCTAAGCCCAGGCTATGCACTACTGTGGTTCAAAAACAATCATTGCATGTCTGTAATCAGGCCTTGTCACTTTAGACCAGGGGTTTTCAACGTTTTCAGGCCAAGGACCCCTTAGTTGAGAGAGTGATGAAGCAGGGACCCCCACAACGTTTTCATAGATTCCATACAGTTTCATTGTTTGACAGCACAGTCATCGGTGTATTTTGGATTCATGTAAATTTGTTTTCAGATATTTAACCACTTGAGCCGTCATTACCTAACAAATGTGACCTTTTACTCTGTACTTGGTCTGTTCTTTTCCCCCTATACACCAAACCTCTTTGCCAAAAATAGCCGATCTACAAGCTCACAACGCCTCGCAGCGCGAGGCGTTGTGAGCTTGTAAATCTGCTATTTTTGGCTACAGTTCTCAGAATAAGGCACTAGGTTTCAAGTTGTTAATATAAAAAGGATTGGAAGATTTGCAGGACCACCTGTAGTAACTCTGGAGTGGTCCCGGACCCCCTGTTGAAGACCCCTTGCTTTAGACTGAACGCTAAACCGTATATTACCAATTACACTGCAATACATCTTGTAATTATCGCTACCATACTAGCAGTGCATTGATTACGGATTGTCAAAGTGCTAATAGCTCGAGATAAAACACTATTGGATATTTAAAACCATAGCAATACATAGAACTATGAAAACAAAACCGGGTCATTCCCAGAGGAGAAAGTGGACCCTTCTCAGACGGCGATGTACTACAGAGACCAGAATATAATCTATGACCCTCCCTCCCTCCTCCCTCTACCGCCCAACTCACCCCTGATAGCCAGCGATGGCGGCGTTCGACTCGCGATCGAAACCCGACGGTGTCTCCTTCCAACGCGTCCCCCATGCGCCCTCTCGGATTTCCCCGCCTTCTGTCACAATAAAGAAAAACGCTAAGGACGTTGCGCTGCCATTTTTGCTTATCTCTCTCTCTCTCTTTTTTTTCTTTAACCCATTTAGAACGGGTACATATTATAGTGTATCATTATTTTATGCTTTAACTATTGAAAAATAGCAGATATACAAGCTCGCAGCGCGAGTGCTGCGCTGCGAGCTTGTAGATCTGCTATTTTTGAAAAATTGTGAAAATTAGAATTTTGACCCGATTCTATAAGTGTCTTTTGAATCCTTCTAAAGTTTTTTGAAAACCCTTTGTTTCTATGTCAGCAATCTTCCGCTTAACTGGAGCTCAGTTAGTCTGTTCTTGAGAGACTACTGTGTCAGTGGTTCTCAAACCTTTTCATGTGAAGGACCCCCAAACTGATATTTATTTGGCCACAGACCCGCATCTCAAAATATTTTGTTCCAGGGACCACCCAAAAGCAAAATTTGAGTTACAAAACGTTCGCTTTGAAAATACATATATTCAAAGATTTGCACACATTTTCACAACTTTTTCAAAAATAGCAGATCTACAAGCTCGCAGCGCGTATATATGCTATTTTTCAATAGTTAAAGCATTCAATAATTCTAGACCCTAAATGGGTTAAAAAAAACTAAACAAACGGTGACCCCTTTTTGCCGCCTGCTCCAAAAGCACACGCATCACGCAACTTTAATCCAGAGGTGAAGGGGTTAAAAGCTCTCTCGCTGCAATAAAGAGGGCCCGGCTTATCCGTGTGTCTATTTTTAGACACACACACACACACACACTCGCACATTAAGATATGCGCACGTGCATGCAGCACGAACAAACAGTGATTATTTTTGGTCCTCGCGTGTTGATTCTCTCCTTTGTGATCGCGGCGGTTGTGTTTGAAGTGATGTTGTTGTTGTTGTTGTTGTTGTTGTTATTGAGTCTGGTGCTGTGGACCCCTCGACTGTTCTACCTCACAACAACCCCCAGCGCCCCGCCCCCACGTACCCGCCCAGGCACGTGCACACGTAGACGTCAAAGGAGGCTCGAGCCCCTGCCCCTTTTTATCCGTCTGTAAAAAAAAGTGTCCTCCCCAGACCGTGAATGCAGTTACTTTTCACTATGGTGAAAGAAATGCAAATGCCCTCTCTCCATGCCATATCTCAAGGCGGTATTCAAGAGAATTGCCTTGTCCAAACTCTCCTGAACTTGAATGCAGCATCTTGTGTTGAAAGAACTAGAGGTTTGCGCCCGCTTCGTCACCAAGAATACCGGTCCCTCATTGGCTTTTATGTGATGATGACGTCATCACCCGATTGATGACATCACTGTGTTTTTTTCAAGGGTTTTCCCATGGGATGACGTTACCATGTGTTTTCTCAAGGGTTTTCCCATTGGATCCCATCGGACATATGCCCGTTTATGCTTATGTTTATGTTTATGTTTATCTATGCCCATCTGGCATATGCTATGCTACGGGCATCGACGGGCCCTCTCATGGCCCTTATATACTGTATGCCTCGATATTATGACATCACTTATTGATGGTGACGTCACCAAGACTGCTGGTCCCTCATTTGCCTTTATGGCGATGACGTCATCACCCGATTGATGACATCACTCTGTTTTATTTTAAGGGTTTTCCCATTGGATGACATCAGCGCAGACACGCAGACGTAGATTTTTCCCTAATTCATAGAAATGTGTAGAAATCAAGCATCGAAAATAGCCGTGAGCTTGGAGGTCGGCTATCTTCAAATAAATAAAAATCAAACCTCGGTTCGAAGTGGAGCGGTGAATTTGAGCAGCTGTACCCTATGTGAGTGAGTGAGTGAGTGAGTGAGTAAACTGTGCCTGTGAGTGAGTGGTGAGTGTGCCTGGCCTGCATAAAACAGCGCCCCTCCTTTAACTAGTGTGTTGTGTGTGGCCACTCAAGGTATTGCCAGGCTACGGACACGGCCACCCAGCCAGCCACCCACCCACCCACCCACATACCCACGGACATACCTGTCTATTGGGAGCGCTTTCACCGCTCCAAAAATCATTTTAGTACTTATAATTTTGGTACATTACGTACATTCTGATGCCAATACTTTTGTACTTTTACTCAAGTACATTTTGTATTTCAGACTTTTTCTTGTAACAGTATGTCTGTCTATGTTGCAGTATTGATACTTTTACTTAAGTAAGGAATAGGGCTGTCACGATTATCACATTTTACATTAATTGTCACTCAAATAATTGCGATTAACAATTTAATTGTGCTTTTGTCGTTGACAATTACATTTCTGTTTGGCTTTTAGGCTTTGAAGTTGCACATGGTAGATATGACACATAACCTAAATATACAAATAAATTACTGACATATTTGACAACTTTACACTTAAAAAAGAACATTGATAGTAGAAATAGCAGATCTACAAGCTCACAACGCGTCGCATTTGGACTTTTGTTTTTAAATATATGAAAAGTTTTCAACATGGAAACGATTATGAGGTTTCAAGGTTCAAGGTTGTACTTTATTGTTATGTCTTTTGTACAGGTACATAAGAGTAAAATGTGTTTTTGTTTGGCATCCTTCAGACAATGCGTCGTATATCAAAAAAACTATATAATAACAGCAAACCACATCTAAAAATAATAATAATAATAATCTAAAAAGGTGTAAATAATAGTATGAATAGTATGATAAAAAGGCAAAAAGAGCAACAGGAAAAGAAAAGATCATCCTCAGATGTACATGTGCAAAAGGTTTGGCATATTATATAGGCCAACAGCATATTTTTCCAGTAGTTGCTACTGTACTGTACTTAACTTTTGTAAACATCTTCAAGTGTGTTCTATGTGCAACATATTAATATATTCAACTTCACAGTATGCATGTATGTGACGATTATGAAATAATTGTGACAGCCCTAGTAAGGAATATGAGTAAATATCCCACCATTGCTCAGATGGTCTCCGCAGTGCAGCCAGTCGGGTCATGGTAAACTGTCACTTCCGCCCTTGCCGAGTCCCTACGCAAGTTGGCCTCTAGACGAGTTGCAGCCCCCCTCTGTCACAGAAGGCTGCCCACGGGAAAATGACCCTAATGAAAGGGAATTGGGCCATGTCTTTTGTCCCTCCGGGCTCCCGCTAACGCACCCCCCACCCCGGCCCAACCCCCACCCTACCCTGCCATCTTTTGTACCCCAAGAAACGGGATACACTGTGTTCTGCCAGCTAGCCGTCAGCGCCAATTACGGTTTACAGCCTGGTTGCCAGGTCCTCTCGCTGTTGCCTTCTGACGTGGTGCTTTGGTTGCCGTTTGCTTCGGAGCGATGGCCTGGGCCTGGGCTGGTTGGTTGGTGGTGGGGCGGCCGGCCCGTTCCTTCGTCAGACGGAAGTGCTTGTTAGCCCGGCACCTTAGTGAGACAATCGTTCACTTTGTGATACAAGCACCAAATTTTGCATAAAGTTTCCTCTGGACCTACTTTTTCAAAAAAGCAAGTTAACCACTCAGAATAATGCAATATATGGGCACCATTTTTCAAAAAAGTGTTGGGGTCCCATTGAATTTACTATACAGGAACAACATACCAAAAATAAATCTGCTTTGAGTGGCATGTGAGTGGTCAAAATAGGGGGTTTTGATGATTGTGAATCCAATGCAAGCATTTGTATTGCACGAAAAACATTCCTTGCCTTGTAAAAAATCTTGTTTAATCGTTAATACAGAGATTCAATTTAAACCTGCATTTTGGTCTAAATCAGTAGTTCTCAAACTTTAAACTGTCAAGGTCTCCACTTAACTCTGACAGTATACAAATGAAACCAAATGGACCCATAAGGGTCCATTTGGTTTCATTTGTATACTGTCAGAGTTACATACTTGTAAAGTTCAATTTAGACCTCCCAAAAGGAACCCATAGAGTCTAGTTTTTGTCAAGTAACTTGAAAAATAACCATAAAAACCAATGTGAAAAAGAATCGTGATAAAATCGTGTATCGTGATACAGCTTGGGAAAATATCGTGATATTGTATTTTTCCATATACCCCCCCCCCCCCCCCCCCCCCCAGCCATGACACTAGCCGGACGCCCTCGGAAAGAGAAAATTGTGACCCCCCCCCCCAAAAAAAAAACAAGAAGTGGCTCTTCAAGGAGAGAGGCGTGTGTGATTAATGGTATTGGTCCTTCTGTCCCTCTCACCTTGTCCACCACAGTCACCCTGCTCCAAAAGCCTGGAACGGAAGTGCTCTGAATGTAATGAGCAGGGAATATCCTTCCTATGTCTCTTTTCCTGCGTGCGCGTGCGTGTGTGTGTGTGTGTGTGTGTGTGTGTGTGTGTGTGTGTGTGTGTGTGTGCGTGCGTGTGTGTGTGGGGGGTGCCTCTCCAGACCATGAATGCAGTTTTTACTATGGTGAAAGAAATGCAAATGTCCTCTTTCCATGCCATACCTGAAGGCAGCATTCAAGAGAATTGCCTTGTCCAAACTCTCCTGAACTTGAATGCAGCATCTTATGTTGAAAGAACTGCCCTCTCTGTGTAGAAACCTTTTTATGCTTAGTTTAGTGTGGTGTCAAGTACTGAAAATAGCAGATCTACAAGCTCACAAGCTTGTAGACCGGCTATTTTTAGCAAAGAGGTTTGGTGTAGAGGGGGAAAAGAGCAGACTAAGTACAGAGTGAAAGGTCAAGTTTATTATGTACTGACAGTTCAAGTGGTTAAATATCTAACACAAATTGACATGAATCCAAAATACACTGACGATCGTGCTGTCAAACAATGAAACTATATGGAATCTATGAACAGGTTGTGGGGGTCCCTGCTTCATCTCTCTCTCAACTAAGGGGTCCTTGGACTGAAAACGTTGAAGACCCCTGCTTTATAGTATATAGTGATATAGATACATACATGCATACATGCATACATAACACATTTGTGGTTGTGAGTGTCTTTAGTGTATATTTAATGTTAGCGTGAATCATTGATGTCCTCAGCACCAAACAGACAAACATCTCCGTCCCCTTGGTGATAACAACCCCTCCCCTGTCAACGTCCGCTGTCCGCGCCGACCGTTCGAGTCCGCCTGTTTCTTTCTTTCTCTCATTCTTTTTGTTTAATTCAGGGCAACACCGCAGTACAGAGCCAACAAACACGGCTGTTTCTTCCACCATTTGGATTGGCTTGTTGTTTTCCCGTATAGCCTTGCCCTCCATTTACTAGCGCGGATCATAACATGCATGCCTGTAACGAGCGCTAGCTGCATTAGCTCGAGTTGACTGGCTCCTAGCCGGAGGCTAGCGGAGGCTATTTATAGCCTCGCTGTCTCCCGATGCCTTCCCACTGGGACGCAGGAGGAGGATGGATGGAGAGAGAGGGAGGGAGAGAGAGAGGGAGGGAGAGAGAGGGAGAGGGAGAGGGAGAGAAGGGAGGGGGTGGGGGGGTAACTAGGCTACATACAAGATTGATGGACTCTGTTGCCAAGGTATAGGGCAGGGGTCTTCAACGTTTTCAGTCCAAGGACCCCTTAGTTGAGAGAGAGATGAAGCAGGGACCCCCCACAACCTGTTCATAGATTCCATATAGTTTCATTGTTTGACGGCACATTCATCAGTGTATTTTGGATTCGTGTCAATTTGTGTTTTCAGATATTTAACCACTTGGACCGTCAATACTTAATGAGCTTGACCTTTCACTCTGTACTTAGTCTGCTCTTTTTCCCCTCTACACCAAAGCTCTTTGCCGAAAATAGCCGATCTACAAGCTCACAACGCCTCGCGCTGCGAGGCGTTGTGAGCTTGTAGATCGGCTATTTTTGGCTAAAGTTCTCAGGATGCTATGGTTCAAGTGGTTAATATAAAAAAGGAGAAAAAAGGTTTCTATCAAACAACAATTTGGAGGACCCCCTGTTGTAACTCTGAGGACCCCCTAGGGGTCCCGGACCCCCTGTTGAAGACCCCTGGTGTAGGGCAGTGGTTCTCAACCTTTTCTGGATCAGGAGCCCACTCGAATGTTGTTCGCCGCCTGTTTAGTGGTCAAGCGGGTGGGCCATGAGCATTTCCAGAGCGTGTTCATTTTAACGTCCAATCAATTGATTGCGTCCCAGGCTTGGATCAGAGGAATTAAGGCAACTTTAAGATCCTATTCATCAGTATCTCATGTATAATTTATAAACTTAATTTGTCGAGCTTTCAAAGAAAGAAAGATTTATTGTATAAATTATCCTTAAAATCGTAGTGTTTGTTATTTTATTTTTTATATTTTTTATCCCACGATTTTGTAACCCATTTTTTCACCCAGTGCCAATTGCCTAAGCTATGTAATCCTGGGCTCTGCTCTCCCTCTGCCGCACCTTGGGAGACAACGGACTGACCTCATGCTTCCTTCTATGCACGAGTAGTCCAAGTTGTTTCTTTTCACCTGACAGGGGGGATTTCCCCGGTTTGGACGTATAGCGCGTGGAAGGAACACGTTATTCCAACCAGTTCCTTTCCTTCTCCATCAGGCGCCCCGGCTGGCCAGGGGGAGGCAGTATAGAGACCAGGGTTACCGCATGTTTTTGTGAGGGGTCTCTCTCTCTCTCTCTCTCTCTCTCTCTCTCTCTCTCTCTCTCTCTCTCTCTCTCTCTCTCTCTCTCTGTGTGTGTATCAAATCTGTTTCTTTCCCCGTTCCTGTGCAATGAGCGACCACAATGTATTGTGGGATTGTTCTATCCTATAATTAATCCCCCCTTTTCTCCCTCCCTTTCTTGCATTGTGTGTGTGTGTGCGCGTGCGTACATGCGCGTGCGTGCGTGCGTGTGTGTGTGTGTGTGTGTGTGTGTGTGTGTGTGTGTGTGTGTGTGTGTGTGTGTGTGTGTACACATGTGCATGCACACACCTGTACTCCCTCTGCGTTGGTGTCAGGTAACCTCCGGCGTGGTTCTCAGTGAAAGCCTAGTTGCCGTGTTGGACTAACCACAGACAAAGCCAGCCGTCACCTTAATAACCCACACTTAACGCCGGACATGTTAAGCTCATTGCTGTCATTTGTGCAAACCCCGGTGTAGAATTACTCAAGGGGGCTGCAGGTGTCGTCATCAAATACACACGCACGCGCGCACACGCACACACGCACACACGCACACACACACACACACAGGGGCGTCACAAGGGGGGGGGAGTGGGACTGAGTTACTAGGGCCCAAGGTGGAGGGGCCTTAATTATTTTATGCTTTAACTATTAAAAAATAGCAGATCTACAAGCTCACAGCGCGGCACTTTTTGAAAAGTTGTGAAAATGTGTGCAAATATATGAATGTATGTATTTTTTTAAGCGTGCATTTGTAACTCAAATTCTGCTTCTGGGGGGTCCCTGGAACTAAATATTTTGAGATTGGGGTCCGTGGCCAAATAAATATCATTTGGGGGTCCTTCACGTGAAAAGGTTTGAGCACCACTGACATACAGAGACATAGGTTATTCAAAATGTTTGAAATGTTCAAGGACTTGCACAAACGTTCACGATTTTTCAAAAATAGCAGATCTACAAGCTCGCAGTGGTGCACTCGGTGCCACGCTGTGAGCTTGTATATCTGCTATTTTTCAATAGTTAAAGCACAAAATAAAGCGTAATAATGCGTTCCCAGTCTAAATGGGTTTAAACCCCCTCCCCCCCCCTATGAAGAACATTCATGGGGGGCCTGCAGTGAATCCTTGTACCCAGGGCCCAGAATTTGGTGCGACACCCCTGCACACACACACACACACACAGACGTACCTCATTTTCATTGCAAAACCTTCGCAGCGTACACTGTAGGAATGAGTCATTTGAATGTGCTTTGCCGGAGATATCGGCTAACATGGGTCGCTGTGTTTGTTTGGAGAAGCAGCGATCCATGAGGCGTCCGGGCATCACTGTGGTTTAAACCATTCAGAACGGGTACACAATTTGTGTTTCATTATTTTATGCTTTAACTATTGAAAAACAGCAGATATACAAGCTCACTGCGAGCTTGTAGATCTGCTATTTT
Source organism: Nannobrachium achirus (assembly GCF_963921795.1). Lineage (NCBI taxonomy): Eukaryota > Metazoa > Chordata > Actinopteri > Myctophiformes > Myctophidae > Nannobrachium > Nannobrachium achirus. Next base: position 42,767,458 of record NC_137831.1, on the reverse strand, counting down.
TAAAAAATCGAGAAAAATTGAATTTTTTACCCGATTCTATAAGTGTCTTTTGAATCCTCCTAAGGTTTTTTGAAAAACCTATGTTTCTATGTCAGCAATCTGGCCAGCCATCGTCAAAGAAAAGGTCCTTTTCACTTAAATGGAGCTCAGTTAGTCTGTTCTTGAGAGACTACTATGTCAGTGGTTCTCAAACCTTTTTCATGTGAAGGACCCCCAAAATGATATGTATTTGTCCACGGACCCCCATCTCAAAATATCTAGTTCCAGGGACCACCCAGAAGCAAAATTTGAGTTACAAACGTTCGCTTTGAAATTACATATATTCAAAGATTTGCACACATTTTCACGACTTTTTCAAAAATAGCAGATCTACAAGCTCGCAGCGCGGCACTCGGTGCCGCGCTGTGAGCTTGTAGATCTGCTATTTTTCAATGGCTAAAGCATTCAATAATTCTAGGCCTAAATGGGTTTAAACCACCTGTCTGTGTGTCTTCTTTACGTGGGCCCCCGAGAAGATGGAGACCAGGGGTTTTCAAAGTGGGTGACGGGTAGGCCTGTGACGATTCACTTTTTCCCGATTCGATTCGATTTCGATTCATAGGGTGACGATTCGATCATATCACGATTATTGTGTTTTCCTGCGATTTGCGATTCGAATCACGATTATTGCGATTTTTCTGCAAAAACTACAGCTTTTTTATATTGAAACATTTTAAAACAATTCTAAACAATATAAAACATTAAAAGTTGAATCATATACTTCAAATCAATGCAGCCAAATAAAGTCAGTCAATCTTTCTGACATTTATTTCAGCCAAAGTGCCAGTGGTACAACATTACAAGTAACAACATGTTCCTGGTCAAGATGCCAGAAAACACAGAACACAACAGTCATAAAAAAAGACAAAATCGCTGTGCTGCAGGCCTACAGCACTGTGCTAGCTTTAGCCATAACATGACATCCTCATGACCTAAAACTGTTCCTTTAGGACACTGTATTCTGACTGAAAGTGGTTATTTCACCTTCAGGTTAATTTCTCCTATTTTTCTTTTTTTTTTTTCTTTTTTAAGAAATAAATAAAATCGGGAAAATCGATTCTGAACTTTGGAAATCGATTAATTGAATCGCCGGCATTAACATCACGATAATATAGTAAATCGATTTTTTTGCACAGGCCTAGTGACGGGGCACCCTGGGGTGCCGTGACAGCAGTCCAGGGGTGCCGCGAGATAATTTGATAATAGTTGGAATTTATTTGGACACTTTATGATATTTTGTATCATTGTAAACTTGAAATGTGTTATTTTCAGTCAGTTCTAACCAAAATGTCAAAATATGTAGGAGCAGTGTCAAAAAATGTGTTTTGCAAAGATCGGCCTGACGGTGGCGCTAGAAGAGGGCCACGTGAGAAATCATTTGCCATCCAAGGAGTGTGTGTGCAAAGTTTGGCATCGATAGGGCCAACGGTATCAAACGGTGTTTGATACCACACTGAACTAAGCCTTATCAAGTGAATACTGGAGATGTGGCATAACAGCATGGATTGCTACACAGAGAGGGCAATTCCGTCAACATAAGATACTGCATTCAAGTTCAGGAGAGTTTGAACAAGACAATTCTCTTGAATGCTGCCTTCAGGTATGGCATGGAAAGAGGGCATGTGCATTTCTTTCACCATAGTGAAAACTGCATTCATGGTCTGGAGAGGGCACTTTTTACAGACGGATAAAAGGGCAGGGGCACACATTGATGTCTATGTGTGCACGTGCCTGCATAGGAGAGGCCTTTTCACACGGGTTGGCGTGACACAGATAGACACACACGCACACACACACGCAAACACTTGGCACACCTTGGTTGGTGAGCGCACAACGCGTCCTCCAGTGTTTTGGCTGATTAAGTAGTGTGTGGTGTGCATGTGTGTGCGCCCCCTCGCTGCGTGCGCACGCACACAAGAGCGTGCACGCTCGCATCCCTAGTCTGGTCCGCCGAGAGTTTCCCGAAATGGAAACGGCACAGCGAGACGCTAGCCTGTTTTTTTTTCTTTTCTTTTTTTTCCTCTTTCAGTCCTTTTATTCCACCAAAGGGATTTTACACGGGGTTTTCATCTCCCTTGTAAAGGAATAAGGCCTTGGTTTATACTTGTCCGCACGGCGGCATTGAGCAACCGAAAACAGCCGATCTACAAGCTCGCAGAGGCCTCGCGACGCGTTGTGAGCTTGCAGATCGGCTATTTCCGGCACGCGCACGACACGACCGCGCGTCCGAGTGTAAATCAGCCAACATAACGACATGTTGAGAGCGTCTGCAATGCCTGGGAGCCATGTAGCCAGTATCATATGCAGTCTGCTTAGCATTCGGCGTACACAGTACAGTAGCTATTTCTGTCTTTTGTTTGTGTGACTGTGTGTGCGCGCGCGCCGCTTGCGTGTCGGTAGTCACAGTTTTTCATGCAGCCCATTGCTGTGCATATCAATTCACTCAGCCCCCCCACCCGCCCCCACCACCACCACCACCGTGCTCTCCACTTCTCCCTTCCCTCCCGCTGTTTTGCTTTTCTATTCTCTCCATCTTTTCACCGCTCCTTCGCCCCTCGTGTTCCACCGCTCCTGTCTTCCCTCGCTCGCTCTCACTAGGGATGGGACGATATGAAAACGTCATATCGACGATTATTGGGACGAGAGAAATCGCGGTTTACGATATTTATCGCGATAGCCTAAATCCATTATCCTGGGGCGGAACGTTTTGCCAAAAAATAGCAGATCTACAAGCTCACAATAGTTGTGTGCTTGTAGATCGATTCTTTTTTGGCAAAGACATCTGATAGAGAGTGAAAAAAAGACTGTATCAAGTACGTATATTATAAGTACCTTTTACCAATTATAGAGGGTTTAAGTGGTACCAGATATGCAGCTCGGCAAATACAATGTGAATTGATCCCAGTGCATGACGGAGGACGATATCACGATAAATTAAACGTACACAATGCGATTCTCGCGAGTGTTTTTTATCACGATAAACGATAACATCGCGTATCGTCCCATCCCTACCTCTGTCTTCGCCCCATTCCCCCCCCACCCCCCCTCTCTCTGTCGCCCTGCTTTTTATAGCCATGTCTTCCCTGGACTCGGCAACTACAAAAGCCTTTTCATGTCGCCACTATAATTACAGCCTACACACTTGCGCGCACGCCCGCACACACACACACACATGCATGCACACGCTGCGTGATGCACACACACGAGAGAGAGAGAGAGAGAGAGAGAGAGACACAAGCATGGCAACCGTGTTGTGTCTTTGAGTCTGTGCTGTGTGTGCTGTGCCTGCCTGCCTGTGTGTGTGCGTGTGTGCGTGCGTGCTCCGCATGTGCTGCTATACACAAAAGGGTGAGCTATTTTTATCCCGCGCCCCCCCCCCCCCCCCCCCCTCTCCTCCTCCTCCTCCTCCGCTTCGTCTCCACACACACACCCCCTCTCCCATCCCTCCCCCTCCCCTTCTCTCTCTCTCGCTCTTTCTCTCGCTCTCTCTCTCTCCTTCTCCTTCGCTCTCCCTCCCCGTTCTCCCCTGCCAGCCACATTTGCTGTGCCGAGCGCGGTCGGTATCAGTACATCCCCCCCTCTCTCTCTCCTCTCTCTCTCTCCCTCTCTCGCGCGCGCCGAACTCGCGCAGGCGAAGACGAGAGGAGGCACAACTACATGCCGATTTTAAGAGGCCGCTCCCCTCTCGTTTGTTTTTGCCGTGTTTTTTCCGCGTGCGGACGTCAAAGCCCTCATCTTCTCCGGGGGCCCCACCTGCGACCGGCCAGCGCAGCCCCCAGGACCTCCTCTGCAGTTCGGGCCGGGCACAGCACAGCGTGTCCCTGTCAGCAGCCCAATGAATCGCTGCTTTGGCTCTGATGTCGATGGCAGCCACTTCTTTCGGATGACCTGAAAGAAAGCCTCCGGTTTGGACTCATTATTGGCTGGCCCCCGGGTTTTGTTTAGTGTTTTTATTTGTGTTTTTTGGGGGGGTCTTTTTTCTTTTTCTTTTCTTCGCGGTGGTGTTGAGTTAGCGTGAAAGGTCTGTCTTGATGTTGCGGACCATATTTGAAGCGGAGTGTTCGCTCTCTCCCACAGAGGGACTCCTGGCCAAGGAGCAGCCGCTGGACGTGCTGAAGTCGTCGGCGCTCAACCACATCCCCACAGGTAAGACCGGGGAGGTGTGTGTGTGCGTGTGTGTGTGTGTGTGTGTGCAGGGGTGTCACAAGGGGGTGGGGGGAAGGTGGGACTGAGTCACTAGGGCCCAACGTGGAGGGAGCCTTGATTATTTAGAAAATTATTATTTGAAAAATAGGGGATCTACAAGCTGCGAGCTTGTGGATCTGCTATTTTTAAAGTCGTGAAAATGTGTGCAAATCTTTGAATATATGTATTTTTTTAAGCGAACATTTGTAACTCAAATTTTGTTTCTGGGGGGTCCCTGGAACTAAATATTTTGAGATGGGAAAACATAGGTTTTTCACAAGATCTTAGAAGGATTTGAAATATTTAAATTCTTGCACAAATGTTCATGTTTTTCAAAGATAGCAGATCTACACGCTCCTACATCTGCAATTTTTCAATAGTTAAAGCACAAAATAACACGTAATAATGCGTTCCCAGTCTAAATGGGTTAACCCCCTCCCCTATGAAGAACATTCATGGGGGGCCCGCAGTGAATCCTTGTACACAGGGCCCAGAATTTGGTGCGACACCCCTGTGTGTGTGTGTGTGTGTGTGTGTGTGTGTGTGCGTGCGCGTGTGTGTGTGTGTGTGTGTGTGTGTGGTGTTCACACGGATTTGTGCTCATACATACGAGTGTCTGTATGTCAAGAGCGTGTGTGTTTCTGTCAACCCAACCTTGTGTCTCTTGAGCCTTGCCCACACCTCGTATCGTTGTGTCCTACCGCATGTCACTCTGCTACATCCTCTAATTGACCAAGGTTTGTTTTTAGACCAGAATGGTTGCAGGCTGACCGTGATTTGGCTTTTGCTCGGTATATAAAACGCGAGACTCGTTCTTTTTTTTACCATTGCACTTGCGTTGAATGGGAGCAGTACAAGTGGAAGAAACCTATTCAGCACCTGACACAATACGGTCGTCCCAAAACCAATTCGTGTAGTTGAGTGACTTCCTCTCTGTCGTCGGGAGCGGGAATATATATACAGTATATATATATATATATAATGTGACGTAATAATAATATAACATTAAACCCCCTCCGCCTATGAAGAACATTCATACAGTTTACAGTTTACAGTTTAGGCATTTAGCAGACGCTTTTAATCCAACGTGACTTACAATAAGCAGATAAAACATCACAATAATAAACAAGATAATATGTCAGTACATCAACAGCAATGCAAATGAATATCTATCTAGAAAACAAAAATAATCAGTCAATAAAAAAGGTTCTAAAAAAACCTAAAAACAAATGCTAACTAGCTTCATGTATGGTCATTGAGTGTTTCTGTAGTGCTAAGGGTTTAGGTGGAGTCTGAACAGGTGAGTCTTCAGTCCACGGCGAAAGCTACCGAGTGAGTCCGTTGTTCTAATGGGGGGCCCGCAGTGAATCCTTCTACCCAGGGCCCAGGAATTTGGTGTGGCGCCGAGGATATTTTTCAAGTATAGGCCCTAATACAGCAAAAGGTTGAGAACCACTGCTTTAAGCTAGGGGTTCTCAACCTGTGGGTCGAGACCCCCAGAGGGGTCCCTAAATTATTTTGGGGGGGTCCCCAGATGATTAACTTAATGCGAAACATGTTTTCTCACTCAACAGTAAACGAACCAACATAAAGTTAAAGTGTATATTGGTTATCTGCAATTTGAGGACTTTATAATACCTCTGAAATGACAAATTAAACATTGGCCAAATTATCAAGTATTAGAGGCAGGAAATGTGAAAATATATTTTCACAATAGAACCGTGTTATACTAAATGCAATGCCTCAACTCTTAGTGCTCGTCAGGGTGGGGGGTCCCCAGTTAAAATATGATTATTTTGGGGGTCGCGGCCTGAAAAGGTTGAGAACCACTTCTATAAGCGATATTAGTGTGCCTCTTTCCCTCTGACACAATCACCTCCTCGCAGAGCGTTACCTTAATATAGCTCTAGGTACGTCCAATGACAACTGTGGCGACGCTAACGAGAGGCGATAAATTCATTAACGATAGAAGTGTTTGGAAGGGCGGCGAGAAAACAAGGAGGGTCGCAGCGTGAGGAAAGAGATGGACAGAATTAGTGAGAGAGAGAATCAGAGAGAGAGAGAGAGAGAGGGAGAGAGAGGGAGAACTGTAGCTGAGGTATTCTGAAAGGGAATCCAGTGTGTGATGTAATGAATGCATTATGCATAGCCTAATTACATAATGAGCCCACGTAAACAGTCCTGTACCTTTTTGGCGGTTTTACCGTAGAAATACAACTCGGGAGTTTTCGATTAATCGAGTATGATACTTCTTTCTCTTGTCTCGCACGCACGCACGCACGCACGTCGCACGCACTGTCTTCATCATCATCATTGTCCTCCTGACCCCTGCACCTTGTACAACGGAAAATCCTCCGTGTTAGTTCAAAGCCGATGTACAGTAACAAATAGTCACAGACTATTTTACTTTGTAGAGCTGAATGTTTGTCACATTTAAGCGCCATTTAGGCCTGAACACTTTAACCATTATTTTATGCTTTAACTATTGAAAAATAGCAGATATACAAGCTCGCAGCGCGGCACCAAGTGCTGCTATTTTTGAAAGATCGTGAAAACTTGTGCACGTCTTTGAATATTTTGACCCGATTCTATAAGTGTCTTGTAAATCCTTGTTGTTGTGTCAGTGCAGTGGTGCTCAAACCTTTTCATGTGAAGGACCCCAAAATGATACGTATTTGGCCACGGACCCCCGTCTCAAAATATTTAGTTCCAGGGACCCCGCAGAAGCAAAATTTTAGTTACAAATGTTCGCTTAAGAATACATATATTTAAAGATTTTCACGCCTTTAAAAAAAATAGCAGATCTACAAGCGCGCAGCGCGGCACTCGGTGCCACGCTGTTCAATAGTTAAAGCATTCAATAATTCTAGGCCTAAATATGGTGATATAGCTTAAATTTCTTGTGGTGTTCTGATCTGAACGCATTAGGTTGTACAGTCATCATTAGACATCACGACAGATTGTTTCTCCAAACAAAAAAAAATGTGTGTGTGTACGCGTGTGTGTGTACGCGTGTGTGTGTACGCGCGCGCGTGTGGTCTATTTTTTGCATGCCTCTGGCAACCTGATAAAATATTGAAAATACACGAGCAGCTTCATCGGATATTCTTGAAATCTGTTGTGTTGGACACACAGTTATTACTACTGTATTTGTGATATATATATTCTCCCAAAGAAACAAACTACAGCCCGACCGATATGTCCGATTTCTCTTTTTCTATAATTTTTATCCCACGATTTTGTAACCCATTTTCACCCACTGCCAATTGCCTATGTAATCCTGGGCTCTGCTCTCCCTCTGCCGCGCCTGGGGAGACAACGGACTGACCTCATGCTTTCTTCTATGCATGAGTAGTCCAAGTTGCTTCTTTTCACCTGACAGGGGGGATTTCCCTGGGATGGACGTAGGGCGTGGAAGGAACGCGTTATTCCAACTAGTTCCTTTCCCCTCCATCAGGCGCCCCGGCTGGCCAGGGGGAGGCATTATTGAGACCAGGATTACTGCATGTTTTTGTGAGGGTATCAACCCTAGGAGACACGGGGAGAACATGGGTCTTCAACGTTTTCAGGCCAAGGACCCCTTAGTTGAGAGAGAGATGAAGCAGGGACCCCCACAACCTTTTCATATATTCCATATAGTTTCATGGTTTGACAGCACAATCAGTGTATTTTGTGTTTTCAGATATTTAACCACTTAAAAATTACCTTTCACTCTGTACTTACTGTGCTCTTTTTCCCCTCTACACCAAATCTCTTTGCCAAAAATAGCAGATCTACAAGCTCACAACGCCTCGCGCTGTGAGGCGTTGTGATCTTGTAGATCTGCTATTTTTGGCTAAGGTTCTCAGAATATGGACGTTAGAGTTCAAGTGGTTAATATAAAAAAGGAGAAAAAACGTTTTTATCAAACAAAGATTTGGAGGACCCCCTCTAGTAACTCTGAGGACCCCCTAGGGGTCCCGGACCCCCTGTTGAAGACCCCCGGAACCCCCGAACAGATGAACGTCGCCCTCTCTTAACTCATTAAGAGCCCCTGAAATTAACGGATTATAAAGTCCACGATGCCACCTTCAGGCTGGCATCACCGCCGTTATCTTATTTTGAAGGCCAGAAGTCCACCGCGCAATCACTTCCGGTCTGACGTCATCGGATCGTGCGCCGGAACCGATCCGTGTCCACGTGGAGTTGTGTAATGGCCGACCGGGAGCTTTTATAACTGTGTAACATAAGCGAGCATCTGCCTCCATCCTAGCTTCTAAAGTGTAGTTTTGAGATAATGGACATTAAAGATGAGATCCCCCGTCCACCTCAATGTTATGGATGGGACTATTTTGTGCTCGTGGAGCCGTGATGATGCGAAATCAGCGACGGATTTCGTCTCCGGACCGCCGGCCATTCTTCTCGGTAATGTACTCGCCGTTACAGTAATAGATTACTTTTCGCGAGATATCCCGTGAATGGCACTACAGATACTCGAGTACATTTCGCGAGACATCTCGCGAATGGCACTAGATGAGTTAACAGAATGGGTTTGCCGCTCTGACATCACGCTCTGGCTTGATGTCCCTTTTATGCCCATATATGTTATGCCCATATATAGTCGACAATGTTATGTCAGAACATGCCCATATATGGGCATTCCCAGATCACACTTGCAAATTAATCACATCCTCGTCCGTTTTATGCCCATATATGGAGATCCCTGTCCCAATCTCATCAATATCAAGGGCATATCTGGGAATGCCCTTGTTTGGTAATGCCCATATCTGGGCATGTTCTGACACCACATTGTTGACTATCATGCACGAATCTCCATATATGGGTAACTGGTCCGATATACGTATATCACTGGCCAGATGGTCAAAAGAGGCGTCTTACTAGTGTATATAGACTGATAGGTGCCTTCCACACTAGGCGCGGTTGCCACTAGGATCAGCGGTGGCCGCACCGCGGTGAGACACAAACGCACTCGCTCAGTGAGTAAACGGCGCGCGGTATTTCACAAAGATGAACACAATCCATCTCTCACCGCCCGCGTACGCATGCACAGACGAGCACGCACGCGTTGGATTTCACGGGACCGCGCCCGCTCGCCTCGCCGCCCCAAAACTTCGCTGCGCGGCCGAAGGCGGTGACCGCGCCTAGTGTGGAGAGGGCACCATAGACAGACTGTAGGAACGGAGGAAGTATGAAACAAGAGAGAAAGCTTCCAACAGGTGGACACATCGCTTTGACTCCACTGACAGCTCTACTTGGAAGGATTAGAACACAACAAGCAGAGTTTACTGACAGGGGGGGCTTTGTGGCGTCACAGTGACTTGTCAAGCTGAAGGTGTTTCTTTTTGTTCTTCCTCAAAAGTGCAACACTCTTACATCCCGAATGCCGACTGAAGTCTGCAAAAGGAAAACGCTCAGATCTTTGGGTTGTGGGACAGTCCCTCTTACCGGCAGGCTATCCTGCCTGTCCTGTTCCTCATTCCATCTTAGAGGCATATGCAGGAGCATTTGGAGCATTTCTGTCTGACATTTTTGTTGTGATTGATGCATGCAGCTACCCTGCCCATTCATCTGTTATTCAAAAGTCTGATTCCAGTAAATAAAGGGATACCGTATATAAAACATATATTGAATGGCGATTTTTAGCCCATCACGCATGGTCGTAGAGACCAAGCCCCGACCGTCATGTTCCAGGGTTTACATGGGTTCGGGCAGAGCGACTTATTCATCCTCCTACAACTACACCAACATTCAGATTTCACAAACAAAGTGCTTAATAAAGTCTCACACCTGTCTAAATACAGTATGGCATTCTATAATTACCCGTATCCTCCATGTTCTTTAATAAGAAGCCTTTTTATCCAATTGCTTTCTGTTTTCCCATTTCCTGGCATTCTCCATGCGCACCAACCCCATTGAGATAAACAGAAAGCGATCGGTTAAAAAGGCTTCTTATTAAAGAACACGGAGGATACGGGTCCATTTGGTTTCATTTGTATACTGTCAGAGTTAAGTGGAGACATTTTAAAGTTTGAGAACTACTGATTTAGACTAAAATGCAGTTTTAAACTGAATTCTGCATTAACAGGATTTTTTTACAAGGCTCCGCTCCTTCAATTGTATAACGATATATACGATACCTCTGAACATGCATATCGTGGAGACATTGTATCGTCTCAGCGATAATTATCACCATATCGCTCACCCCTAGTGCAACCTCCTCTCCACTCTTGTCATTCCTCCCTCCCTACCTTTGGTCTCCCCCCCCCCCCCCCCTGCAACAAATCATGGCGTGCTTACGGCCCCTTGGGTGCGACTACACACACTTCTGGCTCCCAAGTGGCGAGCTATTTATACCAGACGACAACGGGAGACCGACGTCTCTGATTCGAGGATGGGTTCCGCCGAGTTGACGTCCCCGTGGTCTGATGGCCCGAGCCTGGTGCTCGTTAGGCCTAATAGACGTCTCGCTGTGCCGAACGGAGCAGCGTGGAGCAGCCTTGGTAAAGAACAGAACTGGGATTTGTTTATTTATTTATTTTTATGGCGAGAGAGATAGCAAGATGAACGCTCTCTACACATTCGCCAAATATTTGAATATCAAAGTCACTATTCGACGTTGTTCACCGAAGTCGAATATTCGCTTATTTTTATGATTTTATTGTTTTCTCTGTAAAAAAGAATATAGTTTATAAAGCTTGGCTAGATAGGAAGTCATAAGAATGAGTTGTCAATGCCCCTGGTGGATGAATTTTTTAATGCTTTATACCAGGGGTTCTCAAAACATTTTAGGCCGTGACCCCCAAAATAAACATATTTGAACTGGGGACAAGCACTTGGAATTGTAGGTATTACATTTAATGTGACTCGGTTCCGCAGATAAGTATGGTGAAAATAGCAGATCTAGTTGCGAGGCGTTGTGAGCATGTAGATCGGCTATTTTCACAACGCCTCTTGTACTTAATATTTGACAGTTTGGCCAGTCCTTTCGAATACTTCGAGGTCGAATAATTCGAATACTAAAAATCACTATTCGTGAATGCCCTAACACACAGGGGAGCGGCATATAAGCGGGAGATAGAAGGAGAGGGGGCAACAAGTAGCGCATCTGTTGGTGGCAGAGAATAGCAGCGGCTAGCTTGGTCTCATCCACTTCATTTCTGCAGGGGACAACTAGGGAGGGGACGATACGTGATATTATCATTTATCGTGATAAAAAACGATAATCGTATCGTGGAGATTTAATTTGTCGTGGTATCGTCCTCCGTCATGCACTGGGATCAATTCACCTTTTATTTGCCGAGCTGCACATCCACTTAAAACCTCTAAAATTGGTAAGAGGTATTTATAATATTCATACTTGATAGAGTTTTTCTCTCTCTATGTCTTTGCCAAAAAATAGCTGATATACAAGCTCACAACGCGTCGCGTTACGACGCGTTGTGAGCTGGTAGATCGGCTATTTTTCTGCCCCAGGATAATGGATGTTGGGGATATTTCGATTATCGCGATAATATCGTAAATCGCGATTTATTTTGTCACAATAATCGTGATATGAATTATTCATATGCACGTGATCCTTCTGTCTGTCAGTGCTGCTTGCCGAAACTCCGACGAGCGACGGTGAAATATTTCGCTCCGACGCAAGAGAACCACACTATCATTCGTCTTTTTGATCGCAGGCTTTTTTGAGTAGAGGACAACGGGCACCGCGAGCTGCTGGATGTGACACCGGCGGAGGACAGACAGAGGAGCCGAGAGAAGAGGGAGGGGGGGAGGGGGAGGGGATGGAGGGGCAGTGGCGTCAGTTCAGAAAAAGCTAAGGTATGGCAACATGACTGGTGTCTTGCACGCGCGCCTTCGCGCCCGCGCAAGACACCAGTCATGTTGCCATACCTTAGCAACAGGCATGATACATTTATTTTAAGAAGTACATTCTTTTTTTTTCACCCTTTTCTACTCGTTTCTTGGGCTGGATATGGCAGCCTGGATATGGCAGCCCGTTTACTAACATGTTAAACTTAGCATGTTAGTAAACGTGCCACAATTAACAATAATGAATTGCACCTGTGCAGCTGACCTGCGGAACCTGGGATTATACCATTTTGTCAAGATGGGGAGAATACAAGGGTGGAGAATATAATTATAATACCTTGCTAAAGGGACCATTTTGTTACATTTTGCATTATGTAGTTATTTTACCGTAATTCAACGACATAATAACCAGCACAGATAGACAAAGAGACATTCATGGATTTATATTTAAAAGTAACTTTTATTTCCCCCCCTCCCCTGGACTCAGGGTATGGCAGCTGCATACCCCTGCCATACCCAATCAACGCCCCTGTGGGGGGGAGAGGGGGGGGGGGGGGGGGGGGGGGGGGGTGTAGGGAGAATGAGGGCGCAAAGGGTGGGATGTGTGTGTCTAGGTGCGGCGGCGAGCCTATCTCCGTTCCAAAACATGCTCCGGCTTGTCCTCGCCGGCCCGGTTGACGTCATGCACCCAGACTGCATCCACGCAGCTTCGGGAGGGGAGGGGAGGGGAGGAGAGGGGAGGGAGGGGAGGGAGGCAGGGACGAGACAGGGTGAAGGAGAGGGCTCGGATTTAAGATGTGAGACGGGGAGACCGGAGGGAACGCAGGAAGACGAGAGACGGGCGCGTGATATGCAAGAGTTCCGAAACCTCGGCCCCTCTGTCCAGCCGAGGTTTCGGCAGAGGCGGCACACACAGAGGAAAGGCCCCGGTGCATTATGTTAAATATGTTGCCGGGTATTAAAAATAGAAAACAACAGGGAATTAAGCGGGAGCTGAAAATAGTCATGGCCTGTTCTTGCCTTCCTTTGACTGTCATGCTACACTGACTCCATGCAAGAAAACGCCTTCAGGGGCGTGTGCTGGTACACGGCCGGGTTTAGCGCGCCGACCACATGAGTGCAACGTCCCCTTGCTCGATTCCAGACGAGCTATGTTACTGGCAAACACAATGAACGAAAGAAATAAATCGATAAAAGACTACATTTTAAGTAAGCACCGACAACATATCTTTACTGCGTGACCTGTCCGGTTTATTTTCTTTACAGAATGTCTTCCCACTCTTTGAAGGTCTAGCATTGTCACCTCGTTCCATGTGCTGAAGGACAAATGCATAAATTAATGAGTGGGAGAAAATAACACATGCTATTTTGACACCTTTTCCTTTTTCCCCCCCCCCAAAGCACCTGAAAGCTCCATGAGTGGGACGTATATTTTTAGTACGTATGACCCTGGAGGGAACTGAACCACCTACACCTGGCAGTGTTAAGTGCCTTGCCACCGAGTCGCCCAGAGAGGAGAGTGTGTCAGTGTTGATTTTGTCGACTAAAACTATGACGAAAAATGTTTGTCGACTGCATTTTTTTCACTGATGAAAAAAAAATTAAAACCAAGCTGTAATGACTAAGACTAAATAATTTTGTCAACAAAATAAAAACTAGCCTAAAACGCTAGGGAGGGACTAGTGGAGAAGAGAGTCATTTTATGTTTGGTTGCTCTCAGGTGTTTTATTTTGAAAATGGCAGATCTACAAGCTCAGCGCGACGTGTTGTGAGCTTGTAGATCTGCCATTTTCAGCACACAACCAAGTGTAAAATCAAGTCATTACGATGCCATCAAGGCCTGCCAAAATACGTTTCAGTTGACTAAATCAACTGTAGGTTTAGTCGCCTAAAATCTTATGATATTTAGTCGACTAAAATTAGACTAAAAGTAAAACTTTTCAGGTGACTAAATTATGACTAAAACTAAAAGACATTTTATTCAAAAGACTATGACTAAAACTAAATCAAAATTTGCTGTCAAAAACAGCACTGGAGTGGGTCTTCTTGCGGAAGGCAGATAAAATACCCCCCGAGCCAAACCACACCCACACACACACACCATTTTGGGTTACCAGGTCACGGCATGAACGACAAAGAAAAGGACAGTCAGTCAAAACAGACAGTTTTTTGCTTTGGTCCAACTGCAGCGGACGACTCCTGCTTTGGGTGAAAACCAAAGTCGTGCGTTCAGCTTGGCTGTCAAGTACAAACGACACGCGCCAAACCACAGGCAGGTGAGCAGGTGTCGCCACCGCAGCGTTTGCATCCAGAGAGGGCAGAACCGCGGCGGCAGGGCGGCATTTAAATGACATTAGAGTGAGGTCACAGTGGCGACGTCGACAGACAACATGTAAATGATGAACTGCACCTGATCGCAGGAAGTTTATCTAGACCAGGGGTAGGCAACCTTTGGCACAGGTGCCAACATTGGCACAGGGGAAGGTGATCACCGGCACACTGGCACAAGTGTGAGAGAGAGGATTTTTATTTTAAAAACAAATCTTTTTTTTAAAGTTTAATTACATATTGCACATTATTCTACGTCCATTAAAACACTGAACTCTGACTGGGGAGGGAGTCGGGGAGATTGGTGGATTATTGTTCTGGGTTTAATGATCATTATAACAATGTCCTGCCAATCAAAATATGTCAAAATATTTGTCATTATTATTATTCTTTTAAACATGGTCAGTTAAATGAAGTTAGCAAATTACATCTTGCACGTCATTTTATATTCATTAAAACACTGAACTCTGACTGGGGAGGGAGTCGGGGAGATAGGTGGATTATTGCTCTGGGTCTAATGATCGTTATAACAATGTCCTGCCAATCAAAATGTAAACATATTTGTCATTAAAATTGATTGTTGATAGTTGAAAGAGACTGCAACAGAGCAGAAAGCCCAAAACACTCCAAATTAAATAAAGTCTTTATGGTGCACGGCTCGATAATAACATGAAGCAAAGAAGAAGTCGCCATCATGTGAAAAGGATTTCCTTGTGTGCTGGTGACTTCTTCTTTGCATCACATTATGTTGACATGGCACACTGACACTCTAGAACAGTGGTCCTCAACCTTTTCTGGCCGTGACCCCCAAAATAATCATATTTTAACTGGGGACCCCCCACCCTGACGAGCACTAAGAGTTGAGACATTACATTTTGTATAACACGGTTCTATTGTGAAAATAGCAGATCTACAAGGCGTTGTGAACGTGTAGATCGGCTATTTTCACATTTTCTGCCTCTAATGTTTGACAATTTGGCCCATGTTTAATTTGTCATTTTAGATGTATTAAAAAGTCCTTCAATTGTCACTTTAGAAATGTTCAGATACCCTCTATAAACGTAAACTTTATGTTGGTTTGTATACTGTTGAGTGACAAAACAATGTTGCACATTAAGGTAATCATCTGGAGACCCCCCAAAATAATTTGGGGACCCCCCTGGGGGTCCCGACCCACAGGTTGAGAACCACTGCTCTAGAAAATAAAAGCATGGCACTTCATTTCAAAAAGGTTGCTGACCCCTGATCTAGACGTTTCTTGCCTGTGTGCCAGTGGTGTTAGTTCAGAAAAAGCTAAGGTATGGCAACACGACTGGTGTCATGTTGCCATACCTTAGCGACAGGCATGATACATTTATTTCAAGAAGTACATTCTATTCCGAGTGCCACGCTGCGAGCTTGTAGATCTGCTATTTTTGAAAAATCGTGAAAATGTTTGCAAGTCTTTCAAATCCTTCTAAGGTTTTTTGAAAAACCCATGTTCCTATGTCAGTGGTGCTCGAACTTTTTCATGTGAAGGACCCCCATCATGATATGTATTTGGCCACGGACCCCCATCTCAAAATATTTAGTTCCAAGGACCCCCCCAGAAGCAAAATTTGAATTACAAATGTTCTCTTAAAAAATACATATATTCAAAGATTTGCACACATTTTCACGACTTTTCAAAAATAGCAGATCTACGAGCTCGCAGCGCGGCACTCGGTGCCGCGCTGTGAGCTTGTATACCTGCTATTTTTCAAGATCTAAATAATTAAGGCCCCTCCATCTTGGGCCCTAGTAACTCAGTCCCACTTTCCCCCCCCTTGTGACACCCCTGGACATGCTCCAAATGCTCCTGCAAATGCCTTTAAGATGGAATGAGGAACAGGACAGGCCTGCCGGTAAGAGGGACTGTCCCACAACCGAGAGATCTGAGCGTTTTCCTTTTGCAGACTTCAGTCGGCATTCGGAATGTAAGAGTGTTGCACTTTTGAGGAAGAACAAAAAGAAACACCTTCAGCTTGACAAGTCACTGTGACGCCACCAAGCCCCCCCTGTCAGTAAACTCTGCTTGTTGTGTTCTAATCTTTCCAAGTAGAGCTGTCAGTGGAGTCAAAGCCATGTGTCCCACACGCACCTGTGATGCCGTGGTCGTTAAGAACCTCTGGAGATACGTGGTGCCACCTGTTGGATGATTTCTCTCTTGTTTCATCCTTCCTCTGTTCCTACAGTCTGTCCATCAGTCTATATACACTAGTAAGACTCAGGGTGACATGCGATTTTATCATCTAATTAGGCTTTTATGAACACCCTGGACCCCCCTCAGTTTATATTCTGTGTAAAGAAAATATCAAAAACAACACAGATATTGGCTGAATATTATTATTGTCATAGAGATTACAATAACAGTATTGAAACACAGTTGCCCCCTATAATAATTACCTGATTATTATTATCCGCAGCTGGTACAGCAATTTAAAATCACCTAAATCACAGTGCAGTAGCAGCGGCTGTTATTTCAGCTCCCAAAAACTGGCATCTGTTGTAGGTATTATAGATAATAAAAAGAATGTTCATTATTACTAGCCTATACAAAAAATATGTGCCCCCTCACAATTTTCAACAGCCCATTTAGTCATGATAGATTCATCAAAAACACTCATACTACCCTCCTAATACGTGAGCTGGCCGTGTTTTTTCGATAACCTTTTTCGTGTATTTTTTAACATTTTTTATTGTATTAATTCCTTTCCATTAAAAAAAAAAAAGCCTCTTGCTGTTGCTGCTAGTATTTTCCCAATCTTGATTGATTGATTGATTGAAACTTTTATTTTAACAAAAATCAAAAAACAAACACAATGCGACTTGTGACACAATAATACTTTTACAAAATAATGTTGTGAAAACTGATTATAAAGAAAAGAGGGTGACTAATCACTAAATTACCCAATATGTGAAACTACCTTTTTCAGAAGTTACACATGATGGCGATTATGATGACATAATTAGAGCATGAAGGTGGCAAGTCCTACAGACCTACTTATTTTATATCTTTTAGATTACAAATATAACATAAAAAGTAAGTGTTGTTTAACACCTTGACGTCCGAAATAGAATGGTGGTTGGTAGATTAGCCGTGAAATTTCTATTATTGTATTGTGATCTGAGACATAATATTATGTTTATAAACATGACCCCGCAGCCCCTCCATCTTGAACAGCGCCGCTGTTTTTTCTTTTTTTTTTTTTCCCAGGCCAGTAACTCACCATGATTTTCTCGATTTCCGTTGGGATAGAATGGGGGTTTTGGCAGATCGTCGATGTCCCCGTGCGTTTCGCGTGCGCGATCCTTTCACGTAAACGTCCCCGCAAATAGTCCATGTGTGACTGAAGAACAGAACTGAAAAGTTTCGCTAGCATAGCCCCAAGCATGGCTGCTGTAGGAGCTCGAGTGTGCAGACAGCAAACGGATGGCTGGGAGTAGCCTTGGAGAAGGAGAGGCGCTGACGTCACCTCTGCTTCATGCACGGTCTGCATGAGCTATCAGTGCACGAGTGGTGACTAGGGAAGGTTAGACGATCGCCGATTTTCGGATCAAAAGCTTTTATTCCGTTTTTAAAGACAAAGTCCGGGAATGTACGACGTGGCTGAGAGTCCCTGGGGGGATGTGCGATATAGTACGGTTTTAACATTAAGGGGCTCCCCGTGGCTTAGAAGGTGTTAATGGTGGTTTGTCAATTAAAACAGTGCTGACCTGAGAGATATCATTTACCATAACAGAATTGGGACTGTGGGGGGGATGCAGTGCTATTCATGATGAGATGGCGTCAGATTGTCTGAATATTTGACGTTCATATAGAATAGAGCAGGGGTCTTCCACGTTTTCAGGCCAAGGACCCCTTAGCTGAGAGAGAGATGAAGCAGGGACCCCCAGATTCCATATAGTTTCATCGTTTGACAGCACAATCATCAGTATATTTTGGATTCATGTCAATTTGTGTTTTCAGATATTTAACCACTTGAACTGTCAATACTTAATAAACTTGACCTTTCACTCTGTACTTAGTGTGCTTTTTTTCCCCCTCTACACCAAACCTCTTTGCCGAAAATAGCTGCGAGGCGTTGTGAGCTTGTAGATCTGCTATATTTGGCTAAAGTTCTCAGAATATGGACATTAGGGTTCAAGTGGTTAATATAAAAAAGGAGAAAAAAGGTTTCTATCACACAAAGATTGGAAGGACCCCCTGTAGTAACTCTGAGGACCCCCTAGGGGTCCTGGACCCCCTGTTGAAGAGCCCTGGAATAGAATTGTTTTTTGGAAGTGTGGGGGGGTACTGGCAGTTTCTTTTCAATTGGATAAAAAAAACAAATGAACAAATAAAATAAAATGCAATCAACACCAGTCAAACTATGTCACTTTTGGTCTCTGAGGGGAAAAGGGCAGGGGCTCAAGCCCCTTGGGCCCAGTAAGATAACATAAACACTTAGTTATCCTTGTGGGGAAATCCAGGTGTCTAAAATGTATAGCAGCAGCAACAGCTTTGTCCACCGAGGTGCTATTCTTTTCCTGAGAGCAGTGTATGTTATGAATTGTGGGAGTGCTACGTTTTTACGCTAGACCAGGGGTCTTCAACGTTTTCAGGCCAAGGACCCCTTAGTTGAGAGAGAGATGAAGCAGGGACCCCCACAACCTTTTCATAGATTCCATATTGTTTCCTTTTTTGACAGCGCAATCATCAGTGTATTCATGTCAATTTGTGTCTTTACACCAAACTTCTTTGCCGAAAATAGCCGATCTACAAACTCACAACGCGTTGTGAGCTTGTAGATCTGCTATTGTTGGCTACAGTTCTCAGCATATGTACTCTAGGGCAGGCGTTTTCAAAGTGGGTGACAGGGCACCCTGGGGTGCCGCGACGGCAGTCCAGGGGTGCCGCGAGATCATTAGTATTTGGAATTTATTTGGACACTTGAAAAAATATTTAGTATCATTTTAAACTTGAAGTACAAAGTTATTTTCAGTCAGTTCTAACCAAAATGGCTATTATCTCATTGTTTTCCTCACAACATAATCACTAAAATATCATCACTGTCGGGCAGAAACCTCGTATCTCCAAGTTTCAAATGTGTACGTCTTTTGGTAAAGCTGGTTCATCATACAAGACTGTCGCACAAAACTAGTGAAAACAGCCGATCTACAAAAAGATCTGCTGTTTTTACTAGTTAGTACATTTTATAGATGATGAATACAAAACGAACGGTTTTGGACATATACAAGGTTTCCACCCGACAACAACGATATGCTATACATATAAGGTACTGGGAGTGGAAATTACAATGTAGGGGTGCCTCGGATTAAAACAATATTTATGGGGTGCCCTGAGACAAAGTTTGGGAACCCCTGCTCTAGGGTTCAAGTTGTTGATATAAAATGGGTTGGAAGATTTGGAGGAGCCCCTGTAGTAACTCTGAGGACCCCCTAGGGGTCCCGGACCCCCTGTTGAAGACCCCTGCGCTAGACGCTAGAAATGCCAGCAGCGGGACGAGGTGCTGTTGTCTGTTACGCTTGACACGTTTGAACGAGCATTCTAACATGAACGTATGAGTGGATATAAGTAGGGCTGTCCTCGACGCAGGATTTATCAAGTCGATTCGAGTCGCGGGGGTTAATCCGACGCGTCGACGAATCGTTTATGTAAAAAAAAAAGGGGAAAAAAAGAAAAAAAAAAGTGGTGCTTTAAGCTTTTAAACCACGTCAACGTAATACAATAAAACAGCAATATGTTTTAAGCCTTTAAAGTGAATTAGATCCATGAACTACCGAGCATATTGAGACATGATAGCGGTGGACACTGGACATTAATGACGATAAGATTGCGTCCAGCCGTGCGTAATTTGCCGTGCGTAATTGTGAATTGTGGGAGCAGAGTAGAACAACGGAGGAGAGAATAATGCATCTCTTTGACAGCATGTCGTGTATTATTTCCACAAGTTGTATTTTCTCAGAGCACCGCTGCTGTATCAAAAGAGCTATGTTGCCGATCTGGTGCGACGTGCGAGATAATAAAAAGAAAACAGTTCGCCCGTCGCTATTCCTCAGCCTGAGTCCACCGCACACCCACGGCAGTGAAAGTGAAAGCGCATCGCGCTGGCTCTGCTGCTTCTTTGGCCAGCTCTCAAGTAGAATAACAACTCGTCGACGCATTTCCTTTCCAAGCGGTTAACTTCAAAATAAGAGCTCCCTGTTATATGATCAAGGCAACTTTCAAGTCACGTCAACTGATTTTATTTTTAAGTCTAGTAGTAGGAAGTATGGACTCAATAAGAATTACATGACAGTCACAGTCCAGCGCTCTCATACCGCACCACAGTATACTGGTGTGATAAAAAAAATTATATATTTTTGACGGCTCGACTCAAACAATTGCCGTCGATTCCGGGGGCTTAAAACGACGCGTCGATTCGTCAGGCCTAGATATAAGTAACGTCACTGTCTGTCGGGCAGAAACCTTGTATCTCCAAGTTTCAAATTTGTACGTTTTTACTTTTTTCGTAAAGTAAAGCCCTTGCTTCACCAAGACTGTCGCACAAATCTACTATTTCCACCCGACAACAACGATAAGTAAAGCGCCTTTCAGACGGGAGGCGGTTGATGCGCCCTAATAATCAGGCACGTGCACACTACTGTAGACATCAAAGGGGGCTTGAGCCCCTGCCCTTTTATCCGTCTGTAAAAAGTACCCTCTCCAGACCATGAATGCAGTTTTTACTATGGTGAAAGAAATGCAAATGCCCTCTTCCCATGCCATACCTGATAATCAGGGAATATTAATAAAAACCTGGGAATAAATTCCTTACCAAACAATTTCTTTACCAATGTGTTCGTAAAAGTGTCTAGTAACACATCTAACAAAGATTGAAATTCAACATCCCTAGGAAAATCTTTGACAACTAGGGTAATTCTGGGTTTCATTCACTTACTATACACTACTATAAGGGAAAAAATGGCTCCCAAAAAATATGCTTTAAGTGGGATGTGAGGGGTCTAACTAGTTGTTTTTAATTATTCTGAATCCATTGCAAGCATTTGTTTTGCACAAAAAACATTCATTGGGCTAAAAACAGCCCATAAAAATTATGGTTCAGTGATGAGTTATCACTTTTCACAGTTGTATGGGGTCCATTTTTAGCCCAAGGAATGTTTTTCGTGCAAAACAAATGCTTGCAATGGATTCAGAATAATTAAAAACACCTAGTTAGAGCCCTCACATCCCACTTAAAGAATATTCTTTTGGGAGTAATTTTTCCCCTTTTAGTAGTGTATAGTTAGCCTGCTTCCAGACCAGAGACCCCGCCCACTCTCAGAGTGGACTCTTTCTCTGGTCTGGAGCTTAGTACATGAATCGGTTTTTATTTTCGGCTGTCCAATGAGCGTGCGGGGTGGGGGTGGGGGTGGGGTGGTTCTAACGAATATCCAATCCGCGCAGCAGTTGAAACGATTCAAACGAAGTTCACACACACAGAGGAAGGCACACACACACACACGCACGAGCGCACGTTGAAACGATTCAAACGAAGTTCACACACACAGAGGAAGGCACACACACACACACGCACGAGCGCACTGATTTCACCAAGCTGTTTAATGTTGATTACAAGTTTCTGGTCGCAGTTCTGTGTGGAAGCAGTCACTGGCACAGACAGAGACACACACACAATCACACACACACTCCCCGACGGTGCGTCGCGTCCACCGTGCGTCTCGATCACCGTGCGTCGCGATCACTCGCGCGCGGACACGCGCGTGCACGCTCGCAAAAAAGTCCCCCGTAAATCGCTCAGAATGGAGCACAGTTTCAGACTAAAGCGTGAGCTGAGTCTGAAATCAGGCTAGTGTATAGTAAGTGAACGTGACCCAGAATGACCGTAGCTGACAAAGATTTTCCTAGGGATGTTGAATTTCAATCTTTGTTAGATATGTTACTAGACACCTTTACGAACACATTGGTGATGAAATTGTTTGGTAAGGAATTTATTCCCAGGTTTGACAGGTATTCTGCTAATTTTCCCTCACTATGAAGGCAGCATTCAAGAGAATTGCCTCGTCCAAACTCTCCTGAACTTGAATGCAGCATCTTATGTTGAAAGAATTGTCCTCTCTGTCTCTGAAATCGATGCCATTAAGCCACATCTCCAGTATTGACTTGATTATGCTTAGTTCAGTGTGGTATCAAGCACCGAAAATAGCCGACCTCCAAGCTCACAACGCGTCAGCTCACAACGCGTCAGCTCACAACGCGCCGCAGCCCAACACGTTGTGAGCTTGGAGGTCAGCTATTTTCAATATTTCTACCAAAAGGCCCTTTTAGAAATTTCAGCCCCTGCCTCTCTAACATTCTCTGCACGTCCCTGCTTTTGACAGATTTTGGACATTTTCTCCGCAAAAAAAGGGGATGCCAGAGTTTGAGTTAATGTGATAAATGAAAGGAAAAGAAAGCAGCGTCTGGAAAAGCTCATGTCGTCTTCTGATCTCTGTGTGTGATAGACACACAACTGTCTGTTGCGCAAGAGCAACTCCTATACGCGAGTCCAGGAGATGGCACGCTTTGTCTTTGTTTTGGTTTTGCTCTGAGTGCCTCCAGGGACGT